>NC_088791.1:229739097-230042127 GCF_011386835.1 Chrysemys picta bellii
CACCACTGAGAACAGCCTAGCTCCATCCTCTTTGGAACCTCTCTTCAGGTAGTTGAAGGCTGCTATCAAATCCCCCCTCACTCTTCTCTTCTGCAGACTAAATAAGACCAGTTCCCTCAGCTTCTCCTCATAAGTCAGATGCCTCAGCCACCTAATAATTGTCGTTGCCCTCCGCTGGACTCTCTCCAATTTGTCCACATTCTTTCTGTAGTGGGGGGCCCAAAACTGGATGCAAAACACCAGATGTGGCCTCACCAGTGCCAAATAGAGGAGAATAATCATTTCCCCTGATCTGCTAGCAATGAGCCTACTAATGTAGCCCATTAGCCTTCTTGGCTTCTTTTGAAAACTATTGTCAGGAACCATATACAGTCTAGAATAGGGACAAGACTTATTAGTGACAGTGTAAAAGGTTCAGATCTTCCGTTCAGGTTGGATAAATATCCAGATGTTTGGATGTTTATCTAGTGGTGGATAAGGGCCAGATCCTCAGCGTGTGAGCACTTTGAATCTCCCTGTAATGAATCCCTCCTTTATACTAAATAGCATGGTTGTATAGCTGACGCACATGTATTACTCTGCCAAAAGGAAGTATTGGAGATTGACGTCAATTAGCCTACCCGATGAGTGGCCAAGCTAGGAGTGGGCGGCAAAGAGAATGTGGAAGAATGTAAAGGGAGAATTGAAGAGAAGTCCTTTCCTTGTAAGACCGCAAACTGGGAGGGGAAAGTTAGGTGAATAGGAAAACAGAGGACAGCTAAGGGAATAAGGCTGAGATGATGAGGTAGACTGTGATTTAAGAGATTCTTCTGTTTTAGTAGATGAATATCTCTCAATTTGCCAATGCCCAAGTGTTGAACTCAATGTGTGACAAAGATCATAATTGGAATGCACACATGTGCGTGCGCGCATACACATATATCGCACATGCAAGGTATCGAAAATATACTGGAATTCATCCCTTTAGTGTAGACAATTTTCTGTATCCTCAGTTTCAGGATTTATTTAAAATTTCTCATGTAAATAATTTTCAATAATAAAAGTGAGGGAAGAGTAGATGTGTGTGGAAGGTAGATGTCATTGAGACTAAAGGGGATAATTCCCCTCCAAATGAAGGACACTTTACAAATATGACTGGTTCTGTCCTTACTTATGCAAGCCAAAGCTTTATGCCTCCAAAACTGGCCTGGAAATCTCACCAGCAAAAGGGTTTGAGGGGGATAATTTTCTGATAGGGCTGGAAATAGTGCCAGAAAAATGTCATGGTATTTTTGTGTCTCTTTTTCTACATCCAACCTGATCCAAAAAGTGTAGCAGCAACATATGAAAATGAAAAACAACTTGGTGATGAGAGGAACTACATGGCACGCAAATAAACGTTTCATCATTTTATTTGGTATTTGCTTGAGTGTTTCCTCTAGGAGGGAAGAATTCACTTTTAATCCTCTTCCTTTTCTTGGTCTAAACTGAACTTTTAAGTTTTTAGTGACTCATTTTTTTTAAATAAAAGGTAAACAAAGTTTCTTAAGTAGTCAGAGGGATCAGATAGACAAGATAAGAGAATACCTCACAGTTGAGGAAGTATAAATTCTGAGTGATACAGTAAATAGAAGTATTATTATTAAATTATTTTTAAATCTGTTAATGTAATTTGATGAATTAAGATCATTCCTAGTGTAATTCTTTTGCACTGGAATCATAATAATGGGCTTAATCCAAACCCCTTTTAAAATCCTATAGTTGTCAATGGACTTTTGATCAGGACCTATGTTAGGGATGAATTTGACCCAATATATGTGTGCATCATGACAGGGATAGACTAATGACAAGGTCCTTACATAGTTAGGATTAATAATATTTTTTCTGAATAGTCATTAAAATAATGTCCTGTTATCAATTCACAAATCCTAACCAAATCACATTATATTTTCAGTGTGTGTTAGGTAGATTTTTTTTTAATTTAATGATGACAGACACATGTGATTGTATAGTACATGCTTTAAAATAATGTATGACATTGCATGCCAAAAATGTAATGCCATTTTTTTCTCTTTCATTCTGGGGGAAACTAAACAAAAAAACACATGCATGCTTCCTAGTATGGAGGCATAATTAGTCACAGCACATAAAAATCACATACATAAAGGGAAAATACACATATGGATTCCATTTACATGCCCACATGTATATATTCTAGTAAGAGGGGGTGCTATGGTTATAACATATTCACAAACATTTAGGGCCAGATCCTCATCTGGTGTAAAATCTCTACTGATGTAAATGGAGCAAGCTAGTTTTGCACTAGGTAAGAATAACAGTGGTAAGGCCACCTATAAAATGAACTAGATCATGTGCTTTTAAACTAAGTATGTAAACAAAATAGGATGAGATTAATCTAGATCCTCTTCAGCTGGTCCCTTTTGAAACAAAAAGCTGGGAATTCTAGTTAAAGCTACCTCTGTAGATGGTTACAAAAGTTCCTTTTATTCTAGGCCAACATACCTAGAGCAAGTTTGTAATTACAAAAAGAAGATGGGAGAACTGAAAAAATGTAATTGGATTGCAACTCTATTAGAAACATACGTAGAATTCTTTTAAAGTATTTCATAGTAATGAGTGACATTTACTGTATATGTTATATATGCATGAAATAATAGGTAACAGATGTGAAGTATGTAAACAACTTTAACTTTTTCTTTGTTCCAAAATGATGAGTTGTCATCCAGGGAAAGAGGAGCAGGAGGATGACCAGAGGGCTGATGGGAAACGGGACTGTTTCCTCACTAATAGCAAAACTAATAGGGCTTCCCATAAATCCCATTCAAGTCAATGGGAAGGCACTTTCTGACTTAAATAGGGGATTGACTGCGCCTCTAGTGAGATTCAGGTTAACAATAGTAACTGTTTTGAATTGAATTAGCCGTATGAAATGATACCATATGCTTTTATTGGTGGCAAGAGGAATAGCACCACAGCACTCAAGGTGCTTAGGTACTATGCTAATAGGAGCCATACAAGTAGACAGGTGAGTAGCAATATCAGGCACAGAAATACCATTTTCATGTGTAGTATTTCCGGTAATGAGATCCCCAAAAGCAATGTTGCACTGCAGATTGCAGTATAGATTGAGTGATTACAATATACTGCTCACTATATTTTCTGATCTCCCTATCACCCCCTCTCACATAGGCTACTGAAAGGCCAGAATAAAAACTCCAAATGTGAACATCCTTGATCTTCTCAGGGTGCATGGCTCAAAACCCACTTTAAAATCTTTTTTGTTTAGTGGACACTTTTATTCAGATGTGCCACCCATCTTTACAAACAAAACTCCCAAACCACAGTTCCTACTAAATTTTATATCTTATGTGAAGAAGAAGAAGATCAATATATAGTTCAAATTATCAGATAGGACAACCAAGGTTTAATTGTGTTACTGATGATGGCTTTGGATTTGACAATGATTGAATTCTTTCAATGAAGGGAAAATTCTGTGCTCTTGGGGAAGCAAAATGTCTGTGGATCTGCTGTGTGGAGGGGAGAAAAGGAGTGGAGATTGGGCAGATTGTCTTTGGGGACAGTATGTCCCCCTCCCCACACCTTTTGGATCTTTCCCGAGGCAGCTCTCTTCACAGCACAGTTCAAAGGCATTGACTGTAGATTGAGAAGGGTCAGGAACATGACCCATGAATTATGTAGTTTTATTAGCTAAAACTAATGTGTCCCAAAGGGTGCAATAGCATCTTGAAATGTCTGTGTTACTCTAGAATAGTGAGGAGGATTACGTCTCCGTAACTTTGTCCCTCACACAAAGCCTCTGTACATGGGAAAGCTGTGGAATTTTGTTGTTTGTGTATGGTTTTTGGTTTTGTTTGGTTGGTTTTGGGGGAAATGCAATTTGAACAAAAATAGTGAAGTTCTGAGTTGTTTCAATGAAAAATGTTGAATTGTAATTTTGCTTTCTATTTTATTTTTCAAAAGGCTTCATTTTGGTGACAAATTCATGTTCTCTTACTCCTTCACTTGTTATTCACTGGAAATGGAGTATTGGAGAAAAATTAAAGTGAGTAGTTTGGGGTTGGAGTTTGGTTTTTTTGCACCAAAATGAAACTTCATGAACATTCTGAAACTTTTAAAATTAAATACAGTTTTAAATTAAACAATTTTTTCATTGGAATTTTTTCATGAAATACTTGACTTTTTTTAACCAGATCTATGACGTGCTGTCCCTGGGGGACACTTGGTCCTAGGTTTCGTAGTCCTGATTTCTTAAAGATCTAAACCCAGCCACCATTTTCCCCCAAGCACAGTTTTGAACCAATGAGTAATTGCAAGTGCAAATTGTAACATTTATCAGTTAAAGGGGCAGCTCCTCACCTGGCATAAATGGGCATAGCTCCATTGAATTCCTGATTTGCAAGAAGCCAAGGGCTTAGGTATCTAAAGCATAGCATTCTCACCTGTAATTGCAAAACTGGCTTATTTTCAAGATGAAGCTCTTATACTATAGGCTAAAGAATAAGTTTGTGTGCATTAATATAAAGAGAGTGGAATGCAATATGCCCATATGTGCAAATGTAACCCACACACCTACTGGATGGGGTGTTCTGTCCCATCTAGTGGCACCGAGACCACTTAAGAGAGAGCAATTAATGAGTCTGCTCTACAGCCTTAGTTAACAGCCAGTTGGCTTTTAACTCATGTGGTTAAGCTCCAGAGGTCCCAGGTTCGATCCCACCTGCTGACGGACCCATTGCACAAACAGAAGGAAAATTCAAAGTAAACAAATCTGGCAAATCTAGATTGAAAACTGTTCTATACAGACGCTCCCCGGGTTATGCAAAGCCGCACTGACAGAAAAAGTTACGTAAGCTGCTTTTTTTTTTTTTTTGCGTAATTGTCAGGTATACGTCCCCAATTTATGCAAAATTCGACTTACGTACTATCTATATCTTGGACAACAAATATTGTTTAAGAGTTGAGTAGTTTAGAAAGGCTCTAAGGGCTGGTAACTATAGAATGTTAGTCACTTTGAGGGAAAACTTGCTATGATCTGAAAGAATTTGTTGAGATTAAAACTCAAACTGTAAATTTAAGGACTGATCCAAAGCTCACTGAAGTAAGCAAACAGATTCTCATTGACTTTAATGAGCTTTAGATCAGGTCCATATTTTGGAAGGTGAACTGTTCTTGGTAAAAAGTAGGGGAAATGTAATTGAATGAAGTCATTTATAGAAAAAAAAATACAAATAATCAGAGCCGGCTCTGGCTTTTTTGCCGCCCTAGGCAAAAAAGCCACCTGCCGCCCCCCTCTTCCCCACCCGCCAGCGCGGCAGGGGAGGGCGCCGAGCAATCCCTGACAGGCCGGAGCGCCGGGAGCAGGGCGGGGAGCCTGACTGGGGCTCTCTGCTCTCCCCGGCGGCCAGAGTGCCGGGAGCAGGGCCGCTCTCCCCGGCGGTCAGAGCGCCGGGGGGAGGGCGGAGAGCCCCCGGCGGCCGGAGCGCCGCGGGGAGGGCGGAGAGCCCAGTCGCGGCACCGCTCTCGGGCAGGAGCACCCCGCCGCGCCGCCCCCCTCCAGGTGCCGCGCCGCCCCCCTCCAGGTGCCGCGCCGCCCCCCTCCAGGTGCCGCGCCGCCCCAAGCACATGCTTGGTGGGCTGGTGCCTGGAGCCGGCCCTGCAAATAATGCCTGTGGTTTCTCCCCTCCCCCCCCCCCCCGTGAACTGGAAAAAAAATAAACCTTTTTTTTCTGTATTATATATGAGAGCAATGCTTCTATTTTTTAATCTGAGTTGTGTTATCTAGTGGGCAAAAAAAGAGGTGTGAATCCACTCAATGGGGCAGAGTTTACAAGTTCTTAAAATGTGAATTGATTTGACTTTGTTTGCAAACTTAAGAAGTGTATTCATAGTTTTGTCATTTTTTCTAATGAGAAAGTGTTACATTCATTCTCATTTATCCTGTATTTCATACTTAGCATCATCTTAACAACATATTTGACCAACTGGAAAATAGCTATCATTTAATTATCTGAATAATTCAAAGCATGACTACTAAATCTGATTTCAGGATATTTATCAATCAATTCTAATTGTCAGCTTTTTGCAGGTTATAAATAGGCCAATTTTTCTTCTCTCTTCTGTTCTTTCTTTACATTTTTCTTGGAACAATTTTTTAAGACTACAAACAATCATGTTGATGGCTAAGTGCTTGTTATTTATTATTAATATAGCATTATACATATACATGGTTCTTTATAACTACAAAAATATACACTATAAAAAAACAGAAAATGATCTAAGTAAGAAGAAACTAAGACAGTTAAGTCCTGTGCTGAAGAAGATAGTATGACAACTTTTCATCTGCGTTCCCATGTTCAGTTGAGTGAAGTGGAGATCTATAATAGAGGAAACATCTGGATTACAAAACATAATTCCCAAGTTAGATCACCACGAATCAGTAGTGGATGAAACACGAGGTTCTTCTCAGTGGAGGAATTACTTAATCCTTTCCAATTAATATTGTAAAGGAGTAATCTCATTTGCTCATGTAAGTGGAATGCCTTACAATAATTAATTTTGTTTGCATTCATTACTTTTCCCTGTCTTTGATTTGATCAGGACTAAAGGTTAAGCAGCAAATAAAACCCACTGTACATATAATGGGGAGCACCCACCAATATCTACTATCTCCAAGCTGAACTCTTTGGTTCCAGTTCAGGGTGAAGGAGAAAGTCAGACAAGCCTGGCTGGCCTCATATCTTTGATAAACATGGTGGAAAGGAAATGAAGGACTTTATTATTCAATTCTGTTCTTGAGCAGTGTCTCAGGTCACAAGAAACGTATGCAAAGGGCAATGGTGTTGATGTAGCCCACATGACTACATTGGGGAATAGGATGGCTCTACTTTCTGCACATTAAAAGGTATTTTTGTATCAATTGCTATAGTATTCTGCTCTCAGTTGAGGAACTATCCAACTTCTGCCAAAAAAGAGACTAGGGACACTGACGTAAAGCCTCTTTTTTGCCAAAAGCTCTTCATCTTAGATACTACCATCTTTAAACTCTACTGCTGCCAGGGTGACAGATCTGATAGCCTCTGCAGAGAGTCACATATAAACATTAATCAATAGCAAACTGAATGCTTGACACAATTTTTTTCCTCCAACTATTTATTTTTGTAAGTGTTGGGAAAGAACTGTCATGGATTCAATTGATGGTGGAAGTCTAGGAGGCCCTTGTAAAAGGGGAAAGGTCGGTTCGTGAGTGAACTAATCAAAGAAAATGTCAAAGGACTGCCTCTTGTTTGAAAAGGACTCTGAAATATTATAATGATTAGATTGATGGGTTGACCAAAATCAACTGAGGCTTATTTATTTTCAAAGTTTTGGCACAAAGAGAACTTAGAAAACGTTTAGGTCCCAGTATCTTCCAAAGCACTGCAACTTGATAACGTGAGTAAGTTGGTGATACAAATGACTTCCATGTTAAGATTACATAAAATTATTTTATAGACGTAAACACAGTCACAAATCTGTACCGCTCTACTTCTGGGTTTTCTATGCATTTTGAATATGGGTGAAAAAGCTTACTTTTGTGTTGCTTAGACTAAGTAATTAGAAAGGAAACTGGCTGAGTGATTATGCAGAATTAATTGTTATCCACTAGCCTACAATGTTTCTATTGTCTGATCAATATGCTGAATTGCATGTATGTCTGTGTTTCATCGTCCTCATAATAGAATTTGATTTCTATAAGAGTTAATATTCTCCTGATATGTCCATCTTTGGCTCCATGTCCATCTTTGGCCCCATTCTTTTCATCTACTGTCCTAAAAGATCAGCCAGATGATCAAGAGAATTATTTCCTCCTTCACTGAAGGA
Source organism: Chrysemys picta bellii (assembly GCF_011386835.1). NCBI lineage: Eukaryota > Metazoa > Chordata > Testudines > Emydidae > Chrysemys > Chrysemys picta. The sequence continues at coordinate 229,746,979 of NC_088791.1, forward strand.
ATGTTTCACTCTTAAGCAAAAAAAGATGAGAAATAAGAAATGTAGGACTTCTGTTCAATGGAGAAGATCTGAAGGTCTGTTCAAAGGCAGATGTTGGAAGTTTATTTCCTTATTGCTCCACAAACCAGTGCTTTATCTTCTCATCATGCAGAATTAAATCACTGAATGTTTCCACTCCATTCCATGGATGCAGGATACCTCAAATTGATTTGGTCCTTTGTTTATCATTCTGATATGTCTATTCCTCCCAAACAGGTGGGATATGTGTGAGCACTTGTATAGAAGACAAAAATGTGGTGGTCTGCAAATAATTCAGGTATTCACTTGCCCTCACCTCTGAGTAAATTCATTGAAGGGCTCTTCCATAACTTTTCCTAGATTGGAGACAAGTATGATCAAACTAGACTATTTGTTCTCCACACTTCTGAACTCTAAACTCTGGACTTTACATTTTTCTTAAAATGACAGTATCTTCCAGTGAGCAATCTCAGGTTACCTGCACTGAACAGTTACAGGATCACATTCTAATCTCAGATCCACAATGAGTATTACTGTGTATAATAAGTGCCATCAAATAGGATTAATATCTGTTCCTAAACACCCAGTATACTAAAGAAAATGAGCAGCAAGTAGAGCATTAATATATAACAATTTTAATATACAATTACATTTTTATGGGCTGGGGTTCTACCATCATTTTATCTTTTTTTGTTCTTCTTTAATTCATGCTCATGTTTCAATAACCTTTCCTCCAGCATGGATGGACACAGTACTCACTCCCAGGTGAGTACCCTAACCACTATTTATAAGGGAGGCTGCTGCCGCCTTCTCCTCTTTCCTTGTCCTTGTTGTTTTGTGTGGCCTTAGGTATGCTCTGAGAACACCTTCTGGATCAGGCCCTGCAGGTGAGATTGGCAGGGGAATACCTAGTTTGAGGATCCTGCTGGGTATTAGACATGAGATAGGTGCCTAGACTGAGGCAGCTGTGCACATGCTCACTGGCAGAAACTTAAGCGTCTAGAGAATTTTAACTCAGGGATTTTAGGTGGCAGCTGAGCAACGGTTTTGAGGATCTCCGTGACACCTGAAGGCACCAAAGTCCTTTTGAGATCTAGTCCTGAATCCCAAAAGAGATGAATATTTGCAGCTCACCCACAATTATTAGACTGTCCATGTTTTTGTCTATTGGAAGAAGATTATTGTTGTCTCTTAATTAGTGCAATATTTCAAACAGCTCCAATCTTTAAATAAGTTTAATGTTTATATTGAGTTTAAAAATTGTTCATCACTTAATACTGGTTCATTTTAACAAATCTATTTAATCTGAAATAGGATGAGCAGCAACAATTGGAGCCAAGAAATTAAACAAATCAATGTTGCTAAAGATTTCAAACTAAAGCTTGTTCAAGATGTTATCAACTTTCAACAGTAACAGAAGAAAGGGCCATGATATCCTCTTCACATGGCATATCTGTAGGATCACTACATTACAATTGTTAAATTGTACCAAGAATGGTGCCTGACACAGAATAAAAACACCGAAGGTCCCCACTGAAATTTGGGAATTAAGGATCAATTACAATTCTAACAAGATCTCCGAATTTTACTAGTTAGATAAAGGATTAGTATACTTACCCATAAAGTGAACAGTCAGACCCCCTCTAGTACTTCCAGATTCATTCCCCTTCCTACCAATGTTACTGTGGTCTACTTTGGGTAGAGCAAAAACCATTTTAATCCTAGGATGATTATCACTGCTATGTACAATGGGAATAAGGAGAGAATGTTCAGCATTCAGATGGTTTGTTCACCATTTCAGGGATCAGAGGGGTAGCCGTGTTAGTTTGTATCCACAAAAACAACGAGGAGTCCAGTGGCACCTTAAAGACTAACAGATTTATTTGGGCATAAGCTTTCGTGGGTAAAAAAACAAAAAAACACTTCTTCAGACGCATGGAGTGAAAATTACAGATGCAGGCATAAATATACTGACACATGAAGAGAAGGGAGTTACCTTACAAGTGGAGAACCAGTGTTGACAGAGCCAGTTCAATCAGGGTGAATATAGTCCACTCCCAATAATTGAGGAGGAGGTGTCAATACCAAGAGAGGAAAAATTGCTTTTGTAGTGAGCCAGCCACTCCCAGTCCCTATTCAAGCCCAATTTAATGGTGTTAAATTTACAAATAAATTATAGCTCTGCAGTTTCTCTTTGAAGTCTGTTTTTGAAGTTTTTTTGTTGAATTATGGCTACTTTTAAATCTGTTATAGAATGTCCAGGGAGATTGAAGTGTTCTCCTGCTGGCTTTGTATGATACCATTCCTGATGTCTGATTTGTGTCCATTTATTCTTTTATGTAGAGACTGTCTGGTTTAGCCAATGTACATGGCAGAGGGGCATTGCTGGCATATGTCACATTAGTAGAAGTGCAGGTGAATGAGCCCCTGATGGTGTGGCTCCCATTTCAGGGAGTTTCATTCTACTTCACTGTAACTTCACTTTAGACAGAGTTAACTCTATTTGAGTGTTTAGAAAATGAACACAGAACCAAATTATTTTACAGCATTTGAATAATGAAACATAAACAGCCAACAGTGTTCTCATATTAGCCTCCCTTCCAAAACAGACTTAAGGGATGATTTCCCTCTTGGCCTCTAGTAGAGTTGCACAGATATATGGTCTCCAGACTGATATATCATTTCTTTGAGTTATATGATACAATTATATTTATGCTGTTTCTACAGGTAAAGAACACCATAGTGGTTGTGTGCTTCAGAGCACTTGTTCATTTTCTTTCAGTTACATAAATAAATTAAAAACATACATTGCAAGGTCAGAGCACATAATTCTGAGAACACTTTATAGTTTTTTAATATGAGTGGTATTGATTGAAATATGTTTTTTTTAGGTAGCACTTGACCTGGTAATACTGACCAATAAAACCATTCCAGTATTCCCTTACATATAACTATGCTTATTTTTTTCCAATGATGATAGGCCTTGTCACTCTGTCAAAAAGATACATTTATTCTGTGTATATTTATTATATGTCATGTCCCTAGGAGGAACTCTTGGTAAATAGATGTTTCTTCTTATATTTTCAAAGTGGTGCAAGTTTATTTAACCATTAGTATCCTGAGAATGAGTATCCTTCTCCATGCTTTCAGCATCCAGCTTTCTTCTCAATCTTAATCCTTACCTTCTCCTTTCCCTTTCTAACTTCCTTCACCCTTCCCTGGTGTCACGCTGTCTGAAGCGGCTCACAACTGTGAGTGCTTACCTCAGGGCAGACTGTCAGAAACAGGGCAGATACCCCAAGATGGTGGTGTGTACTATAGTTAGATTTCACCAAATGTGAACTCCTGGTTTACTATACCAGTCTTACCATAGAGTCACAGACAGTCCCCTTAGGCTGTAGAGTTTATTTTACCACCCAGACAAACTGAACTTTGTGATAATGGTCACTTAAACCAAAAATCACATAACATCGGATTTCTCCCAGTCCCAAGAGACCAGTGACTTACCCCAGATCAATAGGTACTCTGGATCTTACACCAAAGACAACACTGGCAACCAATTCTATAATAAACTAACCATTTATTAGCTAAGAAAAAAGAATGAGAGTTATTGAAAGGTTAAAACATATATTCACAGATGAGTCAGAGTTTGTAATTCCAAATGGTAGCAGTGATGTAATAAACTCCCAGATCCCAAAAGTATTTTCAGGGTATCCAGATTGTCTCTAGAGATCTCCACTCTGCATCTGGGATACTTCCCTGTAACAGTCCAGAGATGAAGGAACTTTCCTTGAATCCATACTTACATCTTCTTCTGACAGAAAACCAGCTGACAGTGTCACTGCCCATGTGACACTGATGACAGTGAGTGAGGAATGCACTTTGAGTCTCTGACATCCCGACATCACACACAATGACCACTTGCTTTAGCACCTTTCCTGATAAAGTCCTTCATTAGCATTCCACAAAGCTTCTTTGATGGGTTATTTACTTAGATGGGTATACACAATGTAAATGTTAACAAGATACAGATAAGAAAATAATGTGAGTAATGTCCCATTAGTTTTATGAAGTCTGAACACCAAATACACTCTCCTACCTTCAACAATCACTTTGATCTATACTAATACACAAGTGAATTGTCTGAATACACTATGATATGATCTGGTCTGCCAGGGTCACAGCTGGTCCATCCGCTGAGCAACAAATCAGTATCCACCAGCCTCTTGCTTCCTGCCTTCTTTTCCTCATATGCTGCTCCCCTCCTTACTGCCTTTCCACAAAGGCCATCACTTTCAGACCTGTGTGCTTAAAGTTAGGTTCCTAAAATCTGTAAGTACCTCAATACAAATAGCTTGGTTTTCAAAGCTGAGCACCTGAAGCAAAGTTGTTGAGCTACCACTAGGAACTGAGCTGCTGATCGCACTAGGAACTTGCAAGTGGCATTACAGTTTTCCACTGGGTGGGAACTGGGGGTCTCAATACAACCATAGAATCATAGAAGATTAGGGTTTGAAGAGACCTCTGGAGGCCATCTAGTCCAATCCCCTGTTCAAAGCAGGACCAATCACCAACTAAAATCATCCCAGCCAGGACTTTGTCAAGCCAGGCCTTAAAAACCTCTAAGGATAGAGATTCCACCACCTCCCTAGGTAACCCATTCCAGTGCTTCACCACCCTCCTAGTGAAACAGTGTTTCCTAATATCCAACCTAGACCTCCCCCACTGCAACTTGAGACCATTGCTTCTTGTTCTGTCATCTGCCACCACTGAGAACAGCCTAGCTCCATCCTCTTTGGAACCCCCCTCAGGTAGATGAAGGCTGCTCTCAAATCCCCCCTCACTCTTCTCTTCTGCAGACTAAATAAACCCAGTTCCCTCAGCCTCTCCTCATAAGTCATGGGCCCCAGCTCCCTAATAATTTATGTTGCCCTCCGCTGGACTCCCTTCAATTTGTTGACATCCCTTCTGTAGTGAGGGGACCAAAACTGGACGCAATACTCGAGGTGTGGCCTCACCAGTGCCGAATAGAGGGGAATAATCACTTCCCTCAATCTGCTGGCAGCACTCCTACTAATGCAGCCCAATATGCCATTGGCCTTGTTGGCAACAAGGGCAGACTGCTGACTCAGATCCAGCTTCTCATCCACTGTAATCCCCAGGTCCTTTTCTGCAGAACTCCTGTTTAGCCAGTCGGTCCCCAGCCTGTAGCGGTGCATGGGATTCTTCCTTCCTAAGTGCAGGACTCCGCACTTGTCCTTGTTGAACCTCATCAGATTTCTTTTGGCCCAATCCTCCAATTTCTCTAGGTCACTCTGGACCCTATCCCTACCCTCCAGCATATCTACCTCTGTCATCTGCTAACTTGCTGAGGGTGCAATTAATCCCATCATCCAGATCATTAATAAAGATGTTAAACAAAACAGGCCCCCAGGACCAACCCCTGGGGCACTCCACTTGATATCGTCTGTTAACTAGACATTGAGCCATTGAGCACTATCCATTGAGCCCGACAATCTAGCTTTCTTTCCACCTTATAGTTCATTCATCCAATCCATACTTCTTTAACTTGCTGGCAAGAATATTGTGGAAGACCATATCTAAAACTTTGCTAAAGTCAAGATATCCACCAATTTCCCCATATCTACAGAGCCAGTTATCTCATCATAGAAGGTAATCTGGTTGGTCAGGCATGACTTGCCCTTGATGAATCCATGTTGACTGTTCCTGATCACCTTCCTCTCCTCCAAGTGCTTCAAAGTGGATTCCTTGAGGACTATGATTTTGCCGGGGACTGAAGTGAGGCTGATCGGTCTGTAGTTCCCCAGGTTTTTTTTCTTTCTTTTTTTTTAAATATGGGCACTATATTTGCATTTTTTGTCAATCATCCAGGACCTCCCTGGATCGCCACGAATTTTCAAAGATAATGGCCAATGGCTCTGCAATCATATCAGCCAATTCTCCGCACCCTTGGGTGGATTAGATATGGACCCATGGACTTGTGCATGTCCAGCTTTTCTAAATAGTCCTTAATCTGCTCTTTCACCACTGAGGGCTGCTCACCTCCTCCCTATATTGTGTTGCTCAGTGCAGCAGTCTGGGAGCTGACCTTGTCTGTGAAGACCGAGGCAAAACAAGCATTGAGTACTTCAGCTTTTTCCACATCATCTGTCACTATGTTGCCTCCCCCATTCAGTAAGAGTGCCACACTTTTCCTGACCATCTTCTTGTTGCTAACATACCTGTAGAAGCCCTTCTTGTTACCCTTCACATCCCTTGCTAGCTGCAACTCCAGGTGTTCCTTGGCCTTCCTGATTACACCCCTGTATGCAATCTTTTTATACTCCTCCCTAGTCATCTGTCCAAATTTCCATTTCTTGTAAGAAGAATAAGGAGTACTTGTGGCACCTTAGAGACTAACAAATATATTTGGGCATAAGCTTTCATGGGCTAAAACCCACTTCGTCAGATGCATGCAGTGGAAAATACAGAAGGAAGATATATCTACTCAGAGAACATGGAAAAATGGTTGTTGCCATACCAACTATAATGAGACTAATCAATTAAGATGGGCTATTATCAACAAGAGAAAAAAACTTTTGTAGTGATAATCAGGATGGTCCATTTCCAACAGTTGACAAAAAGGTGTGAGTAACAGTAGGGGAAAAAATAGCATGGGGAAATAGTTTTTACTTTGTGTAATGACCCATCCACTCCCAATCTTTATTCAAGCCTAATTTAATGGTGTCCAGTTTGCAAATTAATTCCAATTCTCCAGATTCTCATTGGAGTCTGTTTTTGAAGGGTTGTTGTTGTTGTTGTTGTTGGATAATTGCGACTTTTAGGTCTGTAATTGAGTGACCAGAGAGGTTGAAGTGTTCTCCGACTGGTTTTTGAATGTTATAATTCTTGATGTCTGATTTGTGTCCATTTATTTCTTTTTGTTTAAGCTCACAAAAGATTTTACTGTTAAGCCAAGCTGGTCGCCTGCCTTATTTACTATTCTTTCTGCACATTGGGATAGTTTGTTCCTGCGCCCTCAATAAGGTTTCTTTAAAATTCTTTAAAAGGTTTCTGGACTGCCTGCCCCTCATATTAGCCTCCCAGGGGATCCTGCCCATCAGTTCCCTAAGGGAATCTAAGTCTGCTTTTCTGAAGTCCAGGATCCGTATTTTGCTACTCTCCTTTCTTCCATTTGTCAGGATCCTGAACTCAACCATCTCATGGTCACTGCTGCCTAGGTTGCCACTCACTTCTACTTCCCCTACCAATTCTTCCCTGTTCGTAAGCAGCAGGTCAAGAGGAGGACAGCCCATAGTTGTCAAGTATCAGGGGGTATCAGCCCATAGTTGGTTCCTCCAGCACTTGTACCAGGAAATTGTCCCCAACACTCTCCAAAAACTTCCTGGATTGTCTGTGCATTGCTGTATTGCTCTCCCAGCAGATGTCAGGGTGATTGAAGTCCCATATTAGAACCAAGGTCTGTGATCTGGAAACTTCAGTTAGTTGTCTGAAGAAAGCCTCATCTACCTCATCCTTCTGATCCGGTGGTCTATAGCACACGCCCATCATGACATCACCCTTGTTGCTCTTGCCTCTAAACTTAGCCCAAAGACTCTCGAGGCTTTTCTCCAGTTTCATACTGGAGCTCTGAGCAATCATACCGCTCTCTTACATACAATGCAACTCCTCCAGCTTTCCTCCCATACCTGTCCTCCCTGAACAGTGTATACCTATCCATGACAGTGCTCCAGTCATGTGAACTGCCCCACCAAGTTTCTGTTGTTCCAATCACATCATAGTTCCTTGATTGTGCCAGGACTTCCAATTCTTCCTGCTTCTTCCGTTCATGTACATGCACCTACGATAACTAGCCGATTGCCCTATTTTCTCAGTATGAATCAAGAGGCTTCCCATCTTGTACCCTCCTCCTTGTGTTTCCTCCCAGTATCCCACTCCCCCACTTACCTTTGTGCTTAGGTCACCATCCCCTGGTGAACCTAGTTTAAGCCCATGATTAGGCTTATTCTCATTGAGCCAGAGGAGATTACAGAGAAGTTTCAAATTTATAAAAGGGATGAACAAAGTGTAGGGAAAGAAGCTTGTATTGTAATGTGCACAACTTGTACATTAGTGAAGGGAGTAGTAAGGGGCATAAAGTGATGAATAGAGAAAAATAGGAAATTTGGGCAGAAATATTTCATGGAAAGGGAATAAATTGCTGGAGAAAGACTAAAGCAGTCAATAAACAGTATGTGTAGGGGGGAGAGAGTATATTTTAGAAGAAAGCAACAATAGGGTAAAACTTTGAAATTTACCATTGGGTAAAATTTTCAAAAGCACCTTGTCAAGGCTGATTCCCCACTCTGGCACTCTGAGTGCAGAAGGTGGGAGCATGCAAGGATTCTAAAAATTAATACTAGCCACTTCAGGCTTGTAACCTTGGGAGTTTAATGCAGCTTTTCTATGACCTCGGCTTGGAAAATGCTGCCACCACCCAAGTGCAAAACCCTTTTGAGAGCCCAGGAAAGCGCACTTGGGAATTCCTTCCTGTGGGGTACCCTCAAGCCCTTTCTCTCACACACACACACACACACACACACACCCACCCACACACACACACACACACACACACACACACACCGCCCCCAGGAAGAGCTGAGAAGAAAAACAAAGGAAATCAGCTGTTGCCACCAGCTAATTAAACAACATGTGCACAAACCTCTTAAATTACAAAAATCCAATCCTGTTCTTAAAAAAGGTAAAACAAAAAAAAAAGAAAATATATCTGGAAACTCAGGCTATTGCTAGATTTAAAAAAAACACTTACAAGGATTAAGCATCAAGAATAATGTTCTTGAGGTCCAGCTTAAAGGTTACAAGCAAAACAAAAGCATTTGGGGTTAGCACAGAGGAGTCCACAAGCCATAAAGAAATGAAAAGAGAGAAACTTAATCACGTCTTCCTAGACATTCCTGATCTACTTACATAACTGGGATTTCAAATGAGTAGTTTCTAGGTATGATATTGATGATTTTTCATACCTGGCCCCAAGTTTCTTACAGCATAGTTGCTCTGTGTTTGCTTCTCCCCGCAAACAACAACAGACAGACAAAAGGGGAGTCTTGTTTCCATTTTAAAAAGTTCTAGCCTTCCCATTGGCTCTTTTGGCTAGGTGCCCACTCATTTCCTTTTACCTATGCATTGTACGGATTTTTAACCCTTTACAGGTAAAGCAAGTAGAGAACAGCTATTAAGAGGGATTTTATAGCTAACTGGCTGGCTGGGTCCATACAAGGGAGCTACCTCCCCCCACCTTCATTTAACACACACCTAAATTCCATTTTCAAAAGTTACTTAGGCACATAGGTTGGGATTTATAAAGTTACTTAGGCACCTAACTCCCATTGAAGTCAATGGCAGTTAGGCACCTACATCACTTTGTGAATCCCACCCTTAGGGCTTAATCCTGGAATGTTCTGAGTACTCTGGCCCTGATCCAGCATGTAAGTACTTTAATTGACTTCAAGTTCCTAAATCCCATTTGAAAATTGGACTTCAGTGCTTTTGCAAATTTTACTCACAATATTTATTTGGATTTTCTCACTATTCACTTAGTGTGACTTCCAGTGATTCTAAAAGAATGATATCACGTAGCTATGGTGTCTACAATGATCTATACTGGCTTAGCCAAAAATGCAGTAGAACATTACTAATTTGCAGTTCAGTAGTGCACACACTTTATGAACATCACTGGATGTAAACACATGGTACATCCAATATCCACCTCTAATTGACAGAAGCAATTTCTTTAAGATTCTGGCACAATTATGAATATTGAAAATAGGTGTGCGTTATAAGATTGCTTTCAATTATTTGGCTGTATTTACTATAAGAATGCATATTTCACACCAATGGCTTGAACTTGCACGCACTAAAGTCAGTTGCAAATATTTTGACTTCTATGGGTGCAGGATTGAACTCTCAGTAATAATATGTAGTATTTCTATAGTTCTCCTAATTTTCCAAATGCTCTTAACATTAATTGATCTTTAAATTGCACCTGGTTTTTAAAAATTACTAGCCCTGCTTTGCTGATGAGAAGAGATTAAGGGCCAGATTTTGAAAACTGCAGTGGAAAAAATATGTATTGCACGTCCATTTTGCAGCTACCCTAATGGCACATACTAATTAGATATCTACTTATGTAGTCAGTCATTTTACATCTACCCAGCTGTCTGCAGGTGTAAACATTACATCTGTGAGACTAACTGACCTCTCCAGTTTGCTGACAGTTCTGAAGATTTGAAAAAAATGTTCTGTTCAAGTCAAATTGACACTGGAATTTTTCAGAATTTCCAGTGAGTTGGAAAAAGTCAGAAAAACTTTTTATTTCAGGTTGAATTAAACCTTTTTGTTTTACCCAAAACATTTCACGGTGGGCATTTGTAACAAAAGCAAAGAAAATGAAGGGCTAGAGTCACAAAACTGAGGAGGGAATGGGGGAGGGGAGGTGTTCCCCTCCCTTCCCTTAGAGCCCTTAGCCCTGTAGTAAGGGCTCTCACCCAGGATGTAAGCAACCCAGAGGAAAATCCCCACACTGGAACAGGGACTGGATCACAAGTTTTCCTCCTCCCAGGTGAGTGCCCTAACTACTAGCCTCTAGGGTTTCTTTCTCTCACTCTGGTCCAGTGAATATTTGGGTTAAGGGCTCTGCCTCTTTTTGGTTTTGTGAATGGCATCTGAATCTGGTGAATCTAGCCTATCTAAATGTTCAGCTTGGGAAATGTCAAAACAAAATGTTATCTTATTTTCAACAAAAACAGTGTAGATAAGGGTCTCCCAAAATCAACACAAATTCACCACATATTTTGGGAGACCCTTATCTACATTCATTTGCAAAAAAAATCATGCAGCTTTTTTACATATATCTTATATATACTAACATGCTACCTAGTTACTGAAATTTCTAATTAAATCTAGGTGTATGGTGGCACATGAATATTTTGCCAACAGCTCCCGGTGGAGTGAGCAGGAGAGATTAGAACATCAGCAGGAAGTGTCAACTCACATCTTCAGTTGAGCTTCCCAGAGCTGTAACTCAAAACAGCCAAGATGGAGAGCAAAAGTAGAAGAGCAGGAAAAACAGAAGGGAAGGCCAGCAGGAAGAGAGAGTAGGAGGAGGAGAGGTAACAGAAATTATTTTGCTTTTAAAACAAACAATATGGCAGAGAGAGACTTGGGTGAAGTAGGGAGAAAAATTAGACCTCCGTTGACCTGTTAAGATTTTGGTTATCTGTCTCTTGGGAGGCACTTAGATTCTACAATGATGACTGCTTGTCATTATCTCAGATTGTAAACACTCTTTAAGAAGATAGAAATAGACAGTTGAGCAGACAGATATTCTTGATGCCAGTCTTGTGCTTAAAAAAACATAGAGCTAGCCTCTCTTGCAGTTATCAATTATATTTAATTGAAGTATTAATAAAATTATTGCCTTGCAGAAGTAAAGGCTAACTTGATTATTAAAGTATTTTAGTATTTGTCAAATGACATCAAATAAGAACTTAGGAAATACAGCAACTTCTCTGCCAACTATTCTATGATTGGATACTTTAAAAGACATACATCACACTTTCAGAACAAATTTTATAACCAATAAACATCGTAATTAAAACGGTAGCTCTGATTTATGGAACAACAAGCAGTGTAAAAAGATGTAAGGCCACTATTCGGTCTGTGATTGAAAAACATGTGTTGCATATTTAGAAGGTGATAAAATCAAAAGCACTGGCAAAAACTCTTTAAAAAAACAAAACAAACAAACAAAAAAACCTTAAATTAAAAGTGGAATCTGCGTCCCGACAGAATGTCCTTACGAGAATTCTGACATACTGTGGCCCCAATCCTGGAAACATACTTGAGTAGTCCCACTGGATACTATGGGATTAATCATGTGCATAAGCATTTGCAGGATCAGAGCCTATATTTGTGAAATCTAGCCTACCAGGCAGTTTTTTTTTAATATATATAATTTACAAAGTATGCTTGTTAGATACATGGTACTAGTTTACAGTATCATGACCCAAATGTTGCCTTTATTTACACTCGTGTAAATCAGAACTCTGTCACCTTCATTTTTATTTGCTGCGGTGTAACCAAGATCAGAATATGGGACAATATATTTTTTACATAGTGCAATTATGTTTCCTTTAAGGAAAACTAGAAAGAGTGTGTGTTACCAATGTACCATTTATCTCTTTAAAGATGTCTTTGAAACATCATCATCAGGGAGTTTTAAAAATGTCTTCAAATGTCTTCCATCTTTTTTATGTCTCTGTGATTCTGAGAGAGAGTTTAACATCATTCTTCCACTTTCTCAGTCAAATGAAAGCTTCCAATAGCTTTCAATACCTGATTCTGACAAAGTCGTGGTTGTTTGCTGTAACTGAGTAGGCTTTTTTATGGGAACATTTATCTTAGCTTTCTACATGTAGGGAATTTACATGCACAACATTGGATAGATGGGAAATAATGAAGAAAAGGTCTGGACTAGACATATATCAAGTACAGACTTCAAGTTGAACTCTTTGCCGTGTTTCATTGATTTGAAACAAGAATCCTTTTAATGTAGAAATAAATGCCTAGGGACAATGGTGAATGTATTAATCTTTAGAAAATCATTTCCAAGGATATACATAAATGTTAGTGTTTTGGTAAGATCAGAATCCTATAAGGAAAGGCTGGGAAGGACAACTTTGATTTCTTGCTCAGGCTGCCTCTTTTTGCCTATACATAAATTAAAAAAAAAACAGTATGAGACCTACAGACTGGGATTTGCAGATCATTTTCCCATATGGAATACCTAGAGAAATATTTCATAAGTTGTGAATCTGCCTGTATTTTAAAAGATTTCTAAATAGCTAACTCAGCTATTAGAATATTTAGCTTTGTAAGCCATGTCTACAGAAAGATACCTTGCTCTTATTAGCCCTGATCCAACAAGATACTTAAGTATCTGCCTAATATTAAGCATGTAGGTGCTTTGATTTTGAAGTACCTTGCTTGATTGGTCATCCTAGGAAGCAACCAACTGCAACAGCAGCAGAAGAAAGGACCACCCGGGGTAGTGGGTAATGGGATCCGGAGAATTTTAAGAACTGCACCTCCTCCCACCCCATATGTGAACATGACAGTCAAATTTGTCTTTAATCAAATGTTAATGAACTCAAAGTACCTATTATGTTTGATTTAACCTTCCCATTCTTACCATCATGGGATATTAAACAAAATAATTTCTCCTCTCCTGATCTCCTTGTGCTAAAAACAACTTATTAAAATAAGTTATTTCCCTGATTGATTGATTGATTGATTTGATTGTTTGATTAAGGTATTACACTTGATCTGATTTATTTCCCAGAATCACATTTCTCAGTTTATGCAGTGGTGTTGTAGCCATGTCGGTTTCAGGATATTACAAAGACCAAGTAGGTGAGGAAACATCTTTCACTGGACCACTTTCTGTTTGTTTAGCTTGAAAGCTTGTCTCTCTTACCAAGCCCTTCTCACGTCTGGGAAAAGTACTCCGAGTGTTACAGCTAAATACAAGATAGACTAGATAGTTTAGCATAAGTAGTTAGCACATATTTGGGCCCTTTACCTTGAAAGTACATATAATAAGGAACCTATCTGTTGAAACTTGCATTTAACTAGCAACAGAGGGTCCTGTGGCACCTTTAAGACTAACAGAAGTATTGGGAGCATAAGCTTCAGATGCATCTGAAGAAGTGAGGTTGTTACCCACGAAAGCTTATGCTCCCAAGAAAATTGTTCCATACGTTGGTTACTTAAAATAATCCAGTCGGACACCAAGACAAAGGGGGAGAACAGACGGGGTATCTGGATAAATCTCCCTTCCCCTAATCTAGCTGTTACTTGGTCAAAGAGTCCATTTCCTTTCCCCTCTCCTCTCATATATGTACATTTTGTTGGTTGGAGTTATCATTTGCTAAACAGTGCTAGACTGTAATCTTACACTCTTTCAATTTCCCCAAGAAATTATATTTTAGGAAATGATATTCCCTGGGCTGCATTGATAGGGTGACCAGATGTCCTGATGTTATAGGGACAGTCCCGATATTTGGGGCTTTTCCTTATATAGGCACCTATTCCCCCCCCCACACACACTCTGTCCCAATTTTTCATACTTGCTATCTGGGCACCCTGTGCATTGATGTATCTAATGATGGATGTTCCAGAGATAGTATTCGAACAAGAGAAATATGTTCATTAGCTACACCTTCATTTGTTTCCTTTCTGCTTCTTTTCTCCTGTTTGTTTTGTTTTTTTATAAGGCTCAATTGTACCAGCTTCCTGTTGGGGGCAGTGTAGAGTCACATTGCTCTAAGGGTGCCCTGAGAGGAATTGTCTTCAGTCCCTCACCCTCCCCTAAGCATACCCAGGTCAGTATATAGAGGTAGCAGAGCCATGGCGCTCTCTCTTCCCCTCCATGCCCCCTTTGGTGTATTGAATCCTATGGAGCAAGCAGAGGGAGCATATCTGTACAATAGCTGCACTGCAGGGGGAAGTCTTTGCTCCCTCTGGAGCAGCTGGGCACAGTCTAACTCACAAAAGCAATGTCTTGTAGTGTACATGTAGCTACATGCTGCAGTGAAAAGCACACCACATCCACACTGTGACATGTAGCTACACATGTCAGTGAAGACTCTGGCAGAGGGGAAAGGCTTGAGCAGCTCCCTGCTGCTGGAGTCTTTCACTGTGGCAAGGAGAGGCTCTGGCAGTGGAAAGGCAGCCTTTCCCCACTGCTTTCCCCCTGCCAGAGCCTTTCTCTGCTGTCAGAGTCTTTCCCTGTGGTGAGAAAAGGCTCCAACAGTGGGAAGTCTGCAGGATACTATGCTGCTAAAAATAGCAGTGTAGACAGGGAGGCATGGCTTAGGAGAGCAGTGAGCTGTCAGGTATGTATTCTGGTGCATACTCTCACTCTTCAGAAATGTCTTTGACTCTTAACTTTACTTGCTTCACCATCAGCAATGCAATTTTATCCATGCTGGGGGCTAAAGAGATATTTACACTATCCACCGCTGAAAAAAGCATTCAATGTAGATGAACACAATGAAAAACTGAGTTAAATTTGGGGAGAGAGGGAGAAGGTAGAGAGAGAGAGTGCTTTTTAAATGTAAGGTATTTTAAAAATACAGGGACAAAAAGAATGAAAACCTGCCAAATGGTAAAGGCTGAAAATGGTAATGGAATAATATATTTGTGCATTTAAGAGAAAGTATGGCAAGCACTGAAGAGTTTTATAATTTGTTTTATAAAGTACTTGACAGTGTCCTTCTAATATGAATCTGGCCAGAGTAATTACTAGATTTCTTCAGCACTCACAGTAATATCAGCCCCTTTGCCTGGATGAGGAGAAGGAGCACTGCACATTCCATCTTTCTAGAGGAATGAACTCATTCTGTTCATGCATATTCTTTCATTTTGTCTCCTCTAAGCAGTTAAGGGTCAAATAAAAAGCACCAATTTTCTTCCTGTGCTTTTTTCTCCCCTGCCTTTGAAACTGTTGGAACCTCTCTCTCTCCCCAGATTCAGTGTTGTAATGATCCTCTGCCAAAGAACAGGTCAGTAATTTGCCCACGCTCTTTTTATCTAACTTAATCCTCCTGACAGGCACAAATCCAATACTTCATGAAGATCTGCATTAAACAAGTCTGCCCCATTTTCAGTCAGGTGAACATCATCAGTTTGATGGAATAGTCCAGGGTAATTGCTCAGGCATGACTTTACTGCTTACAGTGAAATACCATATCTAATAACCTTGGCAGCAAGGGGTGCTGCTTGTTGAATTCCATTCTCACCAGGTGGATTACAGCAGTTCCCTTAGTGCTTCTCCATTTTTGCTCGAATGGCAAGGATAATTATGATACCCTGAAGGACAAAAAGCTCTGCTGCAGTTCTGCAAAGAATCCCATATTAATCCATTGGTTCCTGGCTTTGTGAAATGTACCTGTTCTTTAACAAATGGCCCACAAGGCATTAGTTGATCCTACTGTGCACCAAAAAAATAAATAAAGTGTCCACCAAGTACTTAATGAAGTAACTTCTGATTCAAATGGTTGAGGACTCCGCTTTCTGCATAAAGAATGACCTGAACTCTCATCCTGCTAATGTCTGGAAAGTCTTGTGCAGCCACAGCATATGGTATAGTGACAATGTGAAGTCCTTGATGGCTGCAGAATTGTTAGATCAGCACAGTCGTGGCATGCAAGGAAAGTATGGCTGCTGATATACCACATAAGGGGATACAGTGTGTGTGTGTGTTTTTCTGGGTCCATCCAGTTCTGTGAAAAATGTGAGATGGGAAGCAGAGTCATACTTCCACTTTCTCTCCATCCATTTTGGGGTGGCCAGAGGTGCTGTGCAGTCTTTATTCTTTGAGGAGTACAAGCACTGTGCATTCTGAAAATCAAGGGGCATTCAATGTTATCAAACCCTCTTTCTCCAAGCAAGGCCGGCTCTGGCTTTTTGGTCGCCCCAAGCGGTCGGAGCGCGGGTGCAGGGGGACCGGCTGGGGATGGTGGTGTGGGGGAGGGAGCGGGCGGGAGAGAGAGAAAAGGGGGCGGCCAGGGCTACAGCAGGGGCGCTGCCACGAGGCCCCTCCCTCTGCGCCGCCGCCTGTAGCCTGCCGAGGGCTCTGCTCCAGTCAGCGGGGAGGGAAGGAAGAGGACTGCCCTGCAGGGTGCTCTGGTTCTCTGCGCCGCCGCCCCCTACAGAGCGGCCAGAGCGGAACAACAACAACAACAAAAAAGCGGCCGTGCCGCCCTAGGATTGGACAGAATGCCGTCTCGAACAATCTGCCGCCCCAAGCACCAGCTTGCTCAGCTGGTACCTGGAGCCAGCCCTGTCTCCAAGGGCAGTATTGTAGATGAATTTCTGGAACAGAAGCTGCAGAGCCTGAGGGACACTACACAGAGCAGCTATTTCAAACATGGGGCCAATATAATTAACCTCCCCACTCTTTACCATAATTTACTTATGGGTGGCCTATAATCTCCCATACTCAGACTAAAGACAAAGCAGCAATGCCTGGGTGAGGAGAAAATGCTCACTGTGGGCACAGAGCCAGAAAGGGAAAGAAGGGAAGTAGTTTGTGTGCAGCAGGAGAAAGATTTATAACTTTTCACAAACAAAGCTTCTTCCAACAAATGTGAGTGCCTAATCCAAGAGGAGCCATTTGTTTAATGATAGAACCCAAATATATTGATCAGAGTCAGGCCATTAGGTCAACCCTCTTTCCCTGTCCAATCAGCTAATATCACTTGAACTCAATGTGCACTGCTACAGACTAGGGACCAAATGACTAGGCAGCAGTTCTGCAGAAAAGGGCCTAGGGGTTACAGTGGACGAGAAGCTGGATATGAGTCGACTGTGTGCCCTTGTTGCCAAGAAGGCTAATGGCTTTTTGGGCTGTATAAGTAGGGGCATTACCAGCAGATTGAGAGACGTGATCATTCCCCTCTATTTGACATTGGTGGGGCCTCATCTGGAATAGTGTGTCCAGTTTTGGGCCCCACACCACAAGAAGGATGTGGAAAAATTGGAAAGAGTCCAGTGGAGGGCAACAAAAATGATTAGGGGGCTGGAGCACATGACTTATGAGGAGAGGATGAGGGAACTGGGATTGTTTAATCTGCAGAAGAGAAGAGTGAGGGGGGATTTGATAGCTGCTTTCAACTACCTGAAGGGGGGTTCCAAAGAGAATGGATCTAGACTGTTCTCAGTGGTAGCAGATGACAGAATAAGGAGTAATGGTCTCAAGTTGCAGTGCGGGAGGTTTAAGTTGGATATTAGGAAAACCTTTTTCACTAGGAGGGTGGTGAAGCACAGGAATGGGTTACCTAGAGAGGTGGTAGAATCTCCTTCCTTAGAGGTTTTTAAGGTCAGGCTTGACAACGCCCCAGCTGGGATGATTTGGTTGGGGATTGGTCCTGCTTTGAGCAGGGGGTTGGACTAGATGACCTCCTGAGGTCCCTTCCAACCCTGATATTTTATGATTCTATGCTTTTAGTAAACCCATAATTATACCCTGCTAGGTTGTTTTCATCTCTGTGTAATGAACATGTAGCAATAACTTATCAGGAGCTGGATTTTGTGAGCATGCAGAGGAATTATTTCCTCCCCACAAATAAAATCTCCTGGAAGTAACTGAAGTCCAGGATACAGCAAACAATGCCAGGTGAAGTCAGGACCTCCCTTTTATTGGAAAAGGTCCCCTTACCTTGTTTGAAAACCCATTCAGCTGGGAGCAAAGCAACAGCTTCTTACTTTTCTAGGTTTCCTGCCTATTAAGACTCTCTCTCATTAGTAGGGAAAACCTACTGAGCAGTGAAACAACTCTAAAAACTAGCATGTTTACTAAGAAAACTAGCCAAGAAATCCTGGGCAGGAACTGCAGGGTGGCCTACTGCACTAGCTTTGCCCTTTTCAGTGGGGGAGCTGAACAAGCTTCCTTTTCATTCTATTAATGAAACCCATGTGAATGCATCATGTGGTCATGTAAAAGATACTAATTAGTTACTTCTGTTCAATACTGACCTGAGAATAAAGGAACCAAACCTCTTAGCTCTTTAACACACTGAAAAAAAAACTACAGGTTTGGTAAAGATGTGCATTTTTTCACTAGAGGAATATAAGAGACTTTGTTAAATCCCCGTGATTCCTAAATAATACTAAACTATTTCTAAAGTACATGTAGGCAGTAACTTTCAAATAGCTTCCTAGAGGGAGGAAATGAACAGGGTTGATATCAAGAGTTGCTATAGGGTATTAGCTGGCACTCCTGAGGAAATGATGGGTATGTGCATCTTTCTTCTGCAGGAACTGCTGCTGTCTAGAGACCACTTGGAGTAAAAAAATCCTACTCTTAGATTTAAAAATAAGGCAAATATGACTGAATACCCAGTAAAAGTAAGAGAATGGATGATCCCGTGGCTAAAGCAAAGCACTGGATGTCAAAAGAAGCTGAGAGCCAGGTTTACACTACAAACTTACATCAGTATAAGTATACCACTCAGGGTATGAAAAATCCATACCCTTGAGTGACGCAGTTATACTGACCTAAGCCCTGATGCAAACAGTGCTATGTCTACGGCAGGGCTTCTCCCATTGACATAGCTACCACCTCTTGCAGAGGTGAATTAATTACGCTGACAGGAGGAGCTCTTCCATCAGCAGGGAAGCATCTTCACTAAAGCACTTTTTAAGTGTAGACCTGCCCTTTGTCTCTGCTACAAACTTCTTCTATGACTGAAGGCCCTGCTCAGCGTCCCATTGTTTTAAATACTGCATAAACACTCAACCCAAACATAGTCCCTGCCCTAAAGAACTTACAATCTAAATGACTATTTGACTTTGGTCATGGTATCTCACCTCTTTGTTCCTCATCTGAAAAAATGCAGACAATAATACCTACCACATGGACAGTGGTTTGAGACTAGGAGGCTTACTTGATTAATATTTGGAAAGTGTTTAAGATTTGAGATGGGGGCACTATGGATGTACAAAGTGACATACAGACTTTTCATGCAGAATTAATAATAATTGTAGAGAAATTGTGCATACGTGATGCAATTACTTCATAGACAATAAACAAATGTAACATCTCTTAAAATGCACTCCATGAAGTTATCTTTAGTTTACAATACTATGCTGTTTAATAGACATCATGATATATTAATTTAGGGACTTATTCTTAACTGACCATTGAGCCTTGTTTTGTTAATATGTATAGTATCTTTGGTTTTTTATTCTTTTTTTAAACAGCTACTCACACTGTGAGTAACTTTCAATACTGGTGGATGGCTCTTTCACTTGTAGATCCTGTTGGTAAGGAATCAATTTGATAGTAAAATCCCCCAAATCTCAAACCTCGTCAGAAATGGTCTTTCAGCAGACGTTAAAAATTACTTGGTCCTTAACCATGTCTATTTTGCTTATCAACAGCCAAATATTCACAGCACATGTGTCTGCTATTTAACTCTGTTCCTGTTTGCCAAAGTGTACTCTTGGCACAGATCTGTCCCCAGGGTTGGTGCACTGGAAAAAATGCCAGAAATGGAGTTTATTGTACTGCATTATTGGCTCTTCTATTTTACTGTTTCTCAGATTTCCTTCTTTGTTTTTAATACTTTCTCCTAATAAAGATTAAGAAAATGACAATGTAGTTAATTAATTATAGCATGTGATATTTATGTGATATGCTTTATGTAATTTATGTATCTTGTCAAACCACAAAATTTCCAGTACTATAAATGAAATTAATTATGTACAAGAGAAATGTGAATGCAAACAAACTTTATTGTCCAACTGGATTTTTGCATATTATTCAGTATAATGGGGTAGGATGTATCTATTACCATACCAGCAAGGAGTCCTCTTAAAAAACGCTGCACTATTAATGGATCCAACGCGGCAAGCCCTCTGTGCACAGAACCCCCATTGCCTTCCATCTGAGACTCTCAAAGCACTTTGCAAATGGTAATGAATTAATCCTGATGACACCACATGAGGTGGCTTCAGTTAGAGATCCGTGTAAAGAGAACTTGATGAATAGGGGCCTGGTGCTGCTCTAAAGCCCATGGAAATCAACAGGAGTCTTTTTGCATTGGCTTTAATGGGTTTTGGAGCAGGGACCATATCACTGACTGTAAATGGGCAAGTAAAAATTGTGGATTATTTAGTTTAAACATTATTACAGCACACATTGTTCCCTCGATTATTTATTCAAATAATTTCCATCATGTTTAGAGGAGAGATGGTGAGACAAGCCTATTCATGTCTCTTAGGTTTGAATCAAATGTTTTCCTTTCTTAAAATTGGTTTATAAATAATTCCATTGTCATTTTGAAAAATCTGCAAAAAGGATTACAAGAAGCAATGCTGACAACATAAAGAAATCACATATTTTCTAAACAGTGTGAAATCTTAAACGTGTGATAATGTGGTTTTAGAATTTCACTCCTACTCACTCCCTTTTTAATAATTCCCATGAAATTAATAAGAAGTCTGGACACCTGAAAGTACTTCATATAGCGGAAATTAAGCCCTTTTAATGTCAGATTTACTAGTTTTCTCCAACATTCTTTACTGAAAACAAGGAGACAGCTAGGTCCCAGCATCTATTCAGTTTACTTTAATGGCTCTGTCCTATTTGCCAAGTCCTCTTTTATATTAACCAGAGAGCTTCTGCTTTGATAGCTACTATTGGCTGGCTTAAGCAGTCACTCCAGCAATGAGTGCTTCAAAAATGGATTCCTGTGTGTCAACATACTCTATCTTTCCCATAGGAAAACCTGGGAACACAGGATTTGTTAGTCCAGAGCAGCCCGGTGATGTATCTGGTTCAATATTTTGTCACAGACAATAGCCAGTTACAGACACCTCAGAGGAAAGTACAGTGGACAATCGTGGATGAATCTGTTCATTGAGGGAGGGATCGCTCAGTGGTTTGAGCATTGGCCTGCTAAACCCAGGGTTGTGAATTCAATCCTTGAGAGAGCCATTTAGGGAACTGGGGTAAAAATCTGTCTGGTGATTGGTCCTGCTTTGAGCAGGGGGTTGGACAAGATGACTTCCTGAGGTCCCTTCCACCCTAATATTCTATGATTCCTAATTCCTGTCACTTGATGGTTGACTTAGGCTCTGAAGCATGAGGGTTTTATCTCTTTGGCACAATCATTCTTTTTTTTTAAAATGTGCTACACAGGTTGGTTATATATTTTGTATTTTCTTGCATCTATTTTAAATTAGTTTGCTTTCAGTTTCATTGAATGCCATTCTTGTATTATAAGAGAGGGTAAATAAGTGTCAGCTACATAATGAATGGTATAGAGAAGATATGTCTCTTTTATGTACCATTTATTTTTCTCCTCTATAAACTAAACAGCCCTAATCTCTTCAATATTTCATCATACAGAAGCCATTCCCAGTGTTTAATAGATGGTCACATGCCTCTGGATCACTTCTATTTCTGATATATCTCATACAAGATGTGATGACCAGACATGAGCTTAGTATTCCAGACGAGGCATACTGTTCATTTATATAGTGACATAATATTTTCACTAATATTTCTATCTCATTATTATGTTTCCTACCATTTTGCTTTGTTGAATGACATTGGGCGTTATGCAGTCAGTCAGTGGTCCACATTGATGCCCATATCTTTCTCTTCAGTGAACCTTGATAATTCAGGTCCGAGCAATGTACGTGAGTATTTCAAGTTATTATTTCTTATGTTACCTTGTATTTCTGACACACCTTTTCATCTGCCATCATGCTGCCCATTCCCCAACTTCTCTGAGATCTGTCTGACACCTCAGTCATCTTCAGTCTAAGACAGTGGTTCTCAAAGCCGGTCCATCGCTTGTTCAGGGAAAGCCCCTGGCCGGCCGGGCTGGTTTGTTTACCTGTCGCGTCCACAGGTTTGGCCGATCGCGGCTCCCACTGGCCGCAGTTCACCGCTCCAGGCCAATGGGGGCAGCGGGGAAGCAGCGCGGGCTGAGAGATGTGCTGGCTGCCCTTCCCACAGCCCCCATTGGCCTGGAGCGGTGAACCGTGGCCAGCGGGAGCCGCGATCGGCTGAACCTGCGGACACGGCAGGTAAACAAACCGTCCCGGCCCGCCAGGGGCTTTCCCTGAACAAGCGGCGTACCAGCTTTGAGAACCACTGGTCTAAGAGAGGGAATTTTGTGTCACACATTTTGCCACTTCTCTATTTGCCATCTTTACCAGATCATAAAAATATACTAAATAAAAGTGGTCCTTGTGTGGGTCCTCGAGGTACCTCTCTGTTAATTAACCTTTAGCCATGTTGAAAGTTGGCCACTTATTCTTAACCTGGTTTCTGTCTCTTCACCAGATCCTAATCCAATAGAGTACCTCTCATCCTGTGATTTCTCAGCTTCCTTAAATGCATATTGTTGAGGGACTTTGTCAAAGGCTTTTTGAGAACCCATAAAATTGTTCCTCTTTACTCTCTCTTTTGTTAACTTGCTAGTAGATTATTAGACCCATTTTGCATATCATATTCATTTAGGTGTTTTATGATATCATTGTATCTTGACAACCAATTTAACTTGGTACCAAAGCACAGCTTACTGGTCTGACTCTCATGATCACCCAAAAGCAAGTACAGGCAAGTCTCATCTTACGCGCATTTAACATGCGCAAATTCAGCTTTGCGCGGTCGGCAAAAAAAAATAAAAATAAAGAGAAAAATAACAATTTAAATACTGTACCTGTAGTGCGGGTGATTCCGCCTGCCATTACAGTCAGTGTAATTTTGACTATACGCGATTTTCGCTTTACGCGCTGACAGCGGAACGTAACCCCAGCGTAAAATGAGACTCACCTATAGTCACATGTTTTGCATTTCTTCCCTAATCCACTGCTGGACTTCTACCTCCAAGGTTATACTGGGTTGTTTTTTTTTTAAATTCTGGGACTAGATTAACCTATGTTTTGTTTTGGGGTTAGTTTGTTTTTTGGTGGTGGGGGCGATTTTTAGACATAAATATCAATTAGGTGTCAGATTCCCATTGATTTTCAATGGGAGTTAGGAATCTAAATGGCCTTATGTGTCTTTGAGAATGTTCCCCTTTATATAAAAGCTAGAAACTAAAGTTTTATGTGAGGTTATCTTTGAGAGAAACGATTTTACTTTACTCCACTAATCAATAATTGAGCATCCTTTTCTTCTGCTCATTGCTGAATTTCCACAAAATCCAAAATCTCTTGTGGTCTCTGTCTGTGCCTCACTTTGTTTGCAGTGCCACCCTAAACACACACACACACACACACACACTCTCTCTCTCTCTCTCTCTCTCTCTTTCTCTCTCAAAAGTACTCTTATGTTTTTGGTTTTTATATATACACACTTTGTATGTATAATTTATATCATCTAATCTAAAGAACAAACAGAAAAATCTATTAATTCAAACTCAATAGAAAAACTCTGACTCTGTTATAGTAGGGCTGTGGTAACTAGTTCTCAGGTCTAATATGGTCCTATTCTGCCTTTTTCCCTCTGTACCCCAGCCGGTCTCCCCTTTGTGGAATCCATCTGTCCTAACAGCTGCAGCATGGCTGTCCTGGTAATCTGTGTTAACAGCTCCCCCTCCTGCCAGCATGAAACCAGCGTGGATATAGTCACTTCCTAATAGATTAATTGTGTGTTGAATACACTTTGTTTCCTAAATAGTCATTGATGTTTAATAACTATAACATTTACTTCATTACATACAGTGGCTTCTCTATTACATAATTGTTTCCAACTAATTGTTACAAATATTTTTATTGAAGTATATTTATCCTTCAAAAACTGTTGTGACTAGGTGTGTCTGGTTAGATTTAGTGAGATGCTTATTGTACAGTGAATGCCAACCAAATGGTAAATATATGTAGTGAGTATAACAATATTCACTACAGCCAGTGAATACTAATCCCTGCCATGTGATAGGACGTAACCTTTTCTCACTCTATCCCAGGCCAGGAAGTGAAGACCGATTTCTGAATAGCATTCCTGTTCTGTGAGACACATCATGTCACTGTGGTGCTCTGCAGTCAGACACCTATTACATAAATTAAATGCCAGTTGTCTGTGAAGAACATATGCACAGCTCTTTAACATGCAGTGGATATACACTGATGTGTCTAACTTGCATTCATATTTGAAGATACCATCTTTAAGACATTAAAGCCAACATTTTCAAACTTGACATCAAAAGACTGACACCTAAATAAAATCAACTGGATCAATGAGTGTTTAGCAGATATGACAATTGAGTCAAATGTATTTAGATCTTATATATGAATTTAGAAGCCTAGCTTTAGGCATACAAGTTTGAAAATTGGCCTTTGTGTCCTAAAGATTGCACCCTTAAATATGAGTTTCAGTTAGGTGTATAAATACATACCATATTTTGAAGAGCAGTACAGAAAACGTGAAGCTTGAGGTGAGATGTGAATCAAAATATAAAACTTTTAATATGCTGAAGCCAAACACGATTGTGAAATCACTACATATGTGTTCTCTTCTCATGTTGACTTCCCGTTTTGCTGTTATACGATAGTGTTTGGCTTTATCTTGGCTTGAACTGCAAATGTTGCCACAACAGACTGGATTCATCCTAAATATTATCCAAATTATTCAGTGAGGTAATGAATCTTATTGTAGAACGCTTAATTTCTTTGCAAACTGGCTGCTTTCTTATAAACACTATAAGAATATGGAAATAATAGTGATGGGAAGGCCATTCTGGAAATGTTGGTGCTGCAATAAAAGCATTAAGAGCTGTTTTATATTGGAAAGAAATGTATTAAATAAGACCAATTCTTGAAAAGTTGTAGAATGATCCCTTTTTAAAACTGTACTACTTCTTCAAAATCTAAATATATATAGGAAATGTAATGACTTTCTATATGTCTGGCCTCTGTGGGTACATCTCCACTGCAATAAAAAACTCACGGCACTGAGTCTCAGAGCCCGGGTAGCTGACTCAGGCTCACAGGGCTCAAGATCCCGAACTATAACATTGCAGTGGAGACAGCTGGATTCGGACTAGCACCTGGATTCTGAGACCCTTCCCCCTAGAGGGGTCTCAGAACCCAGGCTCCAGCCCAAGCCCAAATGTCTACATGAGAATTCTATAGCCCCACAGACAAGCCCCATGAGCCTGAGTCAGCTGTGGTCATGCCAGGGGTCTTTTTTCATTGTGTAGATATACTCTTTTATTCTGGGCCCATCACCTTAAAATGAACACAAGAGCCTTGTGTCTTTTCCTTCCCCCATTTTGTAAGGAGTGGGGGGGTGGGGAGAGTTGTTTGGTTGGTTTGTAGTATGAATTTGGTGGCATAACTGAGTGAAGAGCAGGGCAAAGAAGTTGGTTTTACATTTTGTTCTGAAGATGCTGAACCTGGGGACGGTGGAGGCTTGGGGTAGGATGTGGTGGAATCTCCATCACTTGAGCTCTTCAGATCGGAATTGGATATCTTCCTAAAAGATAAAATGTAGCTCTAACAGAAATTATGGGCTTCATGCAGAGTTTATTGGATGAAGGTCTTAGGCCTGTGTAATGCAGGAGGTTGGATTAGATGATCATAATGGTCCTTTCTGGCTTTACAATCTATTAATCTATGGTTATTCCAGGCTCTTTTATGAGTGAGTTCCACAACTGTGGGCCAGTTATGAACAAAATTGTCTCCTAAACAAAGGTCTCACTCTTGAGGTTAACAGTTCTATAGTTTCAGTGGGACATGGCTTTTATCTCTACATGGTATCATCGGTCCTTGGTTATGTTTTTCACTAAAGAGAAATTCTTTAAAAACAAATTCTACCAAATATTCCTGTACTGGTGATGTATCTTTGATATTCATTTTCATGTAAGCTTAGAGAGTTATCTGTATGTTTTCCAAATTGAATGTCTCAGAAATTCAGATTTTAAATGGTGGATCTAAGTGAGATTTAGTCTGAAATCTGGTTCTTTTCTAAAAAGATATTTCCAAGTGATTCTCCCTGCAAGCCTCACATCTTTTTAGTGCATGTACTGCCACTTTCACTGGCAACAAAATATAAGTTATTCAGGTTAATAATAAATATTAACAATCTGGTGAAGGGAAGCAATGGAATGTTGCTGTGGTTAGATCATTTTTCTGGCTGGCTCTCAGTTCTGTATCTGCTGGTGGAAAATCATCATAAACTAAGAACTCTGTAATAACTTCCTCAATAGCAATGGGTTCTGACATTACTCAGTAGTTGGAAAGCAATTGTTCCAATGATATTTTGAGATCAAGCCCTGTAAAAAAATTTCTTGCAAAAGGCAAAACTAGCAAACTCTGGAGTCTGCTGGTTTTGAAAATTGGGCTGCATAGGTGAAACAGATTAAAATTCCTTGGCAAAAGAAGGAAGGGGGCAGGGAGGGGATGTAGAAGGAGAAGCAGCTGACGAAGCTCCAGAAAGGATTATACAAAGGTGTGACGCTAATAAATGGACAAAGAGATGGGCCTAGACCTGAAATTTTGGATCTGCATCCAACACCCCTTCTCCGTTGAAAATATTGGTGGTGTTTGGGCTCTAATTTGGGCCTGTCTCTTTAAAAAAAAAAAATCCCATAGTGTGATAGTGAGAATACAACCTTGTAATTTTTTCCCCCCAGAACACTTTCTGATTTCTCTATTACTAATATTTAGATTCAGATAATGAAAAGATGTTGGAGTGAAATGTAATAGTTGTGCTGCTTGTACAGACAAATCATTGTGTTCAAAGACTAAGCCAAAACTTCATGCTGGAAATGAAAAAGTGGGTAGCCAGGCCACAAGCCAGGATTCGCACAATCAGTTAAAACTTGCAGGGGAAATAGAAGGGCAGTAAAAGATCATAATTTTAATACTAATAAACAGGACTATGGGAAATGAAAAGGGTTTTAACAAATACAGTACACGGAAACAAAAGTTCTAGTCAGAAAATAGCTCCATTGTAATGGTTGCCTGCTGTGAGTTGAAGCTAAAGCCACTACAGTGTGCATCTCAGTTAGGAAGCAAGTGCATATGAATAGAGTTTATCTGGTACTTTGACCCTACTTCCTGCAGCCAACAAAAACTTTTAATACACAATAATTTCTACCACTAAGATGCCCCAGTTTTTCATTTTAAGATTTGGTCACATTAATTGTGTTCCCTTCTCTGGCTCCAAAGTCCTCTGGTTGAATATTAGCATAAACTCTGATTAGGGGTGAACTGAAACCAGGCATTGCTTAGGTAAAACATACCTTGTGTGATGATGCTGCCTGTGGGAGCTAGCTGAGGTCACTTAATTAGGGTGAACTGCAAACAAAAAGGGCAGACAAACCCCAGAAGCTGGTGGTTATTCCAATGCTTAGATCTACCAAGCCAGCACAAACAGCTCCTGTATTACCTCACTGGTTACTCAGAAGTCCAAACAACGCAGTTCCCTTAAAGTACCCAGCCTCAGGCCTCCATCCAAACACACATGTCAAACATATGATGATAAATTCTGAAAATCTTATTTCATCATATAAAAGAAAAGGTTCTTCCAACCCCAAAGGATCAGCCACACACCCAGGTCCAATTATAACTTAGATCTTATCCAAAATACACACTTATAGTCAATTCTTATTAACTAAACTAAAATATATTAAAAAAGAAAAGAGAGAGAGTGTTGGTTAAAAGATCAATATACATACAGACTTGAATTCAATTCTTGAGGTTCACATACATAGCTGAAATGAGCTTATAGTTGCCAAAAGTCCTTTTAGATATAGTCCATAGGTTATAGTCCAATGTCCATATTCAGGCTGATCCAGTCAGTGACTGGGGATCTCAATCCTTATGGCTTATGGTTTCCCCCTCTTGAAACCCAAAGCAGATCTGAGATCAAGAAGGATCATGTCCCAGGGTTTTTATACATTTCCTGCAGCCTTTTGGCCTGAGAAAACAATATAGGCTTAACTTTCCTTCTCCTAAACATCATGGCAATTAGCACAGTATAATTTATCCATTAAACAGTTCAGATACAGGTTACCACAATCTTCAAAGAGACATATAGACAATAATACTATTTCACTCAAGTGTCTTCCTAAATGTTAATATTCCTTTTTTGATCTTTGAATAAAAGCTATAGCAATAGACAAGACTTGTTTGCTTACATCACAAGACCTAAGCAAACATCTACCATTCTATCTCTAACAATGCAGACTTGCATTTCAAAGCTCTATTCATTTACATATCTTCCTAACCAGTCTCTAAAGTTCGGCCATGGGTCAGGTCAGTCTGTGAGTTATTTAACTCTTTCTGGCCCTGTCACCTTTCAATGAGATATTATAATATACTCATAACATCACACCTTGTACACAGAACAAGAGCCACTTTCTCTAAAAGTGAACTGCTGCATTTCCTATATGTGGAACAAGAGAATCAATGGCCAATAAAACATGTTCTAGAGCTTGAGATCCTTTACTTTTAAGGGTTCAGAAACTTCAAGCCTACAGATGGCTGGACAATATATTCGGTATGTAAAGTCCAAAAACTAAGCATGTGCTCATTGACATACCCCAGTGAGACTGGGAATATCTGAGATATTGACTTAAACATTATATGGCCAAAATCCCAGGATCTACTTGATGAATGAGCTACAAACAATGGTTTTGAGGACCCTTTGCAGCCTGTTCCATGAGTTCCAGCTCGCTCATAGAAATGACTTCCCCTCTCTGGGGCTGTAGCCATAACTTAGCTAATATACAAAGACATTTTCTCTCTTTTTTTGAGGTTGTGGTGGTGGTGGTGGAATATTGCTACTTACTAATGATTTCATCTAACTCAGTAATTCACAATGATGTTTTTTTAAGAACTTGGGAGATGAAATCAGAATTTGGTGCACATTCATGTATGTGCATACTATTGAATCAGCTACTACTTAAATAGATTATACTGCTAGCTCTGCTGTTCCATCTCCTGGATAGACCGCCTAGAGCCTACATTCTCTGGAAAATTCCTGACAAGTCTTGCTGCCTCCTCACTTTGATTTGGGCTTTTATTCCTCGGTGAATTTCCAGGCTCCCATTGCACTCCTTCTGGTGTCACCACAGCAAGTTTGGAAATGTGTATTCTTAGCTTGCTAATTGTTTTTGTTTTCCACATAAGGGGTAGGGTGACCAGGTATCTGGTTTTTTGACTGGAACACCCAGTTGAAAAGGGACCCTGGCGGCTCCAGCCAGCTCCGCCAATCGGACCATTAAAAGTCTGGTCGGCGGTGCTGCGGTGCTAAGGCAGGCTAGTACCTACCTGTCCTGGCTGGCACCACACTGCGCCCCGGAAGCGACCAGCAGGTCCCGCTCCTAGGCGAGACCCACAGGACTCTGCCCCGAACACTGCCCCTGCCCCGAACACATTCTGAGCCAATGGGAGCTGGGAGGGGGGATGGTGCCTGAAGGCAAGAGTGGCACGTGGATCCTCCTGGCCCCCACCTAGGACCTGGACCTGCTGGCTGCTTCCGGGGTGCACGCAGTGGTAAGACCACGGTAAGCTCATACCCCAAGCCCCAATCCCCTGCCCCAGCCCTGAGCCCCTCAAAACCCAGAGCCCCCTCCTGCATCCCAAACCCCTTATCCCCAGCCCAGAGCCCCTTCCCACACCCTGAATCCCTCATTCCCAGCCCCAACCCCGAGCCCTCACCCCCCCCTGCACCCCAACCCCCCGCCTCAACCCGCAGCCCCCTCTCACACTCCATATCCCTTGACTGCACCACCCAGCCTGGAGCTCCCTCCTGGACCCCAAACCCCTCATCCTCAGCCTCACTCCAGAGTCCACACCCCCAGTTAGAGCCCTCACCCCCTCCTGCACCCCAACCCCAGTCCAGTGAACGTGAGGGTGTGGGAGAACGAGCCACCGAGGGAGTGTAGTGAGCTGGGAGTGGGGCCTACAGGAAAGGGCGGGGCTAGGGTGTTTGGTTTTGTGCGACCAGGGCTGCTAACAGGGAGTTTCAAGTGGGAGTTGGGAAGGGGGCAAGGTACACTTGCCATTCTTTAAAACCTTTAAACTAAACTATAATCAAAACTGCTTGATTTAAACAAAAACCCTATCATTACCTTGGTAGCTGTAGGAGAGAATGCAGGCAGAAGCCCAGCAGCAGATTGGGGGCTATCCTGTTTATTGCACTCAGTGTAGTATGTATGATTACCTGCCCTGTGGGCAGGTGGTGTATATGTGCATTCGGTGCAAGGAGCTCCTGGCCTTCAGAGACTGTGTACGGGCTTTGGAGACTAGGGTGGCTGAACTGGAGGAGCTAAGGGAGGCAGAGAGGTATGTTGATGAGGCTTTCCAGGACACTGTAGATTTGTCCCACCTCCGGTCAGACAGCCCCTACACTGTTAAGGAGGATGAAAGGCTCAGGGAAGGAGAGCATCAACGGGAGCAGAGGGAAACCTTCCCATAGTTGGGACCCTCCTTCCAGATGACGTTGGGATATCCTCTCGCACTGAGGTTTCCTCTCTGGGGGAGGGAACTCCAGTCATTAGGAAAAGGCAGGTGTTAGTAATGGGAGATTCAATCATTAGAAACATAGATAGCTGGGTTTGTGATGACCGGGAGAACCGTATGGTGACTTACCTCCCTGGTGCGAAGGTTGTGGATCTCTCGAGGCTTATGTGTAGTGCTGGGGAGGAGTCTGTGGTCATGGTACATGTAGGTATGAATGACATAGGGAAGGGTAGGAGAGACATCCTGGAGGCCAAATTTAGGCTGCTAGGAAAGAGATTGAAATCCAGGACCTCTAAGGTGGCATTCTCAGAAATGCTCCCAGTTCCACGCACAGGGCCAGGTAGGCAGGCAGAGCTTCAGAGTCTCAATGCATGGATGAGACGATGGTGTAGGGAGGAGGGGTTTAGATTTATTAGGAACTGGGGAAACTTTTGAGATGGGGGAGCCTATACAGGAAGGATGGGCTCCACCTAAACCAAAGTGGATCCAGACTGCTGGCACTTAACATTAAAAAGGTTGCAGAGCAGTTTTTAAATTAAGAGATGGGGGAAAGCCAATTGCTGCAGAGGAGCACGTGGATTGGACAGAGACTTCTCTTGGAGGAAAGTCTATTGATAGAGATTCTCTAGGTTTTAGTCAGGAGGAGGGAATCGACGAGGATAAAGTATGGGCCCGATCTGACAAGAAACATTCACGTAAAAAAGAATCTGACACATCAGAAAAAGGCAGACAAATAAACAGTGATAAGTTTTTTAAGTGATTGTACACAAATGCTAGAAGTCTAAATAATAAGATGGGTGAACTAGAGTGCCTCGTGTTAAAGGAGGATCTTGATATAATAGGCATCACAGAAACCTGGTGGAGTGAGGACAATCAATGGAACACAATCATTCCAGGGTACAAAATATATCAGAAGGACAGAACAGGTCGTGGGGGGGAGGGGGAGTGGACTATATGTGAAAGAAAATGTAGAATCAAATGCAGTAAACATCTTAAATGAATCCACATGTTCCATAGAATCTCTATGGATAGTAATTCCATGCTCTAATAAGAATATAACAGTAGGGATCTGTTATCGACCACCTGACCAGGACAGTGATAGTGACGATCAAATGCTAAGGGAGATTAGAGAGGCTATCAAAATAAAGAACTCAATAATAGTGGGGATTTCAATTATCCCCATATTGACTGGGTACATGTCACCTCAGGATGAAATGCAGAGACAAACTTTTTCGATACTTTAAATGACTGCTTCTTGGAGCAGCTGGTACAGGAACCCACAAGGGGAGAGGCAATTGTCGATTTAGTCCTGAGTGGAGCGCAAAATCTGGTCCAAGAGGTAACTATAACAGGACCGCTTGGAAATAGTGACCATAATATAATAACATTTAACAGTCCTGTGGTAGGGAGAACACCTCAGCAGCCCAACACTGTGGCATTTAATTTCAGAAAGGGGAACTATGTAAAAATGAGGAGGTTAGTTAAACAGAAATTAAAAGGTACAGTGACTGGAGTGAAATCCCTGCAAGCTGCATGGACACTTTTTTTAAAGAGACCATAATAGAGGTTTGTGGTGTTTAGATGCTGCATGTGATTATTAGAACTGGGAGCACTGGCTGTTGGGAGTCTGAAAGGACAGGAAACAGGAAGGAGGGGGGAGGAGTTGAGTAGGCTGGGAGCGTTACAGAGTGTGCAGCTACAGCTTGGAAAAGAGACTTCCACTGTAAATAAAGTTCTGTTGAAGTTGTTAATACTTTGCTTGGTGGATAGTGTACTTAGATTTCCAGAAAGCCTTTGACAAGGTCCCTCACCAAAGGCTCTTACGTAAATTAAGTTGTCACAGGATAAGAGGGAAGATACTTTCATGAATTGAGATCCGGTCAAAAGACAGGGAACAAAGGGTAAGAATAAACGGTAAATTTTCAGAATGGAGAGGGGTAACTAGTGGTGTTCCCCAAGGGTCAGTCCTAGGACCAATCCTATTCAACTTTTTCATAAATGATCTGAGAAAGGGGTAAACAGTGAGGTGACAAAGTTTGCAGATGATACTAAACTGCTCAAGATAGTTAAGACCAAAGCAGAATGTGAAGAACTTCAAAAAGATCTCACAAAACTAAGTGAGCAACAAAATGGCAAATGAAATTTAATGTGGATAAATGTAAAGTAATGCACATTGGAAAAAATAACCCCAACTATACATACAATATGATGGTGGCTAATTTAGCTACAACTAATCAGGAAAGAGATCTTGGAGTCATCGTGGATAGTTCTCTGAAGATGTTCACGCAGTGTGCAGCGGCAGTCAAAAAAGCAAATAGGATGTTAGGAATCATTAAAAAAGCAATAGAGAATAAGACGGAGAATATCTTATTGCCCTTATATAAATCCATGGTACGTGCACATCTTGAACACTGCATACAGATGTGGTCTCCTCATCTCAAAAAAGATATATTGACACTAGAAAAAGTTCAGAGAAGGGCAACTAAAATGATTAGGGGTTTGGAATGGGACCCATATGAGGAGAGATTAAAGAGGCTAGGACTTTTCATCTTGGAAAAGAGGAGACTAAGGGGGGATATGATAGAGGTATATAAAATCATGAGTGGTGTGGAGAAAATGAATAAGGAAAAGTTATTTACTTGTTCCCATAGTATAAGAACTAGGGGCCACCAAATGAAATTAATGGGTAGCAGGTTTAAAACAAATACAAGGAAGTTCTTCTTCACACAGCGCACAGTCAACCTGTGGAGCTCCTTGCCTGAGAAGGTTGTGAAGGCTAGGACTACAACAGGGTTTAAAAGAGAACTAGATAAATTCATGGAGGTTAAGTCCACTAATGGCTATTAGCCAGGATGGGTAAGGAATGATGTCCCTAGCCTCTGTTTGTCAGAGGTAGTGATGGACAGCAGGAGAGAGATCACTTGATCATTACCTGTTAGGTTCATTCCGTCTGGGGCACCTGGCATTGGCCACTGTCGGTAGACAGGATACTGGGCTGGATGGACCTTTGGTCTGACCCAGTATGGCCATTCTTATGTTCTTATGACTAGAATGTTGGCAATCCTACTAAGGGGCCATTAGGGGCTAATGGGCCTAGGACTTACAAAAATACCACAAGCGTCAACTAAGCTATAGAAACTGTGTAGTGTGGCTGATATATTGCAGAATGGAGTATTGCTGGTGGGGCTAGAGCTACAATACTCCTGGCCCTACATCACTGCAGGCAGCAGAACTATAGGTTTATTTGAGGCTGAGTATAGGGCTCCCTGCACTCTCCCTGCAGCTTCCAGCTCAGAATCCCTGAAGCACATGGTCTGCAAGCAGCAGTGAGAAATGATGCAGAGCAGGGACTACAGGCGTCCAGGGACCTACTTTAGATTAGCCATACAGATTGGAACATAGGGCTTCCTGCTCCCATGATCCTTCCCTGCTGCCTGTGCTGTTCCAGTCCAGCATCAAGAGGGAGTTTCTGGGCTAAGAAATAAGGAAGTACTGAGCCCAGTGTGTGTGTGTGTGTGTGCGCGCGCGCGCAGGAGAAGCGTTCTGAGCCTGGCTTTGCCAGGTGAGAATGGTTCTGAACAGTGAAGAAGCTGGGTATAAAGAAGAGGAACTGCTGAACCTGGGGAAATAGGGCTGTGTGTGTGTGTGTGTGTGTGTGTGTGTGTGTGTGTGTGTGTGTGTGTGTCTGACCAAGTGAGGTTGTGGTTGAAGGAAGCTGAGTTGGGATTGGGATAAAATGGGCTGGCATAGCTGAGTGCAGGGAAGGAATGAAGTCCCTGAATAACATCATAGATGACTCTGTATGGTAGAGTAAGAGTGAGATTGGAGGAGGAGAGGATGGGACTAGGAGAGAACACAAGGGAATAAATACTGTTATCTATGGCCCTGCCCTTTACTGGAAAATGTTTGCATTTTTCCTTCTGAACGGAGATGGTTGGAAGAAGGAAGAAGGCAACCCCTTTCTTCCCATTTTCCACTCAGCTTCCCTTATCCCCCAACAAAATGCTTCCATTTAACAATTCTCAACCACAATATCTCAATTTTTAAGTGTGAGACTGTGACCTGCCTTTAAGGGAAGGGGGAAAAGGCTGCTTGCATCCTGCAAACTCCACTACCTATTTTGGGCTTGTGCCCCTAGGGCTGGTCAAAAATCTTCATTATTTACGACTGTTTGTTGAAAGAAAATGGCTTTTTGATTAAACAGAATTTTTCATAGATGTCTGTGTTGTGTTCTGTGGAAAATTTTGAGTTTTCATTAAAAAGCCAAACACCTGGAAACCAAAAAGTTTTCTGTTTCTATGTGAAAACTGAAACACATTTGAAAATGCTGTCCCTGTGCCTCAGTAAAGTTATAGTTCAGCTACCTTATTCCCTTGTTAGTCTCTTTGGACCAGATTCCTAAAACAGACTATATCCCCCATGAGTCACTGCAGCCAGGGACTCCCATGATGCACTGTGGTGGCTCACCAATAGGGGAGATCATGGTGCATCATGGGAGAAGTAATCAGGAAGCCAGCCCATAGAGGAGACTGGGGGCATGAAACACTCTGAGTCACCACAGCAGCATTTCTAAATACAAATTTTGGGGTCTTCAGTTGAAAATTGTTCCCCCCGTCCCCCAAAAATGAATGGAAAATATCATTGAAAACAAATGTATATCTGTCATAATTTTACACAGGAAACAAAAACACTTTTTTTCCAACCAGCTGTACTCGCCACTACTGGTTTCCTTTCATTTCAAAGGGAAATAATGTCCTTACTTGCAATGGAAGGAAGCAAAAGCAGGAATGGAAATTTACCTTGGATAGAGCAGGAACCAAAGTCTAAGTATTGTTTATCTGCCAGGGAGGATGTGCCTGATCAGTTAATTGATTCATCTGGCTTCTGTGGGGCTCAGTATTGTGAAGAAGCCTTAACAGAAGAGTGAACTGGTTTCATGGTAATGCCTTGAACGGAGCCAGTTAAAATTCCAAAGCATAGTTGTGAAGATCAGCACAAAATCTTAATAAATCCTAGTTTTAAATAGACCAATTGAATGTAGACTATTTTTAAGTCAAGTCACTGAAATACATCCTTGAAGGGAAGACAGTCACTAACGTCTTGCAAGGAACAATCAGGGAAGCACCTATCCTGGAGCAGTCACTTAAGGCAATCCCTCTAGGAAATGTCACCTAGAGACAGGCACTGGCCAGTAGTGATACAGGGAAAACCAGCAAACCTCAAAAAGTAGCAAAAATAGGGGACTATATACTAAGGACTACCTTAACTTTTTAAACACCTTTATGGGTATATTGGTTCATGCATCAGTATAAAAAAGCATACTTAGCCTGCAGTATTCATAGACGATAGTTGAATGCTAGCTTCCTGGTGCTTATAAGTCTACAAGCACCTCCAAATGGGTGCTTAGCACATGAGTGAGTGAATTATTTTTAGTGATGGACCTGAATCTCCAGTCTGGACTTTCCCAATGTGATTTCACCCAATTGCTAAATATGTTCCTGGGAAAAATCTGGTAGTAGCAATCTGTAGCCTTTTATCATTGAAGTGTGTTATTCTGAAAAAGGTAAAAGAAATGATCCCAACAGCTCCTGTTTTCAAGTACCCCGATATAACGCTGTCCTTGGGAGCCAAAAAATCTTACCGCGTTATAGGTGAAACCGCGTTATATTGAACTTGCTTTGATCCGCCGGAGCGTGCAGCTCCCCACCCCCACCCCGAGCACTGCTTTACTGCGTTATATCAGAATTCGTGTTATATCGGGGTAGAGGTGTACAAAGATGTGAACAAACCCACAATGGTCAATGCAGATACAAGCAGCTATGATTTGGGTGGTGTATAGTTGCAACAACAAGGCTCTGAGTAGAAGCCAGTTTCATTTTGTTCTCAGACCCTCACAGAAGAAGTAAAACAATGATATGCACAGATTGAAAAAGGAGTGACTGGCAAGTAAATGGGCATGTGAGAACTTTTACAGATATCCATGTAGATTGGATTCATCTACACTGGTAACAGAGCATAAACCACTTGTAACAGTCATCTATGGAAAAGACCTGGGTCAAACTGAGATGCCAACCATGTTTTTATCTGGACATTTTGTATGCAGAAGAAAGATTCAGTAGTACTATTCCATAGCAGAACTGATAAAGGAAAGCAGCAGAGAGTCCTGTGGCACCTTTAAGACTAACAGATGTATTGGATGCAAGCGTCTGACGAAGTGGACATTCACCCACAAAAGCTTATGCTCCAATACATCTGTTAGTCTTAAAGGTGCCACAGGACTCTCTGTTGCTTTTTACAGACCCAGACTAACACGGCTAGCCCTCTGATACCTGATAAAGGAAAGATAGCTTTGAATTACATAACTATAATACTGCCAGAGATTGTCTAGAAACATCATAAGCCACAAAAAATGGAGTATATGAAGCTAGAGAGAGCACCACAAGCCCAGGATGACTCGAAACTCTTGTTTTGATTAAGGTGTCTTTTTTTCCCACCTGAAACTTTTTTTAAAAACAAAATTAAAAAAATCAACACCACTGTGTGATGTCACATGCCATGCATGACGGAGGTTGAACATCATCAGGTCTACTAAAATACAAGACTTTTTTTTTTCTTTCTTTCTTTCTTTCTTTCTTTTTGGTAGCAGCATGCAGAAGAATAATTTCTGTATAAGGTAGGACTGTGTTTTCATTAAAGCAACTGTATCCCAGCAACCACAAACCACAATGTTAGCCAAGTAACTGCTGCAAGACTTTGTGATCTGTTTTGTATTGAACCCCTATCCCATGGGGTCCTTGATCTTACAGTTCATAGCAAAGTGCAGGCTTGGAAAGATGAGATTTTGATCAGTAAATGTCAATTTCAATGTGCGTACTCAAAAAATATTTCCACTGATGATGACAAAAATTTACAGAGAGGCAAAGTAAGAAAAAAGTTCTTTGAGAACTACAGTTTGATTTAAGGATATTTACTCTGTATATTTTTGACATGTGATGTTGACAATTTGTGTTTTAATGGTTATAAAGCTTTAACTTTTTGAATCTCAATGTCTACTGTCATGAAATAATTAACTGATCCCTCCACCCCCAATTTCCTGCAACTGTGAAAATTTAAATAGATAAAAATAAAAAATCCTTAAAACCCATGATTTTACACCACTGTGAATTTAAATTGATTAAAAATAAAAAGCTTAAAAATAAACATAGATATTATTATCCATCAATATTATAAAAAAAATGAATTTCTACCAAGCCTAATTACATGTAAACAAGAAATTCAGTATGAATCTCTAATGAAGTCCTTTGGATACTGGAGCTATATGGTATTAGAACAGCCACGTAGGAAAGCAAAGATGTTGAAACAAGCCATGAAGAAAAGTGAGTGGAATACAATCTACTCCTTCCCCATCTCTCCCCCATTTGGGGGTCTTTTTGAAAATTTACACAAGCTTAGGTTTTTGGAACTATTCCCTACCATTATATTCTTATATTTTCTCCAGCTAAAACTTGTTAGTTTTGACTAGTGCTTCAACAGCATCTGAGCAGATGTTTCTGGTTTGACACTGAGCCTGTAGGCTCAAAGCTGATTCAATAAAATTTCTTCACCATAGGAGGGCAGCTAGTAAGTGTCTATTACAGCACTTATATGCATCCCCCTTGTAACAGTAATTCCATATATTAAGTTTCAAAATTTAATAGCCATTCACTATGGAATGTGTTGTGCAAATTAGATCTTGATTTTTTTTCTGGCCACCATGAACGTTTTATTGGTACCATTTTATCTGGCTGAGTGATCACAAAATTCTACATAAAATGTAAACAAACTGCTTTTTGTTTTAAATAAAATTAATGAAAGCTCTGCAACAATAACCTATCAAAAGTCCTATTGTTTTGTTTAACAGCAATGAAACCTAACAAATTGATCGAATTATCTAGAAACATCCTTTCCAAAAATGCCTGAAAGAGTCTTATTGC
This sequence comes from Chrysemys picta bellii, assembly GCF_011386835.1. Lineage (NCBI taxonomy): Eukaryota > Metazoa > Chordata > Testudines > Emydidae > Chrysemys > Chrysemys picta. Next base: position 229,786,044 of record NC_088791.1, read on the forward strand.
TCTTTATAATGTTATACCAGCAGTTCATTCATCAATTAACATATTCCTAGGTTCATGACAGAGCCATAAAAAAAATTACTGTGGGCCAAAAGCGCTGAATGGCTCAGGGGTTTGCAATGAGATCTAGATCTCTTTTTGCCTATATTCACCGCTCAAAATCCATCTAGGTTCAGAGTAGAGGCAAACCAATACACCATTCCTGCAAATACTTAGGCACATGCTTGATTTACACACGAGTGACACCTTTGTTAAAATGCTAGAATCTAATTCAAACAATCCCAGATTTAGGGAATTGAAATCTAGATCTGAATCTGAAAATTTCCCAGAGGTGGTTTGTTAAGGAGAGAGTTTGAATGATTAATTTTTATCTGAACCCAGCTATATATCTGGGGGGTTGGTTTGGGTACATCTCTGGCCAAAGGATTGAAGATTGGTGCCCTCTTATGGCTCAGTCATGTATGTGAAACATATTGTGATTAGTCCCATTTCTTATGAATAAAGGCTTGGTTCTTCATTGCCCTGCTCACAGTTATTTACACCAGGGCAAAATGATTACAAAGTGGACATAAAATGCTACCAGATCAGAACGATGTGCTCTGGTGTAAATGACCACACAAGTCAATGGAGAACCGGGCCCTGTCTATCTATGTCAGGATTAGCACAGCTTGGCAGAGGGGCCAAGGCCTGAAAGGGCAGGGAGGGTGATCTATCAGGTGTTAGGTGACCTTTTTAAAGCAGTTAATTCCAAAGCTCTAAAGCTGATGCTATGTGGACACAGTTGTTGTTGTTTTGTTACAAAGAGCCTAATCCAAAGTCCATAGTGAATTACATAAATGTCAGGTGTGCTTTGAATTGAAGTCTTAATCTAAATAGACTTTTGTGAAGATTTGTAAAGAAACCATACAGGAACACTCATTAGAGATGCATGGCATTCCTACTTCCACATCTCCGAGCTGAGATTTCTGTAGCAGATTAACTAAATTTCCAAATACCTAAGACAAAATGGAAATTTGTAGAGTGTGGCTCTTAGAGGAAACAAGTTAACTGAATCCATGTAAAACTGAACAAATAGTAGGAGTTGTACCCAGTCTTCAGTTTTATTCCTAATCAAGGTCCCAATACTGTCATGTGAACAAGACTCCCACACCTGTGCAGGCCCCCACTGAAATTAATGACACAAGGGGACAACTCACATGAAGCAAGTTTCAGGATCTGGGTGTTAGCCTTTAATATAAATGTGTAGTGTACTCCAAAAATCTGGTGGAAGTTACCTGGCCAGCAGTTTAATTGGCTTCTTTCTTTTGGTTTTGTTGTGGCATAAAACTAATTCTTGATCCTTAGCATGAAAAGAGCTAGAGTACTATGGGGCAAAATTCCACCCTGTGCAGTGCAGATATACAGGGGATAGGTGTGTGATGGGACACAGATTAGGGTTTATATCCACACCAGACTTAGCATTATAAGGGGCCTAACAGCTATCACACTCACTGGCATGTCAAATCCACTTGGGGAACTTGTACAGGCCTTTGGAAGGCTGGCACATATTCTGCAATGTACCCTCATGCTTCTCTTTCTTTAAAGTCCCATCATTCTTCCCTCTTTTACTCGCCTGGCCACTCTGAGCCATTCTTTCCTGAACTAGCAGGATGGCTCTTAGAACTGGCACACAACTGGCTTAGTTTTGTTTCTCCTCTTTTGGGGCTCCATGCAATTTTGCTAAGGACTAAGCTAGATTTTTAAAGGTATATAGGTGTCTAATGATGCAGATAGGCTCCTAAAGGGATTTTCGTAAAAGCACCTAAGCAGGTTTAAAATCCCATTAGATGCCTATCTGCATATCTAAGTGCCAAAATACCTTTAAAAATCTGGCCCCGTGTGTCTGCATCGGTATGCTTGCCCATCCTTGTAATAGTATATTTTGCTGCATTAAAAAACAAATGCAAAAGTTCAAAACAATCTAAGTGATTAAAATGGTACACCTCAATTCTACGTTGAATGCCACTCAGGGACGTACCTGTGTGACCTAATTCATGCTGAACTGCAATTGAGATGGCCCATTTTGTAATCCATTCATTGTACACCCAATTGGGCCTGAACTTTTTGGTTTCCCTTTGCTTTATCATTCTCATATCTTTGAACTTTACATTCTTCTTTATACTACCATATTTAAAGACTGATGGCCTGTGTGACAGATGTGAGACCTGGAAAGTGTGCAGAATTCAAAATACTATTGCATTAAAATGTGCCAGACAGACCTGGTCTTTGTGATAATAAGTGTTAAATGTGTTTTCGGGCCCTTGGCGTACTGAGGTGGTTTCTTGAGGAATTCCGGGGAGGAGGGTAATGCTAATTTTCCATCACTGGTTATGCAAAAACACAAGCTCTGAAGCAGTTGCCCTGAAGAGAGGGCTATTGACTGGTGATTGATCTTTGGCCTCCTGTAATAGATAAAGGCCCAAACTGTATAAGGAAATAGGTGAACTATCCCAAGGTTGTTCTTTAGCTGAATCCTGACATAAACTTGTAACCAAAAGAGAAAACCCCATTGAAGCGTTTGAAAGATGTACACACACCTGAGCCCTATATTGGAATGGGGGTGAACTCAGGTAAGCTTTTAGCATGTGTGTAGGTGCATTTAATGTTTTTATGTGTTTTCCTGTGTAATGCTTTTGCCCTAAGAATAAATTTATTTTCTTTGTGAAGGCTAGTTGGATGTACACTGGGGTAGCCACTGGAGAAAGAGAAAACCACAGATGCTGGACCCTGGTTACACTTGTTGAGGAAATCACAGTGAAGTGCAGAGGAACAACTGCAAGTCTAAGCGCCTGGTCTGGAGAGAGAGAGAGAGAGAGAGGTCTCTGCTCAAGAGAAGTGCCAGTTAGGAAACCTGAAATAGTGAGAGGGTGCCCACCAGAGGGCCGAGGGGCATGTGTGTCAAACGAGACATTAACATTTAACTTGGAACCATGACTCTAAGCACCTGTTGCTCCCATAGACTTCAGTCTTCCAATGCTGAAGTGGGTAGCAGTAGAGAAGCAGAGGTGCAGACTGGATATTCCTAATCCAATATCAACAAGCAGTCAGATCAAGGATTTATGTGAATTACATGTGCCGATCCCCTTATCTCTAGATAAATCAACAATAACAATTTTAACAACACATAACATTCCTGACCTTCAGAATTACATGCCTATAAAGGCCAGTGCTTTATTTGTATCTCTTCATTTAATTGTTCTTACAATGTGCTTTATATGTATATATGTATTTAAAGTCCACAGAGGGCCACTACATCTTTTTATAAGGAGGTTAGGGTTGTGTCTTCAGGCAAATCTGTTTTGAATTTGTAGTTTTTCCTTATTTAATACATTATCACTTATAGGGTGAAAAAACAACGTATAAATAAGTCATCCATTAAATTCCACATGTTGGTGTCATAACTCTGAGGCTTTCCCAGTAATTGCGTCTGAGGAGTTCACAGCTGAGACGGGATTCTATTCAACACAGATGTCTATGACATCACTGTTCTTTGGAAATACAAACTAACTATATTATTGCAGGATTAACCTGGTATATGTTTATGTTTAACATGTGCCCTGAGAGCAAAGTAATAATTGCACGTGTTCTTTGAAAAAAAGAACAAGTTGGTAGAGTTCAACTAACATAAATTTGATTGTCAGAAGTGATCCTGAAACCACCAAATAAAATTAATACAATTACACTAATTTGACCTATATAGTGCAAAAAGCCACATCAGCTTGATTTCAGTCTCCAATAAAAATGTTTCATTTATATAAATAACAGTCCTCTATGATTACTGTATCCTGCAATGTTATTCTGTAATGGAAATCCAAAATAAGCATTAGCACAGAGCGGTATTTGTATTGTTGACCTAAATGCTGCTCCCGCTGAGGGCAATGGTAAAACTCCTGTTGATTTCAATGGGAAACAGAGGGAGGCCAATGCTCAGTATTTTGAAAATCCCACCCACAATGTTTAGAATAAAAATCTGACCATTAGAGAGACAATGTCAGTAAGAATCAGAAGCCCATATCAATACAAGCAAATATGAGCATCTGATTTGCAAATTCAGGAGTAGCAATTTTATTTTATTTTTTATTTATTTTGTAAAAGGTAAGTCTTTTTCCTTCATTATTGCATTTATGATACTGTATATGAATATGATTAATTTAAAACATTCATAGTTGTCATCCATAATGCTCCATGAGCTGAGATCTTCCCACTGTATGTATTCTGTGTAAGGAGCTGTTCCCTCCATATTATCTGAAAAATTGTTACTTTGCAGTGAAAATTCAAATGTCATTACAAAAATCAAAACTCTTGTTTAAAGTATCCTGTGTTGACTTTGCATAATGAAGTCACAGCTACTTATATGTCATCATTTCCTGATTTAACAACAAAAACAGATCCAATGTTCCCTGGTAATAAAATAACTTAGGAAGCATTCTTAAATTCTTCTTTCCACATACCCCTCCATTATTACCTGAACAAATGTTCATTTTATTTTGGGACCAACCATATTTCTTACCACACCCTGTGATCACATTTATATTGAATCCCTTCTTATCTCTGCCATGTCTGTTCTACCTTAAGTATGGCAGTCTTCTTACCCACAAACTGTCAATGCTGATAAAGAAGTAATTCATTCATATGCCATTCATATTATCCAATAAATGTTAATATGGTCACTTAAGCCCTATTTTTTTAAAGCACTTAAGCATGTATTTAAGTCTTATCAAAGTCAAGATTTATTTGAATGGCAATAGAGTAGAAGTTATTTGTAAGTTCATCAAGTTTAAATTTACTTTTATTTATATGAAAACCCTCAAAATTAAATTGCTGACAGTGAAGAACCAACATTATTCAGAGTCTTCAGGTTCTTCAGAGTTTGTGTTTTGAAGCTTAACTTGCAGAAGTTTGGATGTTTTAGTTAGAACGTATCTATGTTGAGCAATTACTTGGGTCTTTAAAATTAGGCTTGAAATCAGGCTCTTACAATATTTCTGATACAGCACTGCCAATGTTTGAAATTTTATTACATTTCTCCTGTCATTTGATGTCTTTTCTTAAAGCCCAAGCTCCTGGAGTCATGTGATTACATGAGAACCTCAGCTTTCTTTTAAAATAATAGGAATTGTCTAAGTCTCTTGGTTGTGGAGAACAGCTTAGCAGCCTGAACATGAACCCTAAAGGATTGAATACCAGAAGGCGGGGGGCGGGGGAGAAATCCAGCATTATTTTTAGAATGTTGTGTCATTTTTAAGACATTCTCATGATTTTGGGGGCACCTTCCTCATGAAATTTTTGAATGCTTGGGATTGGCAATAACGTAGTACTTCCTGTTTCTTTTCAGACTGGGAATGCCACAAGATCAGCTTCTCCTGTGCATTAATTTCATACTTCTTTCTAGTCCCAGCCTAGACCAGTATACATGCATGTGTGCGCACACAAAAGTGTAGGGAGGAAAACTTAAATGTCAAACTTCTGTTCTAGGAGGGAGTGAAGTTCCAGTTTGAGTTCTGTTTGATCCAGCTAAGAATGTTCCTCTCTAATCTACATGCAGATGACTTCAAAAATCATTTACACAGCTAAGTAGAATACAAAAAGCAAACTAGCTTTGCTTTGTCTGACAATTGCAACTCCTAAATTAAACCTGGAGCAAACAATTTATTTTAATTAAATAATATTACAGAGATTAGATATATCTATATATTTTAACACTATCAATGAAGTAAAGCAGCTATCTTTGTTGCTGCTACTTTTATTTCCTTAAATAAAAATGTCTTGGCATCAGCACATTCATAAAGCTTCAATGTGAAATAAATTACATTCCTCGATGTTCTTCTTTCCTCAGCTAAACACAAACATATGTGAAGATACAAGGAAGGAAAACAGATTAGTCCTAAAAAGAATTTTTAACCAGCAACAAGTTATGTTGTGTAGCTAATGTCTAATTCAGGCTAATAGAATGTTTTCTAATTAAAGCACGGAATGCTTATTAGGCAAAGGAAAGATAATATTTTCACAATTGCATCTCCCTTAAATAACAATCAAATAACTATTTAATCAACTATATAGCTCCTTGCAGGGTTAATGAACAAACAAATCTTTCCCATGCACGTTAATACTTTAGAGGCATTATTAGCTAAGGTTGTGTTGAGATTTTGTCTCTCAATGATGAGTACAAATGTTTGTCAAATAAAATTACTACAATTAAAATTGAAGTACAGATTTAATTTTCTATAAAATTAGAGGTAAGCGCATTCCATAGGTCAGGGGATTGAAAAATAGAGCTGCTCAGAAAATGTTCATCAAAACAGTTTTCTGTCATAAAATGCTGTGTCAAGAAAAACATTTTTTTTCACAAAATTCATATCTTTTGATAAAATTTCAATGACAACATTGGAAAACCAGGAAATTTCAACATTTTTGGAACAAAGTTTTGATTTTCATTTTGAAATTACTTTTTGTTTAGAAATTTACTTAATTTTCTATTGAATTAACATTTAATTTACTTGATTTATATTTAAAAAACCAAAGGGTCAAAATCAACATTTCACTGGACCTGAAACATTTTAATTTTCAGAATTTCATTTAAAATATATAAATAAATATTGGCTTTGTTTCACAATTTAAGACCTTTTATTGCAGGATGGAAAATCTGTGTTACGACCAGCTCTACTGAAGAAGTGAAAAAGCATTCCTGGTTGAAATTTTAGGATGGGTGTGCAAAGGGTGTTTGTTTTTAATTTACTTGTTGGCATTGACATTTACAAACAACTTTGTTGCACTGGACACTGTGGGTGGGATTTTTCAAAACTGCTTAGTATTGGCCTAGCTCAGAGGTAAAACTCCTATTGACTTCAGGGGGTGCAGAAGTAGGCCAAGCATGTTTGAAAATCCCATTCTTTAAAATTTCATGCACAGCCTCATTTTGATTTTTACATTAAAAATAAAATTTAAAGTATTATTTATCAGCTCTGTTTATTTATGATACAGAAATAAATGGACAAATAATTAATTATCAAATGCCTGCAGATACAATTTTGCATGTCAGAACTCTGGATTTAATAATTTTAGCCCTGGGTTCTTTTGCAAGACAAAAGAAAATGCCTACTCAGTGGAATTCAAATCTTTTCAGGAGTAGGGTCTCTCTTCCATGAGATTTAGGATACCCACAGGGCTGGAACTTTCACAAGTGGAGCATGTTCTAAAATGTGCAACAGCATAAAGATTAGACATTATCTAACTCAGTCTTCTAGGAATTTAAGTGTTATGCACCTGTGGGAAAATTTTCAAGAGCACCTAATTGAGTTAGGCACTTCATAGCCCAAGTATCACTGAAAGTCAATGGAGCTTGGGAGCATAAGTGCATCAGTCAACTCTGAAAACAGGACTTAGGTACCCAGGTCACTTAGGTACTTAAAAAAATTATATCCCAACTGCATAAAGTTTTCTACACAAACTCCTTCCAGTTCATGAAGGCCTATCACAAAAATACTTTTACGCAGTCCCTAGCACTTTGAGGGCACTGCAGAAAGTCAATAGTAATAAGAAGAATGTGTTTGCTAATTGTTATGCACTTATGAACATACGAAATAGTGTGAAAATAAATATTTGTTGATAATCATATTTTCATACTATGCTGTATGATCTTCCTCATAAAATAAAATTAGGAAATTTCCAGAATAAAGCTTAGTTGGCTGAAAATTAATGATGATATGGTAACATTACCATTACAAAAGATTATTGTAAAACTGTGTTTAGAAGTATGAAAAGTTCAGTTAAGAAATCATAAAGATTCAAAATGTAACATACCGACAGTTCTCAATCTACATTTGATAAAAATTTTGAGTCTCTTTGTTTTCCAAAGCTCTATCCTAAATTAAACAACACTTCACATACAGTGTAATAGATGTACTGGTGACAGAATAAGGGCTAGTTCCCCAGAGCTGCTCCGCTTGGCTCAGCTGAGGAAATGGTGGGAGAAAAGTGGCTATTGTCACTTCTCTGCTGGTCCTGGGGCTGGCTGGGATATGTTTCAGTCCATTGTATAGGCTGCTAAATGGCTGCTGTAATTTACACTGGTTGAAATCTTTCCCAGACCTAAATAAGAGCTCTGCGTAGCTCGAAAGCTTGTCTCTCTCACCAGCAGAAGTTGGTCCAATAAAAGGTATTACCTCACCCAGCTTGTCTCTCTAACTGAAACAGTCCACTAGGGGCTTCTCTGCTAATTGAGGACTAGTGGAGTACAAGGTGCCTTAGAATCTCTTTGCTTTTGTAAGAGGTCCTGGCACATCTGCCTCCCCCTTATGGCACTGTTACAGCATATCTTCACAACAGCTTGTACCTTTGCTCCAGGTAGTTGTTATAACTGGCAGACCTATTGAACCGTGTTAATCATTTTGCAAGAAAATTTCGGCAAAACTCCAAAAACAACTTATAAGCTATCATTAACTGGATTGCAAGAAGCCTTCAATATGTAGAATTCACTTTTTGAAATAATCTTTGCCTTAGCAATTTGAGGATCTGTGTAGTAATAAGAATAGAATGGTGAAACCATCACAAGAACTCCTGAAGAAAAATCCTCCAAACAAATTAAACTTTTTCAACTGCTACGTAGTACACCTCTACCTCAATATAACGCTGTCCTCAGGAGCCAAAAAATCTTACCGTGTTATAGGTGAAACCGCGTTATATCGAACTTGCTTTGATCCGCCGGAGTGCGCAGCCCTGCCCCCCCGGAGCACTGCTTTACCGCGTTATATCAGAATTTGTGTTATATTGGGTTGCGTTATATTGGGGTAGAGGTGTGTATTTGCAAATGAACCTGTCTAATTCTTCCTGGCTGGAGGCCTGCTATATGAGCGTGTCTCGTGTTTATATTATTATTCAGTGATTTTGGTTTTCCAGTCTACTATTTAACATTGACCTTTTCCACAATCAGTACTTCAAATCTACTGTCAATCAAAGAAATAGAGAAGCTACATATTAAAATTAAAACACTGTCTGAATAGGAAAAACAAACAGCCTTTTAAAAACAGGATTTGGGATGTCTCTCTCTCACTCTCTTCTAAAGAGGTCTTAGATAAAACCAATATTAAAGGGACTTGTATGTTCTCTAATCTCCTTTAAAAGGTGCATATATAACTAGCAGATGTTTTAAATAGAAAATAAGGTCAATTATAGCACTCTAGACAGGACTACCAGTTGTAGTAGGAACTCAGCGGCAAAACTGTGCAATGGCTCATGCACCATCCTCATCAATGGAAGGAGACTGAAGAACTTAAATCTTCTGGGTCAGATTCTCTGCAGCAGAGAGAGGTAGAGAGTGGGACTGTGGCTCCCTGATTCTCTGCCTCAGCCCAGGTTAGAAAGTTTTGGGCATACATTCAAATACTGTCCACCAGCTGAGCATAGCCAGAGCGCAATGTGATCAGACGGCTCCTCCTTCCTACTCACAACATTCCTTCCCCCTGACACTTCCTGCTTCTGTGCTGGGGCTGTGGTGCAAGTGATGTAGCTATGTTGACTCCACACCTACTATGGACTCCTCCATACCAGGGCTGTGCCTAGTGGAGGTAGAGGAGTAATTAGAATCAGATTCTGTCCCATTTTCACTATAGGAGTGGTACAAGGGGATGCAGTATGCCCACAAACCTGGACCTGTGAGGAGAATAGGGAGGAGAATAAGAAGGACTGTAAAAGTTCTAATTTCAAGGAAAGTTTAGAAAAATTAGACTGCTTGTCACCAAGAATAAAGGACATAAAGGCTTATTTGGTTGAGGTGAATAATTTTGAGGTACATCTTAGATGAAGCCTGCTAAACTATTTAGGACAGTAAAAGACTCAAAAGCAAGAGGGTCATATTAATCCTGCAGTAAATAAGGCTGTACTTATGTCCATGCCATAAAGAATAACCTTCTTGGGCTGGATCCTCAGGTCCATTCCAGTGGCACAAAGCAGTGGCATAAAATAAAATCTAACCCATTCTATTCTACCCCATCTCTCCTGGCCCCTGGCATAGAGAGGTTAGCTGAGATAAAGGAGTGTGTCCTTACACCTTGGCAATCTCCAGCTGCTAAGCTCTTCCCTGCAAGCTCCAGAATCACAGGAGAATAAAGGTGGCTTAAAGCTATCAAGTCCTGCACTAAACACAGCTCAGCTAACGAGAGGATCTGGGTCCTTAATACAGAATGTATGGAACAGAATCCCAAAGGCAGCAAGCAGTTCCAGCCATGAACCTATTTCAAAACAAAATGCAGATTACAAACATTAAACAGATAAGTGTTAGAAAGTAACATTTTGGCACAGAGCTGGCTGCGTCATTGTGACCAGACAATGGAGAATGAGGAGAACATGGAGAACAGGACAGATGGAATGAAAATGACCTTTTAGGTTTGAATCCCATAGGTTCATTTTATATGTAACTTGAAAGTCAAACTAAGGAGATTTTCCATTCTCCTTGGCTTAAGCTCCGGAAAGCAAAGAGAAATTTGACTCTATTGTGTCTATTGTGTGCCCAGCTGGGTTTGATTAGACTGCAATGCTATACATCTCAGTTTTGACTAGCCCCATTCAGTGTAAGGCTTCCAGTCTCACCTAACTACCGTCAATATCCCACTGATTCTTGCTTTCCATAGTGCAGGCTCACTTATCTTTGGTGTTAAGTCTATTGACGTCAATGGAGTTACACTGTGATGAATTTGACCCCCCCGAGCAATGGTGACATCATTAGAAAGAGGGTATGGGCAACAACATGTCATTATCGCTATTCTTATTATTGTTTGATTTTGCAAAGTACACTTCCCATGCCATGGAGCTTTACTACTGTACTACTGATGAGGCACAGTTAAGAAATGAAGATGGGCGTCTTTAGTTTTATTTTGAAATGAGAGCCAGCTAGGTGTATATCTCTTGGAAGAACACTGATTCCCCCAATTCTCTCCAGAAAGAGGGAGGGTTTAAATTGGATGAAGATATTACAGTAAGAAAATGAGAAATATAGAAACAAATCAGGAATGAAAATATAAAGGTGTAAATGAAATATGAACATGGATTGAATCATGATGAAAAAAGATCATTTTCAGTTTTTTACCTTGACTCTCCATTGGTATTACCAGATATCACTGCCCCTGCCTCCCACATTCTGACCCTATATTTAGGATGCTCTTTGGTCACCTATAAGCATGATATTCTATGCAGCAGAAGTTCTAAATCTAGACAAAGACTTAAAGTATGCAGCATGTGTATTAATACATTGATTTTTTTTCAGCCAGCATTATGGAAAGCTTTTCACAATTTTTACCTACATATCTTTTGAAGTTGTATTGTATATCCAGTTTCAACACTATCAGATGAGATGTTATGCTCTGCTGATAGGCCTCAAAAGTGTTTAACATACTCATGGTTATTTAATTGACCTTAATAACTGATTCTTATTAATTTGCCTGATCTGGGTAAAGCTTAATTCAGTTTAAGTGAGCATCTACTTGCATGGCAGTATCGGATATAAGAATGCTAGGAGTAACATGAGGTCCTTGATGATAGAGGTATATAAAATCATGAGCGGTGTGGAGAAAGTGAATAAGGAAAAGTTATTTACTTGTTCCCATAATATAAGAACTAGGGGTCACCAAATGAAATTAATGGGCAGCAGGTTTAAAACAAATAAAAGGAAGTACTTCTTCACAAAGCACACAGTCAACCTGTAGAACTCCTTGCCTGAGGATTATAACAGGGTTTATAAGAGAACTAGATAAATTCATGGAGGTTAAGTCCATTAATGGCTATTAGCCAGGATGGGTAAGGAATGGTGTCCCTAGCCTCTGTTTGTCAGAGGATGGAGATGGATGGCAGGAAAGAGATCACTTGATCATTACCTGTTAGGGTCACTCCGTCTGGGGCACCTGGCATTGGCCACTGTCGGTAGACAGGATACTGGGCTGGATGGACCTTTGGTCTGACCTGGTATGGCCGTTCTTATGTTCTTATGATTTGTGCGTGTGCATGTCATTACACCAGTGTTTCTCAAACTGCAGCGGTGAACCGCGGCCAGTGGGAGCCGCGATCGGCCGGACCTGCGGACAGGGCAGGTAAACAAACTGGTCTGGCCTGCCAGGGGCTTTCCCTACACAAGTGGTGACCCCAGTTTAAGAAACACTGCATTACACAGAATGCTCTTTCAGTTCCTAACTATTTTATAACAGCACTGATATCTCATCTTTGAGAGCAAAGTTTGGATGATCAAATATTTTCCTGTATTTCTCAATATAGAAAGTCTATCTTGAATTTAAAAAGAGACCAAGAATCTGACAAAACACGAGTCAATTCAATCATCATGATTAATAACATAATTTTAGTTTCTATTTGAGCCAGTTAATTTGCTATTATCATCCAGCTTGCTCAGAGATATGTAAATAATTTATCTAAGAAAACAAAAAATCCCTTTAGTGTGACAGTCACATGTGGAATATGAAAGAAACTAGACAGGAGGAGCCAATTCTAAACAGATAAAATATTAACACATTCCAATTCCATACATAATACATACCAATTTTATAGACAGTTCAAATTCTTCCCTGTCCAGTAATTCAAATGTTTCCTTTCATTCATCATTTTCTTTGACAAAAATCAAGATATTGTTTCAATGAAATTGTCCCATTTCTCTCATGTGTGTATTTAAAATTGATATACTACCAATAACATACTATTACAGTCTGGCTATATTTGGTAGCTATTCTACACATAAAAAAAATTTAATTGTCAAGTGTGGTGGTGTAGACTTTTACAGGTTTTCCATCCTTGAAATGGTGTCTAGTCACTCCTACTCAAATTCTGAAAAATACAGGCTATTATAATGAAAAGGTCATTACAGTTGGTTTAAGTATTTTGATATTGTCATAAACATGCAGCTAAAGGTAACATAAAATCCCTCCTGAGCAGCTGTACTGAATCTTTACCTGTAAGGGGTTAAGCAGCTCAAATAACCTGGTTGGCACCTGACCAAAAGGACAAATAAGGAAAGAAGATACTTTCACATCTGAGAGGGGAGGTTTTTGTTTGTGCTCTTTTTGTTGTTCCCTCTCTGGATGGAGAGAGAGACCAGGCAGGAAAAACATCCCCTGAAATCATACCTTAAATGATCTATCTAAGATTACAAAAATTGTAAGTAAGGGCAAGGAAATGCATTATATTATCTTTTGTTTTAGCTTGTGAATTTTCCCTATGCTAAGAGGGAGTTTTAGTCCTGTTTTTTTGTAACTTTGAAACTGAGCCCAGAGGGGAATCCTCTGTGTTTTAAATCTTTTTATTACCCTATAAAGTTACCTTCCATCCTGATTTTTGCAAGTGTGATTCTTTTACTTTTTCTTTAAATAAAGTTCTTCCTTTAAGAACCTAATTGATTTTCAGTGTCCTAGAGGCAAAGGGTCTGGTCGGTACTCTCATTATTCTCAAGCCTCCCCAGGAAAGGGGGTGAAGGGGCTTGGGGGAATATTTTGGGGAACTAGGGACTCCAAGTGACCCTTTTCCTGATTTTTTATCTAAATCACTTGGTGGTGGCAACAATACTGTCCAAGGACAAGGAAAGGATTTGTGCGTTGGAGAAGTTTTTAACTGGAGCTGGTAGAAATAAGCTTAGGGGTCTTTCATGTGGGTCCCCACATCTGTACCCCAGAGTTCAGAGTGGGGAGGGAAGCCTGGTAGATATTTATAGGTAATGTACCTGAAGGTATTAGGGACAAATGATAGTTTCCCCATAGTTTAAAGTGGCAACCAGATTCCTTTTTAAGTCATATTTTTATTCTCCTACAGCTTTAGCTTTAGCTAGCAAAATTGCTTTGGCTTGAAAATTGCCAGATGTGAGGCAAGCCTGCTGCTGGACCCGGACTGCAACAACTCAGCTCCACCAACTCCTCCCTCAAGCAGAGCCTGCAGTGACTCATCCCTCAGGCATGTTGCAGCCATCTATTCCTGGGCAGAGCTCAGGCCCACTGTGCTAGGAACTGTACAAACACAGATCAAAAAGTGGGTTCCTATCCCAAACATTTTAAAGGAGATTTACAGCTTAGTCAGACAAGAGACAACAGCTGCATACAACAAAGCGCTAGGGGGAACACAAGTTAACAGTGAAACAATACTGGTCAGGGCCACCAAATACCAGCTGCCTTATTGGTATTCTTAGTTATTTAAGGTCAAATTATGAATTCATTACAATGAATGACACCTTACTTCTCCAAGAGTACCATTGATTTCCATAGGGCAATATGAGTATAAATGTACTATGCAAGGTAAGGATTTCACAGTATAATGCTTTAGTGGGTACTGAGAATGCTTTTGGCATTTTGAATTATTTTGTCTTCATTTGTACTAGACTTAAGCTACTGGAGGAAGGGGCCATGTCTCCTTTATTGTTTACAACGCTTATAGTGCATCAGAGGCAATTTCGAGTGTTTTAACCACAAGAAAAGGAATCAAAAGATCTGGGTTCTGCTCCATGTTCTCCCAGAGTCATCCTAAGTGTAGGCCAAGTCATTTTAAGGGTTTATGCCTTAGTTTCCCTATCTGTAAAATGGGGATACTTACCACTTGCAGAAGGCTCTCTGAGTATCAGGAACTTGCAGCTTTTTAAAAAAAATTTTTTTAGTTGAGGCTAAAATGAATTACTGTGTTGTATTTAACCATGCTCTCCGTATTTACATTGAACAGTCAGATCCTGTAGCGGAGGAATCTAGTGTAAGAAGGTTAAATTCATTCAATATAATGGTGTGGCATAGGCTAAGGCAAATGATATAGTAAGAATTAGTGTCAAGAAACAGAGACTTTCTTATTAGCAAAAAGAAGCATTGACTTTTCTTTGGTATCTTGGTGATTCTTCTAGGATACCCCTTCAGTTGTTGACATGTTTCCTCTGTATAGCAATACGTCTTCATATAGGACTCATTTGTATTCCTTGCATACTCTAGTCTAAACTCTTATAGAGTTTTGCCAGTGACTTCAGTGGGGGAGGGAATTTAAGTGTTTAATGTTGGGCCAAATGTTTGCGTGAGTGCTGAATTATGTGCCAGTTACAAGTGTCTGATGTTTGCTCAGATTCTCACTTGTGCATGTGCAAATAGCTACACCAATATTCACATTAGAATGAACAGGAGTACTTGTGGCACCTTAGAGACTAACAAATTTATTAGAGCATAAGCTTTCGTGGACTACAGCCCACTCTGACATTAGAATGAGTGCATGCATGTGTGTGTAAGTCAGGGAAGCACAAAATGCAGATGCCAGGGCTGTCTTTATGGGTGGGCGACATAGGTGACCGCCCAGGATGGCGTAGTCATGGGGGTGCAGTGGTCAACCCCCTTCCCACACGTAAAGCCAACCTAAGGCCCCTTTAACCTTCGAGCACTGGGCCCGGAGCCAGGGAGGGGCAGGGTTGGGGGCATCCTAGCCAGTGCTCCTACCGTGCACTGGGCTCCAGATGCTAGTTCCAGATGGGTTGGAGTGGGACTTGACTTCATCTACCCCTGTATGGTCCACTCCTGGGGCCAGGTCAAACCCACCTTTGGGAACCTCCCCTGGCTGCAAAGGGGAGGGGTCACTATAAAGGGAGCTCCCCCCTTCCCATTTACCTATGGGCACGATTTCCCCTAAGGCTGGCCCTAGCACATGTAGAATAGACTCTTGCAAAGTTCAGTTCAGTAGACCGCACTAAAGGAAATAAATATGGTGACAAGGCTGCTTTTAAAGCCAGTTGAAACTCTGTCAGTGAATATTAACTTTCGTTTCCCAAGTTTACTCAAGTATAGCATATGAATGATATATTTTCATCACACATGGTTGTACTATTGGCTGTCCGTTAGTGAATTTGATTACAAAGCCAGGTATATGATACTTATAACAAATGCTGAGTGGACCACTCAGATGACATTGATTATTGAGCTTAATAATAGGCCATTTAAAACTAAATCATAAAGCTCTGTTTCATAGTGCTCCTGATATCAATTACAGGTTTTAACTTATAATGAATTCAACACTATTGTTCAGCCATCAAAAATTGTGAGCTGCATTGTAATAGAATGAGTCTACTTTGAAATATGGGCAACAATGACAGCTTGCTTCCTGTTTCTTACATAATACACCTTCAGGAAATTATTTTATGACATCATTTCCCATTATAGTGTTTGTTCTGAGACTGACTGGCAAAGAATTCTGAAACGCGCTGTGCTCAGCTGATTACACTAATAGTGCATTGGAGCTAACAGAGCCCAGATGGAGCAGAGGGCAAATAGAACTTGGGGCTGGGGTAGATGGATTTTTATTTTTATTTTCATTTCCCTCCTCAAAAAAAAAATTAACCAAGGAAAGGTTATGAAGAAAAGTTTCAAATGCCTCTCAGAGAATTTTCTCCATCCTATCTGGTGGAAATTAATAAATTCCCCTCACAAACCCAGTAGTTTGAAAACAGAGCAAGAAGATCAGAGTCTTGGGTGCATTCTTCACAACACAACAGGCTAGATTGTTAGCTGGTGTAAAATGACATAATTTCTTTGGAGTCAGTAGAATTACACTAATTTACATGGAGTAAGCATCTGGCCTAATAAGAATAGTAAAGAGTCAAGTAAGCCACATATATTAATACCCAAGAAAGTACCTTTCACTCTTTGCAGGTTTTGGAAATACTTGTATTGTGGTCCTATTGCTAGTTGAGCTTGGAGATTCCTAGACCTATTATGTGAGAAGAATCTCAGCTAGCCAGGAAGACAGCATATAAAGGAGGATATATATAAGGCCCTTTCTCTTTTTTCCATGTTGCAATGAAGGACTATTTCCAGACAAATCATAATTGACCAGATAAAGCATAAAATGAAGTGTGTGTCATTTAAAATAAACCTACCCTGGAGACTGAAATAAATCTTTCTTTCATGCTCCAAACTCTTTGCAATCCATTTCCCACCACCACCGCTCCTTTTTTTTTAATATACAAAAAGAAATAGTCTCTCTCACTGGTGAATCAGACTCTTGTGTAAGTAACATTTTATAGTTGTTTTTTTCATCTGGCCCTATTAATATTTGCTATAAAGTCCAGCTCTGATCCAAGAGCAACCTCATGCAGATAAAATTGCTTTATGGGGTAACAATGGAACATCATCCTTTTACTACTTCTACATCTACAAATTGTTACAACACTAAATGAAATTTTAAAAGGGTAGAGGGAATATCTATCTTTGTAAGTATCATAAAGACAGTATGTTACACCTCCAGACACCTTCACAGAGTACAACCCTAAGGCCTTCAGAGTAAATCCCAAGCAACATTTGTATTCCCAAACTTCATAAAAACAGTTACAATTGGTTATACGTAGATACACATTTAAATATTACTGTACTCTGACAAGTGATTGTTAAAAAGGCACATTTAGACCTGCTACCAATAAGAACATAAGAACATAAGAAAGGCTGGGTCAGACCAAAGGTCCATCTAGCCCAGTATCCTGTCTGCCGACAGTGGCCAATGCCAGGTGCCCCAGAGGAAGTGAACTTAACAGGCAATGATTAAGTGATCTCTCTCCTGCCATCCATCTCCATCCAGAAGTATCTGGCAAAACACACTTCTGATGTTGCTGAATGTATTAGGTACATCACAATATTGCATGGATTTCACTGAAACACGATTGTAGCACAAAGCACATGTTACTATGTTAATACAAAGCAGCAGCAGATGTGAAATACATGCAATAAATGATCACTGCACCATATTACATTGTTACTGACCTGTTTCTCCTTCACTCAGGATTCCTTGATATATACAGTCAGAGCCATCCTCCTAAATGAAAGCAAATTTGAATTTATTAAAACACCAAGACAGGGTGGTTGTTGTTTTTTTTTTAAAAAGCCCCAGAGTGATTAATACAAATTATTTTCTCTGTCACATCACATGGAGTCTCAGAACTCCAAAAGTAGTTGTTAAAGGGATGATAATAAGTTGGGCTGTTACTAGCAGGATCCCTCAGGGATCAGCTCTTGGTCCAATGTGATTAAATTTTTTATCAATGATCTAGATCAGGGGTTCCTAAACTTGGTTTGCAGCTTGTTCAGGGTAAGCCCCTGGCAGGCCGCGAGATGCTTTGTTTACCTGAGCGTCCACTGGTATGGCCGCCAACAGCTTCCAGTGGCTGCGGTTCACCGTTCCCAGCCACTGGGAGCTGCGGGAAGTGGCGTGAGCCAGGCCACCGCTTCCTGCAGCTCCCATGGGCCGGGAATGGCAAACCGCAGCCCCTGGGAGCTGCGAGCGGCCGTACCAGCAGACGCTCAGGTAAACAAAGCGTCTCACGGCCCACCAGAGGCTTACCCCAAACAAGCTGCGGACCAAGTTTGGGAACCCCTGCTGTAGATGATGATATAGAATCTTTACTAGTGAAGTTTGCAGATACAAAGATCGGTGGGGTAGTAAATAATGAGGAGGACAGGTGATCTAAATCACCTAGTTAAATGGTCACAAGCCAATAAAATGTGATTCAATTCAGCCAAACATAGGGTAATACATCTGGGAACCAAGAATGCAGGTTATAGCTACAGGATGGAAGAGCCTGTCTTGGAAATCAGTGATCCAGAGAAGGGCTTAGAGGTCATCATAGATAATCACCTCAACATGAACTCTCAGTGCACTACTGTGGCAAAAAATACTAATATTATCTGCGTATGAACAAAACAGATAATATCAAGCAGAAGTAGGGAAGTGATCTTGCCTCTCTACACAGGTAAGAGGGCTACTAGAATACTGTGTCCAATTCTGGTGGCCACACTTCGAGAAGAATGTGAAAAGAATGAGTTCAAAGGAACTCAAAACAGAGACAGGAATTGGAAAATAAGCCTTATAACATGAGGTTTAAGGAGCACAGCTTATTCAGTTTACTGAAGAGAAGGTTGAGTTGACTCCATCATTGTTTACAGATATTGACACATGGATAAGATAGCTGATAGTGCGGGGACTTTTCAACTTTGCTGATAAAGGCATAACAAAATCCAGTGACTGGAATGTGAATTTAGATAAATTCAGCCTTGAAATAAGATGTAATTCCCTAGCAGTGAGGGTAATTAAACATTGGAATAGTTTACTGGGGGCACTGTGAACTTACCATTGCTTGTATTCTTTAAAACAAGATTAGTTATCTTTCTAAACCTTATGCTTTAACCAGGTTCTAGGATAAATTCAGTGGCCTCTGTGTCAGGCCAGGTGCACATGGTGGTCCCTTCTGGCATTGGAATCTGTGAATTTGTGAATCTCCAACATTCCCTTCTTTCTTGGGTCATGGGGGAGAACAGGATTGCCTGAATTGCCTTCAACATACTCATAATTAAGGCTACGTTTATATCACGGAGGTCATGGAAGTTACAGAATCTGTGACTTCTAGAGACCTCCCTAACATTCTCTGCTTCAGCCCCAAGGGCTGTGGGACTCTGGAGCTGACAGCCAGTGGGGCCCTGGCAGGGTTCCGGCGACAGGCGACAGCCTCGCGCAGTGGGAGGGGGACGCCTTGGGTGAGCGGCTGGGGTATCTCATTTTCTCTTTGGGAAATATGGTCATCCTGCAGCTCCCAGCCACCATGGTGGTGGTGGGGGAAACCATGGAGCCACAGCAACAAAAGTAACGGACAGGTCACAGCTTCTGTGAATTTTTGTTTATTGCCCATGAGCTGTCCATGACTTTTACTAAAAATAACCATGACAAAAACTTAGCTTTACTCATAACACTTGAAGAGCTGCATTAAGAAAATTACTGTAATCAAATCTCATGCTTCAGGGCTTCAGCCAGTCACCTGCACGGGTCAGAAAGGAATTTTTTCTAAGATGAACAATTGGCCTGGAGCAACAAAAGTAGGTCACAGCTGGAGAAGGGACAGCAGATGGGGGGGGGGCAATGCTCTGAGGTGGTACAGAGAATCCTCTTTCTTAGATGCCTGATTGGCAGGTCTTGCTCACATGCTCAGGGCCAAACTGATCTACAGATCAGGGGTCAGGAAGGAATTTTCCATCAGGTCAGATTGGTAGGGATGCTGGGGGTGGGATGGGCATTATCTTCTTCTGCAGCATGAGGCATGTAAAACCTCCTAGGTTCATCGGCGCATCTCTCACCTAATCAATCTGGGCATCTCTCACCTAAGCAATCTATCACCCAATCTGTTACTATTGCTGGAGCATCAGGTATTGGTATTTCCTGATCTCTGCCTGTGGCACACAACAATTTAGTTGTCTGAAACTGAAATGCCTTAGTCTAACTAACACTCACTGGGCTCAATATAGAACCATAGACTATCAGGGTTGGAAGGGACCTCAGGAGGTCATCTAGTCCAACCCCCTGCTCAAAGCAGGACCAATCCCCTTAAAAACCTCTCTAAGGAAGCAGATTTTACCACCTCCCTAGGTAACCCATTCCAGTGCTTCACCACCCTCTTAGTGAAAAAGTTTTTCCTAATATCCAACCTAAATCTCCCCCACTGCAACTTGAGACCATTACTCCTTGTTCTGTCATCTGTCATCACTGAGAACAGTCTAGATCCATCCTCTTTGGAACCCCCCTTCAGGTAGTTAAAAGCAGCTATCAAATCCCCCCTCATTCTTCTCTTCTGCAGACTAAACAATCCCAGTTCCCTCAGCCTCTTCTCATAAGTCATGTGCTCCAGCCCCCTAATCATTTTTGTTTCCCTCCATTGGACTCTTTCCAACTTTTTCACATCCTTCTTGTAGTCTGGGGCCCAAAACTGGACCCAGTATGGCCTCACCAATGTCCAATAGATGGGAATGATCAGGTGCCTCGATCTGCTGGCAATGCCCCTACTTATACAGCCCAAAATGCCGTTAGCCTTCTTGGCAACATGGGCACACTGTTGACTCAGATCCAGCTTCTCATCCACTATAACCCCTAGGTCCTTTTCTGCAGAACTGCTGCCTAGACATTCGGTCCCTAGTCTGTAGCAGTGCATGGGATTCTTCTGTCCTAAGTGCAGGACTCTGCACTTGTCCTTGTTGAATCTCATCAGATTTCTTTTGGCCCAATCCTCTAATTTGTCTAGGTCCCTCTGTATCCGATCTCTACTCTCCAGCGTATCTACCACTCTTCCCAGTTTAGTGTCATCTGCAAACAAGGTGCAGTCCACTCCATCCTCCAGCTCATTAATGAAGATATTGAACAAAACCGGCCCGAGGACCGAGCCTTGGGGCACTTCGCTTGATACTGGATGCCAACTAGACATGGAGCCATTGATCACTACCCATTGACCCAACGATCTAGCCAGCTTTCTATCCACCTTATAGTCCATTCATCCAGCCCATACTTCTTTAACTTGCTGGCAAGAATACTGTGGGAGACCGTATCAAAAGCTTTGCTAAAGTCAAGGAATAACACGTCCACTGCTTTCCCCTCATCCACAGAGCCAGTTATCTCATCATAGAAGGCAATTAGGTTAATCAGGCATGACTTGCCCTTGGTGAATCCATGCTGACTGTTCCTGATCACTTTCCTCTCCTCTAAGTGCTTTAGAATTGATTCCTTGAGGACCTGCTCTATGATTTTTCCAGCGACTGAGGTGAGGCTTGTAGTTCCCCAGATTCTCCTTCTTCCCTTTTTTAAAGATGGGAAATACTTTATCCTTTTTCCAGTCATCCGGGACCTCCCCTGATCGCCATGAGTTTTCAGAGATAATGGCCAATGGCTCTGCAATCACATCCGCCAACTCCTTCAGCACCCGTGGATGGAGTGCATCCAGCCCCCTGGACTTGTGCTTGTCCAGCTTTTCTAAATAGTCCTGAACCACTTCTTTCTCCACAGAGGGCTGGTTAGCTACTCCCCATGCTGTGCTGCCCAGTGCAGTAGTCTAGGAGCTGACCTTGTTCGTGAAGATTGAGGCAAACAAAGCATTGAGTACATTAGCTTTTTCCACATCCTCTGTCACTAAGTTGCCTCCCTGATTCAGTAAGGGGCCCACGCTTTCCTTGACTTTCTTCTTGTTGCTAACATACCTGAAGAAACCCTTCTTGTTGCTCCTAACATCTCTTGCTAGCTGCAACTCCAAGTGTGATTTGGCCTTCCTGATTTCACTCCTGCATGCCTGAGCAATATTTTTATTCTCCTCTCTGGTCATTTGTCCAATCTTCCACTTCTTGTAAGATTCTTTTTTGTGTTTAAGATCAGCAAGGATTTCACTGTTAAGCCAATCTGGTCGCCTGCAATATTTACTATTCTTTCTACACATCGGGATGGTTTGTTCCTGCAACCTCAATAAGGATTCTTTAAAATACAGCCAGCTCTGCTGACTCCTTTCCCCCTCATGTTATTCTCCCAGGGGATCCTGCCCATCAGTTCTAGGAGAAATTTAATAGCTTGTGATATACAGAAGGTCAGACTTGATGATCTAATCATTCCTTCTGGCCTTAAACTCTTTAAAATCTATGAAAATACATTTCCTAGTCTGTAGTGATCCTTAATCCAAACTGACAACTCATGCAAATTAAGCCATAAACAAGCCCTGTTGGTTTCTCTTTGCATTTCTAGGCGGAAGGCACTTAGGACGTAGTGTAACCTTTATTTTTGCCAGGAGCCAGTTTTGTTTGAAGCAGAAAAATAATGTGCTCTTATTAAGGATAAGACATCTAACAGGACACTGGTCATCAAACCACTTTCCTCCTCTTCTGGCTATAAATCTGCTGATGTTTTTAGATTCCGTGAATTGACACTGTTGAGCGGAAGGATGTTCCCTTAGTTTTATTTGGCATGCAAACTGCACTGTGTGTTCCAGATCTGTCGTAATAAAGTTGAAATCCATCTTTGACATTAATTTGTATAAACAGTAGGTCACCCAGGGTGCAAAATATTTCTTCCTGAAAAGTGGGACAGTTTGGTTTTATATCTCAAGTCTTTTAAGGGCTCTTTGTCAGTCCTTAAGCCCATGGCTGTCAGCTGGATTTATCTTCTATGTAGACAAAACTCCACATCTAATGCAGTTCTTCTAGAATGTGTTTTGTTTAAATGTAAATGAATGCAACCAAAGGTCATTTTTATTTAAAGCAGGGATGGGCAAGCCAGTAGAAGATCAATATTTTTTGCCTTTATGACCTATTAAAACTTCAGGCAACCTTGTGGCAATTCATAGAATCTAAGAACATCGGTAGATTTATAGCCCGGAGAGGAGCAAAACATTTTGATGACCAGTGTCTTGTTAGGTGACTCATCCTTAATAAGAGCATATTACATTTCTGCAGCAAACAAAGCATACAAATTTATGAAACATCCCCCTCTTTATCTCCACCACCATGAACGAAAATAGTCTTTTCTGAGAGTGAGAGTCAGGTAAAAACATATTGTTATATCCATGGAAGCCTGAGTCAAATCATTTAAAACAAAATGAGAGAGAAGTTTGTGGTGTTGTTCTACCTTCGCATATATATAAGGGTACGTCTACACTACGATCTATCGGGGATCGATTTATTGTGTCTAGTGTAGACATGATAAATTGATCCCCAATCGCTCTGCTGTTGCCTCCTGTACTCCTCCACAGTGAGAGGCGGAAGCGGAGTCGACGGGGGAGCGGTGGCAGTTGACCCCATGCCATGAGGACGCGAGGTAAGTCAACCTAAGATACGTCGACTTCAGCTACTCTATTCTCATAGCTGAAGTTGCGTATCTTAGGTTGATCCCCTCCCCCCCCACCCCACTCCCAGTGTAGACCAGGCCTAACTCAGACCAGTGATTGTTTTCCTTAGAGATTAATCTGCTGCAGGACTGCAGTGCAAAGTAATACATTACAGTGGAGAACGAGGGGCTAAGCTATAACAATTTTATGAATATTATGTGGGCCTCATTTTACCTGCTTGATATTATTTTGTCTGGCTCTGTGGAGTTGAATCAAAAGGGCTGTAAGGAAGAACAAGCAGGAAATGAAACAATGGCCAAAGATAAGACACCTCTGACTAAATAACTTCAGTGAGGTTAAGAGAACAGTGGGTGGGCCATTAATTGGGAAGCTGCTATTTTCAGGTCCCCATCAAAGTTACACAGCTGAGAGCCTAAGATCAAAAGGACGCTAAACGATTAAAAACTCTCTCTAGAGAGGGCGGGGTTTTGTCTTCTGGGGCTGTTCCCAGAGAGCAGACAGACTCAGACACAGGCCCTGTGGAATGGATCTGAGTCATCTGGGCTTCCCTAAGCTTTGAGGGAAATAATAACCTTTGGGTGAGAACAGGTATGTAGGTCTTTATGTAGTTTTAAACCTTTTCTCTGATTGCCATGTACTTTTGGGTAAATAAACAGTACCTTTACTGTTGAAGAAGCTGTTCTAAGTCATTTTAATCAACCATAGGTCGCACGCTCCCAGAGAGAAGTTTCTTGCCAAATACAGTCGGGCCTGTTGGGTAAACACATTTAAGAAACAGTGAGGTTGCAACCCAGAGCCTAAGCTTCATGGGACCCTGGAGTTCCACCACTGAGAAAGAAGAATGAATGAAGCAAAGCCTGGCACCTGAGAGAGGAACTGAGAAGGGATCCAAGGCAAAGCTTGCTCTGTGACAGTTATACATAGAATGGATTGAAAAAATGCACTATAGATGTGATCCTTTGGGAAGCTGAGCAACTCCTGAAATGTACAGTATCCTGCACACTCATTGATTTCAGCACCCTGCAATACTGGGCCTCCAAGTACTCCTGGGAAGATCCTCAGCAAGTATAAATTATCACAGCTCCATTGAAACCAGTGGAGCTATGATAATCTACAGACACTGAGAATCTTCCCCTCAGCACCATGATAGAAGCTTAACTACACACCAAACAATATTAGCACCAACAGAAGGGGCTCTTAATACTAATAGAGCAAATGTACAGTGTATGTTAAGTTGGCAGCAGTTGTATGTTTGCAGGAAAGGATATTTCCCTTCTCCTTAAAGTTTTAATAGTCATCTAAATATATTTAATTTCTCTTTTTTTGCAAACAAATATAACCTTCTCTCCCCACCCCTATCCCTTTAGTTCTGTAGATTCAAAATCACAAACTGCTCTTCTAAAATTTTGGCCCATAATGGAAGAAATTTCATTATTTCCACCATCCTAGACCAAAATCTTGTGAAAGTGGCTATTCTCACAAGATTTGGGCCATGTCCAAATTTGAATTGAAAAATAGCTTAAGTTTTGACTGAGAACCAAAAGAAATTTCAATTCTGGGGATTTCAGTCAAACTACTCTGAGAAAACAAAGGCAGGGAGTCAGAGAGGACATTTCAGTTTTGGCTAAGCTCCAAGAACGATGACAATGCAATTCTATACTTTAGAGCAGGGCTGGGAAGCAATCCACCTGATAAGAAAAACTTAGGGTTTCCAGTCTCCCCATTCCCAAACTCCTGAACATCATCCCCCTGGCCTTTCCCATAGACTAATAAAGAGACTTATCCCACCAGGTGCTCTTCCTTTCAAGCTCCATAGTAACTAGAAGAATTTCATAGCTGGATCTTTTACTGAACTCTTTATTTGTCAATTCTTTATTTTTAAAATCAACTTTCATCTGAATGGAACACAAATCCACCTGTACCACTTGGATGTTACAGAGGCAGTCATAAATGGTGCAGTAGCTTATTTCTGTAAGATCTCTGTTAGGAGTAGTCTTCTTGTTTCCGAAAGGAACAACTAGGATTACAGTGAACGCAGGCACCATGGATAAAGTATAAACTGAGTGCTTCCTAGTTCTGTCACACAGGATGCTATTTTTCATTGTATTTGTACAGTACAAAGTCAATAGTAAAAATCTTTGACAAGCAGATAGCTTTGGTTTATCTTCAGAGATGTACCATGTTGTTTTTTCTATAATTCCAAACTACCTGGCATAAGACATTAGATTCTGGCTGAAGTGGTTTGTCTGTTTGCTTCAAAATGAAGGAAAAGCACTTGGCTTGTGTGAGAGCTGGAAGCGGTAAAGTTGGCTTCTTATTTATTTTTTACTATATCCGGTGGCAGGATTGCAGCTAAAGTAGCTAAGGCCAAGTTTCAACTTCTATTCTAATGCTCCTTGTTCAATTGCTTGTAACTTTCTGAAACAAATTCCTTTTGGGTTAAAATTTGCGGTGGTTGGTCTCACCCCAAGGAGATTATATATTTAGAAAACATGTGCAAAGTCATTTTGTGCTGGTTTTGAATTATGCACATATTAAATAACTACATCCTTTTCCATTTCTAATTAGTGTCAACCTTGGCAGGAATAACTCAGTAGTGGGTGAAGGCATAAAATAAACAACTGGATTGTTTTATAGATCTCTATGAGATCTAAGGAATGAGGCAAGTTTGAAGAAAAGTAGTTGAAATGTTTTAAAGTAGAATGTTTAAATCTGATTTTTTTTTCATGTATGCACATTAGAAATTAGAATCTGCTGGGCTGATGATACTTCTGAGTACGGATGACTGTGTTCCACTTCTACTTAACAACATGTTTTCAGTTGCTAATCACTATTTCAAACAAATTCCTTTGGATTGAACTTCTTCATGCTTGCTGTATGTCCAGAAGTGAATGTTTTGGGGAAGCTTGAGCAAAATCTGTTTGTACCCCAAGGTCCAGTGTGCTTCAGCAGCAGCAGTGGGAACTACAAATTGCAGACTACAAATTGCTGCATGTTGGAAGAACTTCCTGCTTCCTGCCAGGAAATACCCAGCCTCTGCTCTCTCAGCAGGAAGTTTTAGGACTGAAAGTGGCAGCATGAGGCAAAGAGAGAGGAGAGCACTGGGCTGTAATCCTATTCTATGTTTCCTTATAGACTTTACTGCCAGTATTTCTGTATAGAGTGTAAAATATGGATCAGAGAAAAGCATGTTTCAATTTAGGAAATATTTCTACTGAATTTCAATCTCTACAGTATCAAAGCACTTTATTGATCTGCTGCTGTTTTATTTTGCCATATGTCTAACATCCAGGTTGCCATAAAAGATAACATACAGGTAATTATCTGGTGTACTATTTTTAACATATTGGGGGAAGGGAAGAAGAGCATCTTCTGAATCCCACTGCAGGTTAAAATGGGTGACCATAAAAAAGTTGTTTGCTGCAAAAGCAATGCAACAAAATAAGTAGTACCATTTTTGATCAGCTAGAAAAATGTGCATACACTATGTGACACTCAATGCACTGCTGGGCAATCCAACTCTGCATTTCCATCTAGAATTGTTGTGCCATCCATTGTGGTAGGTCGTTGGCAGTAAGGATTGAAACTGGGGCCTCTAGATCTTAAACCTCAACCACCTGAATTAAAGGACCCAGATTTGTTAGGCAAGGTTCTAAGAAGCTCATCAACCCCTACATGGTGACAGAGCGACACACTGACTGTGGGTTACAAAAGCAAAATCTAAATTCTACTTTCCTACAACCAAAGTTCTAGAATGTTCTAGTACCAGTAGCAATGAGATAGTGTGAGATCAGGCTAACCAACCACTCCTCCCAACTCCCCACCTGACACTGCCAAATCGCCCCAAGCATTCAAAAATCATGAGATCATAGAATCATAGAAATGTAGGGGTGGAAGGGACCTTGAGAAGTCATGAAATCCAGCCCCCTGCACTGTGGTAGGACGAAGTAAACCTAGACCATCCCTGACAGGTGTTTGTCCAAGTTGTTTTTTAAAGCTTCCAATGATGGGGACTCCATGACCTCCTGTGGAAGTGTATTCCAGATCTTAACTACTCTTATAGTTAGAAAGTTTTTCCGAATATCTAACCTAAATCTCCTTTGCTGTAGATTAAGCCCATACTTCCTGTCCTATCTTCAGTGGACATGGAGAACAGTTGATCACTATCCTCTTTATAACAGCCCTGAACATATTGAAAAACTGTTATCAGGTTCCCCCCTCAGTCTTTTTTTCTCAAGACTAAACATGCCCAGTTTTTCCAACCTTTTCTCATAGATCAGGTTTTCTAAACCTTTTATCATTTTTATTGCTCTCCTTTAGACTCTCTTAAGTTTGTCCAATCCTTCCTAAATGGTGGTGCCCAGAGCTAGTCACAATACTACAGCTGGGGCCTCACCAGTGCTGAGTAGAACAAGACCATTACCTCCTGTGTCTTACATACAACACTTCTATTAATACACCCCAGAAGCTTATTAGTCTTTTTTGCAGCTGTATCACATTAATGACTCATATCCAGACTGTAGCCACTTTAACCCCCAAATCCTTTCCAGCAGTACTATCATCTAAACATTTATTCCCCATTTTGTAGTTGTGCATTTGATTTTTCCTTCCTAAGAGAAGTACTTTGCACTTGTCTTTATTGAATTTTATCTTGTTGAATTCAGAACAATTTTCCAATTTGTCAAGCTCCTTTTGAATTTTCATCCTATCCTCCAAAGTGCTTTCAACCCCTCCCATCTTGGTGTCATCTGCAAATTTCATACGCATACGCTCTGCTCCATTATCCAAGTCATGAATGAAAATATTGAATAGTACTAGATCCATGACTGACCCTGCAGGACCCCAGTAGATACGCCATCCCAATTAGTCAGCAAACCATTGATAACTACTCTTTGAATACAGTCTTTCAAGCAGGTGTGCACTCATCATAGTAAATTCATGTAGACCATGTTTCTCTAGCACACACCATGGAAAAAATATGTGACGGGAAGTGCAAATAACTTTTAAAATATGTTTTAAAATATGATGATTTTTTTTAGACAAATGAAATAATCTGACCTAGGATATGGAATCCCAGCAACCTCCCCTCCCTCACTCCCTGTGCCCATGTGTAGCCTAACACCATTGGGAGGACTTGAATAAGGGTGGCCTAGCCTCAACTTCCCGCACCCCTCCAAGCTCCTCTCAGGAGCAGCAGCATGAGTAGAGGAAAGGTCAGGTTGTCGAGCCAAAAGCTGCCAGGAGACAGTGAGTCCCAACAACCTCCTTTCTCCTCTCTCCCCCCCCCCCCATAGATGTGGGAGCCAACACCAGTGGGCAGAGTACCCTTTAAGCTAAGCGCCTATTGAGCAGTAGCAGCCACTATTGCCTGACTCTGCAGTCCCACTACTGATAATACCAGTTAGAAAAAGACAATTTTCAAGGTACTGGTCATAGTTTATAAAAAGTCTTATGTCTCTTAATGTTTATCTCCCACCTTGGAACTTGAAGCTGACCAATAGACTTTTCTAACCATTACTAGTTGCAGGGTCATTGATGACTACTGGGCTGCCAGGTTTATTCTTTATAATATTATTAACAAAATAAGATAATTGAGACATTTGTTTAAACTCCTACAGCTCTATAAAAAATTACAGGAGTGTCACGACAGAGGGCAGATGTTTCTGCTAGTATGGAGATAATGTCCCGGGACCTCTCCCAGGTGCGGCGAGCCATGAGGAAGGGATTATTAGGTCTGAAGCTTTCAGAGAACACACAGGAACTCTATAAAACAGCTACTTGCGAGTTGAAATGGAAGGGAAAACTCAGCACAATTTCACACCCAACTGCCACAGGGCTGGGTTATGCCGTAGTTATATGGAGTCCCAGTCCTCTTTCAACAGCAGCATTTAGGAAAGGAAAATGGTGAAAAGCTACAGACAAAACCAACAGGCTTCCTTCAGCTGGGTTGAGCAGCATCTATCTTTTCCTCTGTTACCAGAGCCCTATCGCTTTCTGAAACTTTCAGCCCAGCACACGGGGACAGAGTGATTGAATATCCACTGCAAGTAAATCTCATTACAGGTTGTGATCCACGTTGGTGGGTTTTTGATTGTTGTTGTTTTTTACTTCCAGTCATGTAAAACCTATTGATTTTAATGCGAGTTAGCTACCTAAATATCTTTGAGGATCTGGGCCAAAGGGACCATTCTTTCATTACTAAACTACTGGACACACTTTAGCAGCTTACGGGCATTTGAGAATGGTTCAAATTTTGGATCAGCCAAGATCTGTAGAGAATTAGAGAATCATAGATGTGTAGAACTGGAAGGGACCTCAAATACATACAAGTTTGTTACAAGGAGGAGGAAGGAAAATTGTTCTTAACCTCTGAGGATAGGACAAGAAGCAATGGGCTTAAATTGCAGCAAGGGAGGTTTAGGTTGGGCAATAGGAAAAACTTCCTAACTGTCATCATGGTTAACCACTAGAATTAATTGCCTAGAGAGGTTGTGGAACCGCGGCCAGTGGGAGCTGCGATCGGCCAAACCTCGGACACTACAGGTAAACAAATTGTCCCAGTCCGCCAGCGGATTTCCCTGAACGGTCATGTGCCAAAGGTTGCCGATCCCTGGTCTAGATAATACTTAGTCCTGCCACGAGTGCAGGGGACTGGACTAGATGACCTCTCAAGGTCCCTTCCAGTCCTATGATTTTATGATTCAATAGGTCAACTGCACTCAAAGCAGGACTAAGTAATAACCAGACCATTCCTGACAGGTGTTTGTCTAACTTTGTCAAGGGTGATTCCCCACTCTGGCACTTTGACTGCAGAAGGTGGGGGCCCTCAAGAACTCCAAAAATTAATATTGGCCCCTCCAGGCTGGTATTAAACTTCCAACGGTACAGCTTCTCTCTAACCTTGGATGGGTAGATACTGCCACCACCCAAATGCAAAAAAACCCTTTGAACCCAGGAAGGCGCACTTAGGAATTCCTCCCTGTGGGGTACCCTCGAGCCCTTTCGCCCTCCCGCCCTTCCGGGGAAGAGCTGAGAAAGAAAACAAAGGAAATCAGCTGTTGCCACCAGCTAATTAAACAACATATGCACAAACCTCTTAGGACACAAAAAACCAATCCTGTTCTTAAAAAAGGTAAATTTTATTAAAAAACAAAAAGAAAGAAAATACATCTGGAACGTAGGCTATGGCTAGATTTTAAAAAGAGCAAATATAATAATTAAGCATCAAAAATGGTTTTCTTGAGGTCCAGCTTAAAGGTTACAAGCAAAACAAAAGCACCTGGGGTTAACACAGAGAAGTCCACAAGCCATAAAGAAATAAAAGAGAGAAACCTAATTGTGTCTTCCTAGACATTCCCTGATCTACTTACATATCTGAGGTTTCAGATAAGTAGTTTTGAGGTATGATTTGATGATTTTTCATATCTGCTTTAAAGCTTCTTACAGCATTGCTGCTCTGTGTCTCCTCTCTCCAGAGAGCAACAAGGACAGACAAAGGGAAAGTTTTTTCCCAATTTTAAAAAGTTCTAGCCTTCCCATTGGCTCTTTTGGTGAGGTGCCCACTCCCTTCCTTTTACCTATGGGCTTTTTTAACCCTTTACTGGTAAAGCAAGTTGAGAACAGCTACTAACAGGGATTTTGTAGCGAATTGGCCGGCAGGATGTCCATAAAAGGGAGCTATCCCACCCCCCTTTCATTTATCGCAAACCTGTTCTTAAAAATGTCCAGTGACAGAAATTTCAGAACCTTCCTAGGCAATTTGTTCCAGTGCTCAACAACCCTGTCAGTTAGAAAGTGTTTCCTAATGTCCAACCTAAACCTCCCTTGCTGCAATTTAAGCCCATTGCTTCTTGTCCCATCGTCAGAAGTTAAGGAAAACGATTTTTCACCCTCCTCCTTGTAACAACCTTTTATGTACTGGAAAACTATTATCATCATGTCCCCTCTTAAGATAGTCCATGTTAAGTACCCTTGAAATTTCATCCTTGTATGGACATTTTGCAATGTGATCATAGTGCCCTTCATAATTCTTTGCTCTGATAGAAACTGTCACGATAAGTGAAAAATTTGCCTACATCACCACCATGCAACAATAATAAAAGATGTACTTCAACAAATATTTGAGCATATTTTTCTTTTAATCTTCACCTTAAATAAGTTCATTTATTTGCACTTCCTTTCACATTTTTCAGTAGTGTGTGCTGATAGTACTGTAAAACTAGGTTATAAAATGTGCTGTAAGTTATTTCAGGACTATACATAATAATATTCCATCAATGCCAAATGTCCTGTTTGATCCTAAATGAAGTACACATCCATGTATTTAAAAGTAATGAGGAAAGAGGAAAACCCAACATAATACACTGTAATAATTGTAATAAAATTTGCCTTTGAAACTAGTCAAATTGTCAAAAGCCATATTGGTTTCTCATTAGAACAAAGTTCAAGGTTTTCAGTAAATATTAAAAGCATCCATCTGTTGTATGAAAAAAATCTATAGGTAAATAATTTTTGCAAACGAAAAGAGACTGGGGGATACACAGTTAAAACTATGAACATAAACAATACCTAATCCTGACCATACTAATAAATGATTTACAGGCCCTGTATCTCTTATATTAATTAATGAGTGTTAAATAGGGTGCAATTGATGGAAAAACATGAGTAATCATAAGCCTAAATATGAATTGGTTAAATACTTTCAAGGCCCGATCAAGCCATGTGCCTTGTTGTTTATTTTGGGAAGTTGGGAGACATTCTATTTCTAATTATATTATATTATCTCTTTTTTTATTAAAGTTATTTCGAGAAGTCCCTGTCAGGATTGGGGTCCTATTTTACCAGGCGCAGCACAACCACAAAACTAAACACTCCCTGCCCCCAAAGAGCTTACAGTAACAACAGCTCTGAAGTATCAGGGGGTAGCCGTGTTAGTCTGTATCTACAAAAACAACAAGGAGTCTGGTGGCACCTTAAAGACTAACAGATTTATTTAGGCATAAGCTTTCGTGGGTAAAACAGCTCTGAAAACATTAAACATTTGAATGACACAGTTCAAGCATGCATACAAGCCACAATGTAATTTTTACCTTGCTAATACAGCAACGTGACTACAATAACCTCAAATAATAGTATATCCCAGCATTACTTGTATTTGTAGAAGAAGCAAAATAAGGAGGAAAAATACTTAAGGAGCATTCCGTTTCACTTGAAAATGTTCTAAAAGACTAGTTTGGTCCAAAAGTAAAGACATTAGTTTATCACAAAGATGAAATTACTACTATATATATGGAGTTACTGTTGTATTAATTTTCTCTTTTCACTAGAAAGAAATCCAGCATCTTAACAAGTAATTTAAATTAATTTGTTGGGGGGGGGGGGGGGAAGAGGCAAAAATCAATTGCCTTCTACATTATCACATAATAATCTCAACCTGTTTGTGGAAGAATCCATTCTGGAAAATGGAAGCTTCTGTGTAATTTAAATTAAGTTACTGAATTCAAATAAGGCCTGATCAAAGCCTTTTGAAGTCAATTGGGGTCTTTCTATTCATTTCAGCAGGTATCAGATCAGGCTTCCCAAGCCAGGGGAATGAACAAAATGAAAGAGTTCAAAGATTTTCTACATTTTTAAACGATCAGTAACAAAGTGCTTTAAATATTAATAAACTCATTACATGAATGTTAAAGATTTGTGCTGCATAGAGTAATTTATGATACCAGGACACTATTTATACCCAGATTTTGTTGAAAACCTGACCTTTTAAATTATTCGATGCATTCAGATTCTACTCAGATTCAATTGCCAACTTTTTCAGACTTTTCTGTTTCCATTCCAAGGGTGTCTGTTAATTTTTTTGACTGGGAACTCTTTGTAGCATTTGTACTTTTTCCCATTGTGAAGCTGTTATTAATGGAAGAGTCGGCGTCTATGCAGACAAAGTTACCAGTTAACAAAGCTGTGAAATGCAATAATATCAGAAGGGCAAGGGAGCAAGTAAGCATTGTGTGGTGAGCATATACTGATACTTAATACTGCGCCACAGTTTTGCCTCTGCCAACTAGAAGCAGCTGATACTTCAGCAGTTCTCCTTTTGTGTCAGGAACTCAGCTGCCTTTTGACTCAGTTACCTAGCAACCCAATGAGGTCATCTGGGCTGAATAAGCCCTCACTAAGTGACCGTGCTCCCTGCTTGGTCGGTATTGGTGAACCGGGAAGTGGGCGGGCTTGCTCCCTGCTTGGTCAGAAGGGCCAACAGATCACCATTTAAGCAACAGCATCAGAGTGAGTGCTCAATGAGTTCTACATCTGCAGCTGTACCAGACCTGCTTCCTGTCCACCCCTTGCCTGCTCTGTTCAGAACCCAGTCCTTGCTTACTCCTGATTCCTAACCCCTGGCTCTGACCAGTGGCTTTATTTCTGACCATGCCTCTGATTCTGCTCCAGTCACTGGGCCAGACTCTTGTTCTGACCAGGAAGTTGCATTGCCTACACCTCAGTGTGTAATGCTTTGTAAGGAAACTTTGGTATAAAGCACTAATAGCAGAGCTTTCAAAATAGTGACGAAAAGATCTAACACATGGATAGCCTTGAAAGAGATTATTGCAGATGATCTGTGCTGGAGGAAAAACAAAGAAGGGAAATAAGTTTACTGTCATCTCTGGATAATTCAGTCATAAAGCATTAAGTGACTTAACAGCTAAGCTCTTAGCTTTGCTTCCTCCACCTCTGTTTTAAATTATTAAGATTCTTAAGAATAATAATAGCAATATAACTCTGTATTGGCAGTGCTTCAGTACAGCTAGGATTTTTATCAGGTTTCTCATTTATAAAACTGTAATTTCAGATGTGTAAGCTGTAATTTAGTGGAAAAATAAATGCTTTGGGGGGATGAAATTTGAACTATGGGTTCTTTAGGAGAGAATGTTTTTCCCTACAAGTTTGTTAAAAATAGGTAGAGATTTGGAGTAGGGTGACCAGACATCCTGATGTTAATGGGATTGTCCCAATTTTAGGGACTTTATCTGATATAGACAATTATACCCCACACTTGAAGGAAAAAAAAAAAAGCATACTGACTTTTCACACTGGTCAACCTAATTTGGGGGTAGAGCAAAGGAAGACAGGCTGAATTTAAAAATAAAACAAAATCAGCCACTTTATTAATCCATTACCCAGACTGTGCTACGTTTTGCTGTTAAACAAAAGAAAAAGATTTTGGTGTGATCAATGGCTATTTGGCATGTGCTCTAACTCTACTTTTTCAAAGCCTAAAATGAATTAGGGCTCAGCTCATCTGAGGTAATAGTATTTGGATTTTCCAGAGAGTTGCACTGGGATCTGATCCAATATAATCAGATTCATAAGCAGTGACTTTGTATCCCAAGATAACTCTTTAGAAAAAAATAAATACATCTGGCTATCACATAGGCTGTAACACAAAGCAAAAACAAGGAAATGCAGCATTAACAGTTTCAATGCCAACTCATTCCCGTCAGGTAAGGCCCTACAAAGTCAAAGTGACTGAGAATTTAAGGTAGCAGCTACACTTTCCACATTACAGACAAAGAATAGTTTAATATTATTCTTGATAAATTCCAGCTGGTCATGAACTAATGAGAACCATATTTAAATTTTTCAAGCACAAAATTTGTTTAGTTTTTTTTTTAAAGAAAAATTAGCCTGGTCACCCTTTTTTCCTCTCTCCTGAAATTCAGGCAGTCAGAATCAAACAAATACAAAGTAAATTTTATTCATGCTGCTCTGTCATAGTCTGCAACCAACAAACTGGTTGCATGAAATGTTTTTGTAGCATGGAGCCTGTATAAGCTGTATTCGTAAGTCATTCAAGATAAAATAGTAATACAAAACTACAGAGCTTTCAGGGCAGAATTCCAAAGAAAAACAAATATGACAGTGACCAAATGTTTGTTTCAATTCAGTGCCATTTGCTAGTGTGTTGCATTTGAAGTCTTCATTTATCTTCTATACATTCTCTTTCAGTAGCTTTCTTTAAATTAGTGGCTGTAGAACAGCCCTTTAATTGCTAAAACACATTGCTTTTCATTTGAGATTATTTAATAACCTACTATTCTGGCAGATGGAGACTTCAACTGCCATCTAACAGGAATATAATATCTGTATTTTTAAGTTGGTGAGTTTATACCTAATCTAAAGTTTAACAGGGGCAGTTGTATGCAGAACTACCTCAACAGGAGTTAAATGAGTAAATCTATATATCAGGTAGAATAAGAGATCCTTGGATTAGAAAACAAGAGTTTGATCCTGCAAAATAAGAAGCACCTTGGCCCAAATCCAGCAAAACAGTTAGAAACATATTTAACTTTAAGCACAGGTGTAATTTAATGAGTGCTTTGTAGGGCTTAGGTAAACTGATAAAGAGAAGGAAAAATGACCTATAAATCAAAGGGAGTTAAATACCTAGATGATTCTGAAAATCCTCCTAGGTGCCTATACGCATCTGTAGGCACCAAAATACCGTTAAAATTTAGGTTTTTCAGTGAGGCTTAGGCTTTTAAGTGTCAAAATCACTGTGGAAAGTTGTATTTAGTCATCTTCCTATACCTTTCAATGATGAACAGAGTAATGCCTAAATCAGGGATTGGCAACCTTTGGCCACAGCCAGCACATCCCTCGTCCCATGCCGCTTCCTGCAGCCCCCATTGGCCTGGAGCGGCGAACTGCAGCCAGTGGGAGCCGCGATCAGCCGAACCCGAGGACGCGGCAGGTAAACAAACCAGCCCGGCCCACTGGCGGGCTGCATGCCAAAGGTTGCCGATCCCTGGTCTCAATACATTGAAAAATCTGGGTCTTAGTCTCTCTGTTCCTCAGTTAACTGGGGATAATATCACTTTCCTACCACTCGGGTGTGTTGTAAGAATAAATACATTAAATATTGTAAAATGCTCAGTTACTATGGTAATGGGGACCATATAAGTACCTTCAATATATAGATAGATGAGCAATTGTTAAATTTATTTAGATTTTGGTAACTGGTGAAAGCGATTGAGTATGTGCCACATTTCCATTAAATGTCATAAGGATGTAGGCCCTTCTGCAAAGCCTGCTGAAGTCAGTGAGAGTCTTTTAATTGACCTCAATAGGCCTTGGATAAGTCCCAGAATGATTTCTCACAATTTTTTCCAGTGGAAAAGACAAAACTGAGTGAATGGAGAAGGTGCTATCAAATGAAACTTTGTGTTGTTTTCCATACAGCAGCACATGTTCATTATAGACAGGGCCGGCTCTGGCTGGGGGAAGGGAAGTGGAGGAAGCGGGCGGGAGGGAGAGAGAAGGGGGTGGCCAGGGCTACAGCAGGGGCGCTACTACGTGGCCCCTCCCGCTGCGCCGCCTCCTGCCACCTGCCGCGAGGGCTCCGCTCTGGTCGGCGGGGAGGGAAGGAAGAGGACTGCCCTGCAGGGCGCTCTGGTTCTCCACGCCGCCACCCCATACAGGGCGGCCAGAGCGGAATAAAAAAAAAAAAAGCGGCCGTGCCGCCCTAGGATTGGGCAGAATGCCACCTCGAACAATCTGCCGCCCCAAGCACCAGCTTCCTCAGCTGGTGCCTGGAGCTGGCCCTGATTATAGAACATAAGTCATTTATTCAGAATATCACATAGGAAACAAGTAAGTGAGGGGGAGGGGTGATTGGGCACTATCTTACTCCATTTATTACACTTGTGGTTTGTTTCTCCTATCTTGCATCAAAATCACAAAATCTGAGCTGGCAAAAATAAAAAATAAAAAAAAAATAAAAACAATTTTAATTAAGATTTTTCCACCAAGGCATGTGAAATTGTGTATTTTTACTGGACTGCTCAATTTCCACAGCTGTGTATGCATACTAGCAATTGTGCATACATTTTAGGAGGTGCCTAAAACCTTTTGGGGCATATCATTGTGGTAAATGTATTCACAAACACTAGGTGCATGCCTTGCACATATATTTTTGTGTATAGGAAATACGAGGGTACTTTTGATAGAGGCAGTACCACCAGTTATTTCTGGTGCCAGCTGCAAATGGGTCTCATAGAGTAGGTCACTGTGTGAGAATTCAGACCAATGCATCCTTTTCCTTAGGGAAGTGTATTGTGTAGTATTGGGTTGTAGACTGGCAAACAGAGTTGTGTAAATTAAGATATGACCCAAGATAGTAAATGTAACTTTGACCTGAAACTCTAATGAATGTATATTTGTGATGGTTAGCTTTTTTTCCTTTCATGTCTGAGACATGTTCACCTTCACCCTACCCTATCTAACACAAGTTTAATTGCCCAGAGTGTCTGCAACAGTAATGATTTGGATTTGTTTAAGAAAGTTAAAATTTTTAGGATTCCCTCAAATGAAGCTGGAGAAATATCTCCTCTGAGAGTTTGTGTCTTGGTGGTGTGTTCATACCCTTTAGAGATGTCCCAAATAATCAAGTTCCTCCTTACTTTTGGATCTTGTGATGTCATATACTAAGAATTTACTTTGTTGAAATAGAAACAACTTTCAGGTATTTGAAGGTGTTCATTGAAAAGAGAAAAACATAAATGACTGTGGTTAGTTTCCTTCTTTAAAGATTTCCACAGTTCTGAATACCCCTTTACTGAACTTTAAAGGAGGTGCATGCAAAGCAGTGTACCAATAAATTGGTTCATTTTAAATACTAGAGTATCAGCTGACCTGGAAATGAAATGCACTGTCTACTGCACACAATTTCCCCACCAACTTGCATATCGGAGGGGAAGAATGTGTCTTTGAAACTGATGATCCACAAAGCACATGGCAATGAGTTACATGAGAATGGCCATATTGGATCAGACCAAGGTCTGTCTATCCCAGTATTCTGCCTTCTGACAGTGGCCAATGCCAGATGCCCCAGAGGGAATGAATGGAACAGATATTCTTTCATCAAGTGATCTATTCCCAGCTTCTGGCAAACAGTGGTTAGGCACACCGTCCCTGCCCATCCTAGCTAATAGCCATTGATGGACCTATCCTCCATGAATATGTATTATGCAATGTAATTAGGTTTGGAAGGATTAAATTTTTATCGAAAAGTGAATCATCATCAATTTCAGACTGACCAAAAATATGTCCATTGATGATAACTGAAATTTACAGATAACCAAAGTAAGAGAAATGCTACTTGAAAACTTAGAATTCAAGGATATTTACTTTTATATGTTGACTTGTGATATTGACCGTTTGTATTTTAATGGTTATACATTTAACTTTTTGAATCTGTGTCTAATGTTATTTAATTATTGTCTGACACTTCCATCATTTCCCACAACTGTAAAAATTTAAATCAATAAAAATTAAAAAATGCTTAAAACTCATGATTTTGTGCAACTGTGAGAAAATGCTTAAAAACATTGCTATTATTCATTGAAATTATAAAAAATAAAATCTGAATTCTGCCAAGCCTAAATACAGTGTACTACACTGCCGAGATTTATAGCAAATGCAGTTAACCACATTGTACCTGTGGACATTTTGTGAATTTCAATACTGACGTATATTCATAGACAGATTTACAGACCCCAAGGCCAGAAGGGACTATTGTGATAATCTAGTCCAGGGATCGGCAACCTTTGGCATGCGGCACGCATCTGCCAGTTCGGCCGATCGCGGCTCCCACTGGCCGTAGTTCACCGTCCCAGGCCAATGGGGGCTGCGGGAAGCGGCCCGGGCCAAGGGATGTGCTGGCCACCCTTCCCGCAGCTCCCAGTGGCCTGGGACAGCAAATCGCGGCCAGTGGGAGCTGCAATCGGCCGAACCTGCGGACGCTGCAGGTAAACTAACTGGCCCGGCCTGCCAGTGACTTTCCCTGGCAGGCTGCATGCCAAA
The DNA here is from genome assembly GCF_011386835.1 of Chrysemys picta bellii. Taxonomy (NCBI): domain Eukaryota; kingdom Metazoa; phylum Chordata; order Testudines; family Emydidae; genus Chrysemys; species Chrysemys picta. The sequence continues at coordinate 229,825,564 of NC_088791.1, forward strand.
GGTTGCCGATCCCTGATCTAGTCTGACCTCCTGTATAACACAGGCCATAGAACTTCCCCAAAATAATTCCTGGAGCATCCCTTTTAGAAAAACATCCAACCTCATTTAAAAATTGCCACTGATGATAAATTATTCTAATGGCTAGTTACTGTAACAGTTAAAAAAAATTACACCTTATTTCCAGTCTGAATTTGTTTAGCCTCAACTTCCTGCCATTGGATCATGTTATACCTTTCTTTGATATTGAAATAATATTTCCCTAACTTTCTTTGTGTTTTTAATCTGTTACAGAGAACCAGTTGGAAAAATATTGTTTCAATGTCTGCTGCAATTTGTTTTGTGGTACCACATAATCTTATAGTAATACTGCATGTCAATAGCTACAAAGTATATCTTTTGAAACACTTGGAGCGTTTGACACCTTGATCCCAGAGCTAATCATCATTTGATGTAAAAAGCAGGGCTGCCCAAAGGATTCAGGGGGCCTGGGGTCTTCGGCGGCAGGGGGGCCCCCGCTGCCGAATTGCTGCCGAAGACCCGGAGCAGAAGAAGGTCCGGGCCCCGCAAGAGTTTTCCGGGGCCCCCGGAGCGAGTGAAGGGCCCTGCTCCAGGGGCCCTGAAAAACTCTCATGAGGGCCCCTGCGGGGATGGGGGCCTGGGGCAAATTGCCCCACTTGCCCCTCCCCCCCCCCCACTGGGCGGCCCTGGTAAAAAGATATAAGTGCTCATGGCAAAAATGAAATATTTTTAAAGAATAGTGAATTCTGCTAAAATAAATAGGCGAAAACCACAGATCCACATATGGCAGATGGTCTCCAATTTGAAACAATGAATGTAAACTTATCCATTTATTTATCAATGCAAACTTTTTTGCTGGCAATCAATCTTTTTATCTGAAAATACTCAATTTTGGGATTATGGTTTACAATGGGCTTTCTATAAAGAAGCAAATTGCAGCTGAATATAATATTTTAGTCAGGTATCATTTCTCACCCCCAAAAGATCCCAAAACTATTTATATACATAGGAAGCACTTCATCATTGATGTGTATATTCTTTTTGAGGGAAACAGGAACAATACAGAACAGTGTAAGTCTTGGAGTGAAAAAGAATACTGAGTCCAGTTGAAATTCCAGGGAGAAATTGAGGGAGAAAGTAATTATTAGCCTTTTAGAAATTTGGCTAGATTAACAGATCTAACACCTGTCTTCTGGAAAACATGCCCTAATATCAAGGAAGTATTCCAGAAGCACAGTAAGTGCACCCTATTACCATGCCCAAGCCTTGATTCAGAGGGGAGTGTGCCACCTACTGATTAACCAACATTACTTCCTGCAGACCTGGGTTTTCCTTCAAGGTCAGACTTGCCTAATTTTTGAAATCTGGCTAAATCACAGTCTTAAATTGTATACCTGCAGGTCTGGATAATCTTTGAAATATCGAAGGACCATGACTAACTTAAGAGATACTCTAAAGCTAAGAACTGCTGTGTCTTAAAAGGAAATTCTGGTTCATATTTAGTGTTAATTGCATTGCAGAAAACTTCATCATATAACTTTCAAATTGACAGCCCAAGACTTTTTAATTTATAACACAGCTTTTTTTCCAGATTGTCTCAGTCTCTAAAGAATTAACATACAGTATATTTACAAAACTCAGTAACTGTGATATCACAATGTTTGGCATTGTTACAAATGCCTGCCTGCTTTTTTAATCAACTGCTAAAGGAATTCAGTCTGGCTAACTAGCTAGCTTGTTGCCCTAAATTACAGTATAAATGGCTCAAATTGTGCTTTCAATTAAACTAATGTAAATCCAGTGGAGTTATCCCTGGTTTACTACCAGGTTTAGACAAGTATTTGGTCCATTATCTTTACATTAGTAATATCTAAGGTACCCTGCATAAAACAACATGTCTACACTGCTCACACAGTGCAACATGCTATATTTAGAATGTTCTGTTCTAAAAGTATAGTTGAGAAGTATTTATATTATACGCCATTTTTCCTGTAACAAATTTTTTCTGTACCATTTCCTTTTCGTTCATTTTTTGCTTGTAGTTTTAAAGAACATTATTCAAGTTCCTTTTTGACATTTCTGATATGCTTTATCTGTTTCAGCGATTTTTATATTCCTTCCAGTATTACCACTGAATGAATTATCTAGTGACGAGGATATTTTGATCAGTAATGTAGTGTATGGAGTGACTTGGTGAATAGTTTTCATCCCACCTTCTGCAGGAAGTGATCTGAGCCATTTGGCTTATAAATGAGCTGACCTGGGAATTTAGTTTGATTTAACGATCTTTTCCATGTAACTCTGAAAATACTCACAAAGGAATCTAGGTTTCATCCATGGTGTTGCAAAGTCTGGTAAATGCATTAGCTAAGGGCAGAGATTAATTCAACATCCGTCTAAACGAAACATGCTGTCAGAGTGTCATGGGGTGTATAGACCCCCATGCTGGCCTGGTGACCAGGAAATGAATGCTGCAACCACCAGCCAGTGCTGATTGGCAGCCTCACAGCAGCTGGGAAAATTAAAAGAGCTGAGAAGCAGAGGGGTGGGGCAGCTGCCAGAGGAGCAAGCAGGCTGGAGAAGGAAAGTCCTGCCAACAAGCTGGTGAGAAGCTGCCCAGAGATGACACCGCTGAGAAGGGATGATGGATGTACAGGCTGGAGAAGCCTACAGAACCTAGGGAGGTAGGAAGGAGCTCAGGGCTCAGCAGGAGGAGTTGTTGAGGCTTGATTCTGCCTGCGTGTTTTAAGGGCACTGAGCTGGAAACTAGGGGACTGGGTAGGCCTGGGTTCCCCTACCAATCCCTCAGAGACTTAAGAACTGAGTTGACCTCACATAGAGTGACCAGATGTCCCGATTGTATAGTGGCAGTCCTGATTTTTGGGTCTTTTTCTTATATCGGCTCATATTACCACCCACCCCTGTCCCAATTTTTCACATTTACTGTCTGGTCACCCTAACCTCACAAAGTATAAGGGGGAAAACCTGCACAGCCCAGTGAGACTGAGACTGAAACCCTTTATAGCCTAGACTGAGACTACCACAGTGACTCAAGCAAGAAGAGCTGACTAATCACCCTGCCTGACCAATCAAACTCTGTGCAACACCCCATCTGACCAACAGGAGTGCTGGCACATTAGCACACCAGCTAATACAGTCCAATATGTCGTTGGCCTTCTTGGCAACGAGGGCACACTGCTGACTCATATCCAGCTTCTCGTCCACTGTAATCCCCAGGTCCTTTTCTGCAGAACTGCTGCTTAGCCAGTTTCTCCTAGATAGTTCCCTACCCCCATTAGCCTGCCTGCATAAATAGGGGACTGACCTCCATCTTCTACATATGACACAATGTGCTACAATGATTGTAGCACAAATCCACTTTGTGGTTCTTAGCCAATTAGAGGTGCTGAAATAATCAAACTCAATTTTAGTGAGTAGAGTATAGCTGTTTCCAAATCTTACAATAGACACTAGCATTCTTTACTCCAGTGAGAATGTCGTTAATGGAATGCATGCATTATAAGTTCTAAACTTGTCTCCAGCATTTACTAAGTTTTCCTAACTTTGCTATTAAGCTAACTATGCTACTCTGGGGACCAAATATATTGATTTATAATTTTTCTTCTGAAAAATCTTAAAAGCCTAGGAGCTAAATTTAAATACTGTTAATATTTTGCCAAATGTTTTCCTATTTATTATTTGGAATCAAGCTGAGTTCTTTTTTTTTTCTTTTCTCCTTCAGTCTTAATTCAAGAGGGTATTGAAATGAACTGAGCCACCTATGTGTTTTCCCACCTAAATGACTAATGTTGCCAAGCTTCTTGGTGTGATCTGCTATCTGATAATGTTGCTTTGAGCCACCACTTTCCTAACTATGTAGGAGTGAGTGTACACAACTGCTGATAAAATGAACAATGTGGCAATGGAAGGGGAAGGCTGCAATTTTGTCCTGTTAAAGTCAATTGGAGTGCTAGCATCTCAGAACCTCTGATAATCAGTCCCTTTATTCAAGTTCTGAATATGGATTTAGGTGCCTAACTTTTAGGCATTCAAGTATAAAAAAAATTATGATAAATCATGTAGTGATCTGAAATGTAATTGGAAATGGAGATTTATTATTTTGTCCATGTAGGGAAGAGAAGCAAATTACTTAGGCTGGAGCTTGTGGTGAGCTTAATAAACTGAATCATAGAGTTAGAAGGGGCCTCAAGGGTCATCTAGTCTAACCCCCTGCCAGGATGCAGGATTTGTTGTGTATAAACCATCCAAGACATGGTTATCCCACCTCTTTTTGAAAATCTCCAGTGAAGAAGAGTACATGACTTCCCTAGGCAGTTTGTTCCATTGTCCTGCTGTTCATACAATGACAAAGTTTTTCCTGAGATTTTATCTAAATCTGCTATGCAGTAGTTTGAGCCCGTTGCCTCTTGTCCTGCCCTCTGTGGCTTGAGAACAATTTTTCTCCATCATTTTATGGCAGCCTTTCAAGTATTTTAAGACTACTATCAGGTCCCCTCTTAATCTCCTCTTTCCAAACTAAACATACCCAGTTCCTTCAACCTTTGCTCATATGTCTTGTATTCCATCCCTTTGATCATCTTTGTTGACTACCTCTGGATCCTTTCCAGTTTCTCCACATCCTTTCTATACAGTGTTGGCCAAAATTGGACTCAATATTCCAGCTGAGGCCTAACTAGCACCAAGTAGAGTGGTACTATCACCTCCCATGACTTGCATGCTAGGCCTCTGTTAATGCAAACCAAAATTGCATTTGTTGGTTTTACAACAGTATCACATTGTTGACTCATATTGAGGTTTAGATCCACCACAACTCCCAGATCCTTCTCAGTAGTGCTGCTGCCAAGCCAATTATCCCCCATTCTGTATTGCGAATTTGGCTTTTCTTCCCTAAGTGCAGCACCTTACATTTGTCTTTGTTGAATTTCAATTTGTTGTCTATAGCCCAGTTCTCCAATTTATCAAGAGCTCTTTGGATTTTAGATCTATCCTCCAAAATGTTTGCAACCCCTGCTAGCTTTGTGTCACTTGCAAATTTGATCAGTAAGCTCTCTCTTCTAACTAAATAACACCAGACCCAGAACAGATCCCTGTGGAACCCCACTTGGGACCTCCCTCCAATATGACATCATTGCATTAATAATGACTCCTTCTTTGCGGTTGTTTAACCAATCATGTATACTTACTGGTAAGCCCACATTTCTCCAGCTTACTTACAATCATAAAAGATTAGCGTTGAAAGATACCTCAGGAGGTCATCTAGTCCAACCCCTGCTCAAATCAGGACCAACCACAACTAAATCATCCCAGCCAGGGCTTTGTCAAGCTGGCCATAAAAACCTCTAACAATGGAGATTCCATTACCTCCCTAGGTAACCCATTCCAGTGCTTCACCACCCACCTAGTGAAATAGTTTTTTCTAATATCCAACCTAGACCTCCCACACTGTAACTAGAGACCATTGCTGCTGCTTCTGTCATCTGCCACCACTGATAACAGCCGAGCTCCATCCCCTTTGGAACTCCTCTTCAGGTAGTTGAAGGCTGCTATCAAATCCCCCCTCACTCTTCTTTTCTGCAGACTAAATAAACCCAGTCCCCTCAGCCTCTCCTCATAAGACATGTGCCTCAGCCCCGTAATCATTTTTGTTGCCCTCTGCTGGACTCTCCAATTTGTCCACATCCTTTCTGTAGTGGGGGGCCCCAAAACTGGATGCAATACTCCAGATGTGGCCTCACCAGTGCTGAATAGAGGAAAATAATCACTTTTCTCGATCTGCTGGCAATGCTCCTACTAATGCAGCCCAATATGCCATTAGTCTTCTTGGCAACAAGGGCACACTGTTGATTCATATGCATATTCTCGTCCACTGTAATCCCCAGATCCTTTTCTGCAGAACTGCTGCTTAGCCAGTCGGTCCCCAGCCTGTAGCAGTGAATGGGATTCTTCCATCCTAAGTGCAGGACTCTGCACTTGTCCTTGTTGAGCCTCATCAGATTTCTTTTGGCCCAATCCTCCAATTTGTCTAGATCACTCTGGACCCTATCCCTACCCTCCAGCATATCTACCTCTCCCCCCACCTTAGTGTCATCCGCAAATTTGCTGAGGGTGCAATCCATCCCATCATCCAGATCATTAATGAAGATGTTGAACAAAACCCACCCCAGGACTGACCCCTGGGGCACTCCGCTTGATACCGGCTGACAACTAGACATTGAGCCGTTGATCACTACCCATTGAGCCTGACAATCTAGCCAGCTTTCTATCCACCTTATAGTCCATTTATCCAATCCATACTTTTTTACCTTGCTGGCAAGAATACTGTGGGAGACCGCATCAAAAGCTTTGCTAAATGTCCACCACTTTTCCCATATCCACAGAGCCAGTTATCTCATCATAGAAGGCAATCAGCTTGGTCAAGCATGACTTGCTCTGGGTGAATCCATGTTGACTGTTCCTGTTTACCCTCTTCTCCTCCAAGTGCTTCAAAATGGATCCCTTGAGGACATGCTCCATGATTTTTCCAGGGACTGAGGTGAGGCTGACCAGTCTGTAGTTCTCTGGATTCTCCTTCTTCCCTTTTTTAAAGATGGGCACTATATTTGCCTTTTTCCAATCGTCTGGGACCTCTCCCAATCACCACGAGTTTTCAAAGATAATGGCCAATGGCTCTGCAATCACATCAGCCAACTCCCTAAGCACCCTCGGATGCATTAGATCTGGACCCATGGACTTGTACATGTCCAGCTTTTCCAAATAGTCCTTAATCTGTTCTTTCACCACTGAGGGCTGCTCACCTCCTCCCCATACTGTGCTGCCCCGTGCAGCAGTCTGGGAGCTGATCTTGTCTGTGAAGACTGAGGCAAAAAAAGGATTGAGTACTTCAGCTTTTTCGACATAATCTTTCACTAGCTGCCTCCCCCATTCAGTAAAGGTCCCACACTTTCCCTGACCACCTTCTTGTTGCTAACATACCTGTAGAAACCCTTCTTGTTACCCTTCACATCCCTTGCTAGCTGCAACTCCAATTGTGCTTTGGCCTTCCTGATTACACCCTTGCATGCTCAAGCAATATTTTTATACTCCTCCCTAGTCATCTGTCCAAGTTTCCACTTCTTGTAAGCTTCCTTTTTGTGTTAAAGCCTACCGAACATTTCTCTATTAAGCCAAGCTGGTCGCCTGCCATATTTACTATTCTTTCTGCACATCGGGATGGTTTGTTCCTGCACCCTCAATAAGGCTTCTTGAAAATACAGCCAGCTCTCCTGGACTCCTTTCCCCCTTATATTAGCCTCCCAGGGGATCCTGCCCATCAGTTCCCTGAGGGAGTCAAAGTTTGCTTTTCTGTAGTCCAGGGTCTGTATTCTGCTGCTCTCCTTTCTTCCTTTTGTCAGGATCCTGAACTCGACCATCTCATGGTCACTGCTGCTCAGGTTGCCACCCACTTCTACTTCCCGTACCAATTCTTCCCTGTGTGTGAGCAGCAGGTCAAGAGGAGCACAGCCCCTAGTTGGTTCCTCCAGCACTTGCATCAGGAAGTTTTCCCCAACTCTCTCCGAAAGCTTCCTGGATTGCTCTTCCCAGCAGAGGTCAGGGTGATCTGGAAACTTCTGTTAGTTTTCTGAAGAAAGCCTCATCTACCTCATCCTCCTGGTCTGGTGGTCTACAGCAGATGCCCACCATGACATCCTCCTTGTTGCTCTCGCCTCTAAACTTAACCCAAAGACTCTCAATAAGCTTTTCTCCAGTTTTATACTGGAGCTCTGAGCAATCATACTGCTCTCTTACATACATACTGCAACTCCTCGACCTTTTCTCCCCCACCTGTCCTTCCTGAACAGTTTATACCCATCCATTACAGTGCTCCAGTCATGTGAGTTACCCCACCAAGTCTCTGTTATTCCAATAGCATCATAGTTCCTTGACTGTGCCAGGACTTCCAGTTATTCCTGCTTGTTTCCCAGGCTTCTTGCGTTTGTATACAGGATCCTAAGATAACTAGCCAATTGCCCTACGTTCTCATTATGAATCAGGAGGCCTCCCCTGTTGTACCCTCCTCCTTGTGTTTTCTCCCGGTATCACACTTCCCCACTTACCTCTGGGCTTAGGTCACCATTCCCCAGCGAACCTAGTTTAAAGCCCTCCTCACTAGGTTAGCAATCCTGCCTGCAAAGATGCTCTTTCCTCTCTTAGTTAGGTGGATCCCTTCTCTTCCTAGCAATCCTTCTTCCTGGAACAGCATCCCATGGTCGAAGAATCCAAAGCCCTCTCTCCGACATCACCTCTGTAACCACATATTTACCTCCATAATTTGATGGTCCCTACCTGGGCCTTTTCCTTCAACAGGAAGGATGGAGGAGGACACAACTTGTGCCTCAAACTCCTTTACCCTTCTTCCCAGAGCCACATAGTCTGCAGTGACCTGCTCAAGGTTATTCTTGGCAGTATCATTGGTGCCCATGTGGAGAAGTAGAAAGGGGTAGCGGTCCGAGGACTTGATCAGTCTCAGCAGACACTTTGTCACATCCTGACTTCTAGCTCCAGGCAAGCAGCACACTTCCCGAGTCTCCCAGTCTGGATAGCAGATGGATGACTCCGTCCCTTTTAGGAGGGAGTCCCCTACCACCACCACCCATCTCCTCCTCTTGGGAGTGGTGGTCATGGACAGGGGCGGCTTTATGTATTTTGCCGCCCCAAGCACGGCAGTCAGGCGGTTTTCAGCGGCATGCTGTGGGAGGTCCAGCTGGTAATGCGGATTTGGAAGCTGCGGGACCGGCGGAAGGCAGCCTGACTGCCGCCCTCATGGCGACCGGCAGGCCGCCCCCCGCGACTTGCCGCCTCAGTCACGTGCTTGATGCGCTGGTGCCTGGAGCTGCCCCTGGTCATGGAACCCCCATCTCTAGGACAATGTCTCCCATGCATTCCGGTCAATGGCGTCTCCTGATCCTCTCCCTCAGATGACTCTTCCAAACCATTCTCTGCCATAGTACTTGTGCAGAGAGCCTGCAAATGGTTTCTTACCTCTATCTGCATTGGAGATACATGGGTTCTCCTCTTTCTTCTTCTGGAGGTCACATGCTGCCAATTTTCTTCCCCATTCTGCACTGCCCTCTCTGATTCTGCAGTATGCTGTGCCTGCAGTACCAAACACTGACTTCTATCCAGAAAATCATCATTTTCTCTGATGCAATGATCATGTCATGTGGGACTGTGTCAAAAGCCTTGCTAATGTCCAGGTGTATTATGTCCACTGCATTTCCCCCAGCCACCAAAACCTTGTCAAAGAAGGAAATCAAGCTGGTTTGGCAAGATTTGTTCTTAGTAAATCCATACTAGCTGCTAGCGATCACCCCTTCATCCTCCACATATTTGCAAATCGAATGTTTGTTTTATACACTGCTCTAGTACCTTCCCAGGTATGGGAGTCAGGCTGACTGATTTATGGTTCCCCAGCTCCTCCTTTTTCCCCTTTCTTAAAGAGGGGCACTACATTAGTGCATCTCCAGTCTTCTGGGACCTCTCCTGTCATCAGTGACTCTGCAAATATTCTTGCCAGTAGTGCTGAGATTTCTTCAGCTAATTCCTTCAGCACCCTGAGGTGAATAGCATCAGGCCCCACTGACTTGAACTCATTCAAATTAGTCAGAAGCTCTCTGACATGTTCTTTACTTATCCTGATCTGCATCCATTCCCCTTTCTTGTCTGTAACTTTGCTAGTCATCTGGTCACATGTTTATTTTTTGTGTGAAGACTGAAATAAAGTAAGCATTGAGCAGCTCTGTCGTCTTATCTTCCATTACCAGCTCACCTTCTCCATTGAGCAGTGGACCCACACCATCCCTGATCTTTCTTTTTATGAATCCCTTCTTTTTGTCATTTCTGGCCAGTTGTAACTCATTCCTTGCCTTGATTTTCCTGATTTTTGTCCCTACACGCTCCTGCTATTTCCACATATACATCCTTAGGGACATGGTCCTCCTTCCATTTCCTATCTGTATCCATTTTGGGTTTTAGATAGCTAAAAAGCTCCTTGTGCAACCATATTGCTCTCCTGTGGCTCTTCTTAGCTTTCCTCTGCATCGGAATAGTCTGATGTCGAGCCTCTAATATTACATCTTTTAGGAACTGCCAGTGCCCTTCAACTCCTTTTCTTCCTAATTGGTCTCTCCAGGAGATCTTGCCTACTATTTCTCTGAGTTGGTTGAAGTCTGCTTTTTTTAGTGTCCTTGTTTTACTGTTCTCATATCCTCCTTTCCTTTGAATCTTGGACCTAGGATCATATACCTAGGCTTGGCAGAATTTGATGTTTACTTTTAAGCATTTTTTTCAGTTTTTATCAATTTGAAATTTTCACAGTTGCAGGAAATTGTGGGTGGGACAAGCAATTACTTAATGACAATGGACATTGAGATTCAAAAAGTTAAAGCTCTATGCCATCAAAACACACAGTCAATATCATGTTTCAAAATATACAAAGTAAATATCCTTAAATCAAACTAAGCTCTCAAGCAGCATTTTTCTTACTTTGTCTATCTGTAAATGTCAATTATTATTGAAGAAATAATGTTTCAGCAGTTTTTGTGTGCCTGGTGAAATTGACATTTACCAATAAAAGTCTAATTTTCCCAAGCCTACATATATGCTATGAAAAATTGAGCTTCTGTGTAAAGGTGGTGACTGAGGTATCAGGAAAAAGTATGCAGAGACAATGATGTTGGGTGTTGAATGGTTTAATAATAATTTTTAATATTAGTCATACTTTGAATTCTTTGAATTGTTCTGTTGTCTGGCTATAACGAAAGAAGGACAGCAGACACTTGATATGGATTTTATCTGGCTGCAGCTTTATTATTGGATGCCTGGGACTTAATGTCTGGGACTACCCAGCAGATAAAAGTGTACAGTGCAGGTAATCCCCCTGTTTATTCTGTCATTACCTGGGGGGTTTCCACCAGCTCCCCCTCATTTTTCCATCCAGGTCCCTCCAGCACATCCGTTGCCGGGACCTTACCATACCCAGGAGGCTTTTACCAGCTCCTCCTCTTTTTCCATCGTGGTCCCTCCAGCACATCCATTGCTGGAACCTACCATCCACCCCCACTCATAGGAGGGGTAAAATGGGCTATAATAAAGGGGGTTGGCTCCCTGCCATTCCAACCATAGGAGCCCCAAACCCCACACCATTCCGTGCCTTTAACCAGTACCTACTTTTTAAGTCCCTTTACCAGGCCATTTGCCTGGCCACTGGATGCCTTCCCTATGGAGTACCTGCACTGGACATCCACCCCACACTTACCAAATAAGTTGCGACATATGGCCTACCACAATTTTGTGCTCACCATAATAGGTCTTCCCTGACACCCGCAGTGGGGAAAGTGAAAAAACCTCACTCCACCAAAGCCAATATGGTGGTGAGGGAAAAATTCCTTCCCAACCCCCCTAAAAAGGAGTGACTAGCGCAATGCCCACAGCAGGTTCAAACCCCACCTGATAATCACACCTCAAAGGGAGAGAGAGTAGATGCTGCCTTTCGTGCTGCATGGAGAAAAGGGTTTCCAACACCAGGGCTTGCACCTTTAAATCCTTCCACCCTTACATTCCCAGGTGGTGAGTCAGTGCTGCAAAGCAGTACCAACACCCACCTTTTTGCAGCAGTTTCTGACCTTGTTTCCCTCCCCCCTCCCACCATAAAGCACTACTGCCTTCCTCCGGAAAGCCTAGACCATGTTCCTCCTGCTTTAAGAGTGGTGCAGTCATTCTCAGCAATATAATCAGTTTTAACAAAATCAAACTACTTTGAGAGGCCCACATGGAAAGTTAAATGGTGCAGGTAGAACATGTACAAACCTTTTCTTCCAAACAAGCATGCCTTTTCCCCCCACGAAATTATTTAATTAGTTTCTAGCTCCACCCTCTTCCTAAAACATAATTTAATTAAACCAGGTCACAAAATACACAAGCAGTGTGGGGTCAAATTAGCTGCAGTTTTTATATAACTAATTAAACCAAATCCAACACACAAAAGCCATATAGGAAGTCCTGACCCAGACAATAGATGAATGTTTCTTGGTTACCTGAACAGCTGGTAATCAACATTGTGGTCCCACTCTGGGACTGGCCTCCTACTCTGGAGGGAGCTTGTCTTCCCTTCCTTTCAACTAACCTCACTTCTTAATTTGGAGCTCAGCCCTGCAGTTGACTTTGCATGAGTGGGCATTGTGTTCGTGTAGTCCCCTATTGACTTCAAAGGAAACTGCAATGCTATGGGAATAGGAAAACACCAGGTTATAGTAAAGACACCCCAGATCCACAAAGGGACTTTGGTGTTGCAACACCTAACTTTTAGGCACCTAGAAAATCAACTGGAACAACAATGGGAACCACAAAGCGGTAGGTGCCTACGCTTCCTGTGCAATGGAAGGGGAAAGATAGGTAGCTGAGAATGGGATCCACAAAAGCCAGTAAATTAGGCAGGGAGCTGCCTATGCTAGCTAATGGGAAATGCTGAGGAGAAGACAGTGTCCTAACCACTGCCCCTCTCAGTGTGTTAGGCACTGAACTGGACTTAAGCACTGATCTCTGCTTGTGGTCCACAATCTGGAACTCCTCTCTTGGAGTTGGGCAGCTTAGGTGCCAAAATCATTTCTTCTAAGAATGAGTTAGACAGGTAACTAACTCCACACAAAATGGCTGGGGGAGGAGAGAAGTGGGATGGGATGGGAAGAGGACTACCTCTCTTATAAACGTGAGCCCAGTGTTGAGGATACTCATCTGGGATGTGGGAGACCGCAATTCAAGTTCCCCCTCTGTCTGGTCATGAACAGAAGTTCCCATCCTCTCAGGTGAGTGCCCTAGCCTCTGGGTGATGGGATATTCTGTTATAGGTATCTCTCTCTCTCTCAACCTCGCTTGTTGAAGCTGTTCCACTTGGATTAAATAATTAAATATTAATTGGGCCAGAGAAAGTAAGACTCACTCTGTAGCCCTGTGGTGAGGGCACTCATCTGGGAGGTGGGAGATCCCTGTTCAACATCAGGCAGTGGCAGAACTTGAACCAACCTCTCCCACACCATATCCCAGGTGAGCCCCCTAATCACGGGACTAAAGGTTTTAAGGGAGGTCCTTCACCCTACCATGTTGTGTGGAAAGCCAAGAGCACACCTATGTCCTGCAGGTGAGTTAGGTAGTGGTATCTTCTCCCAATTTGACGATCATGCTGGGACTTAGGCAGCACAGAGGCACCCAGACTCTTAGAGTGAGGCAGCAGCATGCATGCCCACAGGCAGAAACGTAGATGCTGAGGGAATTTTTACAGTGAAAATGTAGGTACTGAATGAGTTTAGGTGCCTACAATGTTAGGTTGCAGCGGAATGGGGGTTTGTAAATCACAATTTTGCCTAAGTCCCTTTGTGGATCTGGTCCTGTTGGAGTGAAGAGATATGGTTTCTAATTCTGGCTATGCCACTGACCTGCTGTGTGACCCTGAACAAGTTGCTTCAGTTCTTTGTGCCTCTGTTTTTTAATTTGTCTCTATTTAGATTGTAAATTCTTTGTGGCAGGGACTGCCTTTCACTATGTGTTTACACAATAGTGCCTTTATCTTACACAGGGCCTCTTGATTCTACTATAATACTAGCTCAGTGGTTTGAGCATTAACCTGCTAAACCCAGGGTTATGAGTTCAATCCTTGAGGGGGCCATTTAGGGATCCGGGGCAAAAATCTGGGATTGGCCCTGCTTTGGGTAGGGGGTTGGACTAGATGACCTCCTGAGGTCCCTTCCAACCCTGATATTCTATGATATTCTAATTACCATTAAATGCAAGATTAGGGGCCATGATTGTATTTACTCCAGCTTGATATACTTGACATGTCTTATACTCATGTGACTTACAATGTCTTATACTCATGTGATCATACTTTTAGCACCAGCTTGCTGCTTTAGGGGTTCCGTTTTGCACCTGCAGTAAACTGTGCTTGCATTTTAAACTCATAGTTGATTGCAGGTATAAAAGTTATGTCTAATTATCTGATTATGCCCACCACTTTTGTGCTTGCAGTATAAATGGTAGGATTTAGGCCTGTAATTACAGTGGAAAACTGCATCCACAAAAAAAAGATTTGGCTGAGAAATCACTGTCCCATAGCATCTGTATGCTCAGCTACTATCCTGATAGGGACCATATAAGAACCTAGGAAGAGAGCTACTTTGAGCCTACTTACGAGAGCTGTGATTCATGAATTCAATGGTGCAGGACTGGTTTCTCTTTATAGCATCGTTTTTTTGGACCATGAGGTCCAGAGTTACTAAAGCTGGTTATATGATACCATATTTAATATAAAATCCCTAAATTGCTGTTTAGGATTATTGCCAAAAAACATTAAAAAGATGATGGTGTAAATTCTCTCTCACTCACATACACTGTCCAAGCCATTATGAGGGGAGGTCTTATCTTGGCTTTTTGTATTCTAGGCTGCCAAAATTTATACATAAGAGGATAAAGAGAGGAAAACTCAGAAATTATACCATCTATATTTGAAACCAAAGGACACAACACTAAAATATTTGATGTTGCATATTGCTATAAACTATCTATCATTAATGAGTGTTTGTTTAATTTTATGAACGGAGAACTAGAAACACTACTAGAGACACACAAAGAGTGTAAGTAGTGACTTTCTGTACCGGCATGAGAAATAATTGATTTTTCATATGTTCAGCAACAAATCACATATGTTTTACTTCACTGAAAACAGCATAGTACGCAGAAAGAATAGTATGAAAAATGAGACTTCAGAAAAACAATAGCTTTCAATTGCTTTCTGACCAGACAACACCTTATCCGTTAGCAGGCTGCCAAGGACAAAGAGTCCACAAATTTTACTCCTATCAGGCCAGACTGGCTTTTCTTTTTTCAGTCTCGAACCAATGGCTTTTATTTTATCATGAAAGGGAACTCTGCAAACTTGCTTACCTGGACTGGTTGCTTGTATGTGTCTGCCTTGTCTTACTAGACTACTAGAACACATTAGTTAATACATTTTAGCAGTATAGTGCACAGTTAACACCGACTCTTCCTTGCGTTTTTCCCCTGACCCCCCTCTGATCCACACACAAACCCCTCTCGCGTGAATGTGTTGGTGATTTCATTCCAGGCTAGTTGGCCAAGCTGGGACCATAGACTAAAACCTGGGCTCCACTTTCACCTGGGATGGAAACCCACCCACTTTGCAGTTTGGATCTAGATGAAACCACTCAAGTGCTGACTCATGCCCTGCAGTGCCTTCCCACAATCCCCACCATATGCCTAGAAGGAAAGACAAGTTATCCCACAATTCACTGGGAAAGAATCACAGAGCAGCTCAGCTTTGTGCAGCACAAAAAATCATGATGGTCTAGATAATATTTAGTCCTGCCATGAGTGCAGGGGACTGGACTAGATGACCTCTTGAGGTCCCTTCCAGTCCTATGATTCTATGATATGCTTCCTGAAGTCCTAGCAACACCCTCAGGTGAGTGAAGCACCAGTGGGGACACAGTAGCTCAGGTAGGGCTTTGCAATGTGGCTGCTCCCATCTGGGCTATGCTAACCCAGATGCCGATCAACTGAGTTAACCCTGCAGTGAAGACATACTCTGAGGAACTACACCAGAGTGAAGGTCCCCAACTTGGTTCTGCTCCACCTCCTTCTCAGTTATCCTCGACTGTTGCTGACTCTCAAAGCAGAGTTGTTGATATTAAACACCCAGTTACTTCTGGCCAGAAGGTTATGAAAGGAGAATGTTTTCAAAGAGGAATTCTCTACAGCAGCTGTTTTTTAAATAAAGTTGCTTTTTCTCCCAATGGATTTATAACAAACTCTACGGAACTGGAAATATGCTTTGAAAAATATGAAAATTCTGCTCTGTAAAAAGATGCATTTATCTGCCTTCTCTGTTCTCCTCCTTTTACTTCTTGGAATTTGTTGTCCACATGGACACTTGACAGATAACAGCTCATTGGGCCTTAATGAGGCTTGGCTTTATTAGTAATTCAAATAAGAATTAAAACAACCCATAAATGTCAGCCTAAACTTTCTCCCCAAGCTTGGCTGTTCCCAGGGCTTCTCTGCATGACCTCCCGTGTACTACCCCAGCTGCTGTTATATCCTACTTGGAACTAACAAGATCCTCTTGACAGCATAAATCAGCAGTAATTACTCTGCATCTTTAGACCAGGTTCTAGCATCTCAGATCTGCTTAGCTCAACTATACAGAGCAGGGTCCTAGAAAGCCATTCTGATATAGAGGCTTTCAAGGAAAACCCTGGTGCTGCAAAACTGGTGATGATACAGTCAGGGCCGGCTCTGGCTTTTTTGCCGCCCTAGGCAAAAAAGTCACCCGCCGCCCCCGCCCTCACCCCCCCCCTGCCAGCGCGGCAGGGGAGGGCGCCGAGCAATCCCCGACCGGCCAGAGCGAGGGCGGGGAGCCCAGCCGGGGCTCTCCGCTCTCCCCGGCGGCCAGAGCGCCAGGAGCAGGGCGGGGAGCCCCTGGCGGCCAGAGTGGTGGGGGAAGGGCGGCGAGCCCGCCGCGGCTCTCTGCTCTTCCCAGCGGCCGGAGCACCGGGGGGAGGGCGGCGAGCCCAGTCGCGGCCCCGCTCTCGGGCCGGAGCGCGCCGCCCCCCTCCAGGCGCTGCCCCAAGCACATGCTTGGTGGGCTGGTGCCTGGAGCCGGCCCTGGATACAGTAACCCGTGTACGTCTTCTTGGGTACTGAACCTATGTTCCAGCACTGTGTTACTGCTGGTGTTATTAATAGGAGACGTAAAACAGATCCTCCAGTTCATTTGTGGAGTGTATTTTTAAGTGGAACATGACTTAAGTGTGCACTGCATTATAAACCATTTTAAGGTAGGAAGAAGAATATTGTATCCACTCAAAATGGTATGGGGAATGTAAATAGGGAGAATGTATAATAATTCAAACTGGAATATGGCCAGGCCATGAGAGCTAAAACCTAGAGATTGATGAATTTCCCCAAATGCATCAGGGTGAAATTAAAAGAGATTAACATAGGTTGAAGTTCACTCTGGTGCCGGGGGCCCACATAAAACCCTATGGGCTATGTGCAGTTTAAGTGCTGCATCAGGCCTTGTCTGAGGTGCCTATGCTGAAGTTCACCCATTGAGGCAGAGTGCATGTCTATTTGTGGTAGCAGACAGGTTTTACTAACAAGAGGTAGGACTGATGCACTGAGCAGCAAAGACTGTATATAGCAACATACCATCGTGCGATGCGTTTCTGCAACATATGTTGGAAAGAAGTTGTTTTTGAACAGTTAGACTTTTAAAGGGTTTGTTTTACCAGTACTGTTTTTTGTGTAACCTTTAGCCTGTAACTTCAGGTTGCCTTCATTAAGCCTCAGAATTGTAGGAAAATTAAAAACTTTTCAAGGCTGAACTAAAATGTACTAATCCATGTATAAAATCTGCTCACTTATTTGTAACCATGTCAGTTGATGATAATGAACAAACTAATTATCTATTTCTTTCCATCTATCCATCTTTGCCCTGTGCTACATACTTTGCATGAGAGATGTTGTTTAAGGATCTCAGAGCTCTTTACTAAGGTAGATATCATCATTATCAAACACGTGTGGACTACTGAGGAATGCTGTGTCAGCTGGAGTGATCACAGTAGATGGCCTTGCACCAGGAATCCTGTAATGAAGTTCCCAGATCTGACTCAATCCTGCAAGTCCACAGACCTCTGGGGCAACTTCACAGGTGGGGTCAGGGTATACACTCCCTGACACACTGATGGAGAGGTAGAGGGCACAGCATGCTGCAGTGTTTTTGTCCATCCTGGTAACATGGCTAAAGAGCATGCAACAACACTTTTGAATATAATGGGCAATTTAAGAAAGGCCAGATCTCTGTGAAATTGTGACATTTTGCACAAAGTCAAACTACCATACATTATGTTCAGGATTTGGCACTGACATTACATTTGGAATGCCTCTAGCCCCTCCAAGTCTGCCTGTCAGAGTGTCCAGGTTTCTTACCCATAAGCAATACAGATAGTACACAGGTACTCAGTGCAAAGATGTTCTTGCATCCATAAGTGAGACATGGACTTCATACAGGAGGCGGTCAGACCTATTTATCAAAGCCTGTCTGGTTTGCTGTGACTGTTTTGAACGCTGCACTGGGGCTTCCAGTGACCCAGCGCTCAGATTCTGGACCTTGGTCATCTGCCATGAAATGCCCAATCACAAAGACTTTGGAGAGTGGAGCTGAAATTCTTTGACATCAGCCTAGTCTTGTTTGATAAACACTTCTTGACCACCCTTGATTCTGACATGTGGAGCAGCGAGTTCTAATATCCACTTGATAGCTTGACAGAATAGTGCTGGGATGAGAATGCACACCCGGGGTTGTATAGAAATGCTGTGAAAGCCATGAATCAGTGTGTGCCCTCATATGAGTACCACTGTGCACACCAGATTCAGCAGAACATCTGGAATGCCAACTCCTTTCACTGTTAGCCAAAGCACTAACCTGTCAACCAAATCAGAAGTCAGTTTGACATTGACATAGCTACATGAAGTAGGCAATTAAATTCTCCATGCAGCTCTGCCAGAAACTGAAGTGTAAGAACAGCGCCCATTGTTGACCCCCCAACAGTGAAACCTGATTGCTGTGAATGACAATGTCTGTTAAGAGGAGCAGCTATATCCTACCAAGTAGAACATGAGCAAAGACCTTTCCAGGGACTTATAACAATGACACTGGAGTCTGGTTGCTACAATCTGTCTGGGATCCTTTGCCCTTGCACAGGGACACTATGATGCCATCTTTCTGTTCTGCTGGTCCTTTTCCTAATGCCCACACTTTTAAGAACAGTTGATGCAGGCCAATGCTCACTGATTGCAAAGCACCTTAGAGCAGCCGGGGTGGAATACCATCAGGTCCAGCAGCACGTCCATTCCATAACTTTTGGATGGCCTTTCGTACTTCCTCAAGTGATGGAAGATCAGTGTTTGTCCCGGGGTCTGCAGCCATGTGGTTTGCCGGGTCACGCAGCTCTACACAGCCATCAGCAGATTCAGCATGTTTTCATTATGTGTTTTCCATCTGCCCAGGAACTCGTATGCTGATGAGCATGAGAGCCATATGGTTTCTTGATGAGTATGTTAGGAGGCTGTTTATAGCTGCCAAACATAGATATTATCCTAAAGTTATAGATGGGGAAACTGAGGTGCATAGAGACAAGTGGATTATGCAAGATCTCTCATCAGTTTTCTGACTGAGCTGTGATAGGTTCAAGCTGCATAATTCAGATCCAGATCCAGATTTCAGACATATCAAGTTTTGATCCAGTGGTTTGGTTCAGCTACGGTGACCAGACAGCAAATGTGAAAAATTGGTACAGAGGGTGGGGGGCGGGTAATAGGCACTTATATAAGACAAAGCCCTGAATATCAGGACTGTCCCTATAAAATAGGGACATCTAGTCACCCTAGCTTCAGCCCACTATAGAGATGTTGGCATTTGCAAAATTCATATTCAGGCTTGGGTTTGAATCCTGAAGTTCAGATTTGTTGATATCTGGGTGGGGGAGATTGTTTGAGGTGAATTTCCAATTATCTTATTATTTTTATTCCTCTGCTGCCTATTATCCCTATTCTTCCACCTTTACTCCCATTGAACAGTACCTTACTTCCTAATAGCCATGTTGAGGAAAGGGGAGTAAGGAGCCCTATGTATGAAAAGCAATAATACTTAAGTTTATTGAAGATCAGCACACTGCTACCTAGTGTAAAGTACTGTGTCTCTACACCCTCTAGTGGTCAAAACTCCCGAACAGAAACAAGTTAAAATAACCCATTCAGCAACAGTTTTAAAAGCATCATTCAGTTTTTAGCCACAGAACACATGACGGATTGGAGGCAGTTGCTGAAAAAAGAGTCTTAATGAAAAGCAAAGATGAGGCCATATTTTTTATTTAAAGAGGGTGATGAGATACAGAACTTAAAGACCCAGCCTTTAATGGCATTCCACACAGGCAGAGGTGTTCATGCTAACTGATCCCAATCTTGTAGTGGGATTTTACACACATCAATTCAGTTTATTAACATTTACTGTTGATTCTTATGCATATACTGTAGTATGCATATAAAAAATACAGTATACCTCAAATAATTTAGAATTGCTTATTTCATTCTTGCAGTGTCCTCATTGAAATTCTCTGTTATAAATACGGAACATATTACTGTCAGTTATAAGGAAATTGAGAAAGTAGGTTTCAACCACAACAAGGCTTTTTCTAGGCACATTGCTTCTGACCAAAACAATGACTTTTCTTGTGGTTCAACAAGTATTCCACACATTATGCCTCAGTCCTGCAAGCCATTGAAGTCAGTGGTCTCTACAGAGGGGTAAGAATCTGCCCATGCTGAACAGCTTGCAGAACGGAGACCTTAATGTTTGCATTAAAAAGCTTAATTTCATTTGGAGATTGGACACAGTTCCATAATGTATCACACTGATATGCCCATCATATGTGCTGTGTGCATGACATGCAATATATATTAATTAAAACAGATAATTTCATACACATAATATGATTTCACCCACCTTTTGTCTGTTTGTTCTTATTTTTTCATGGCAGGGATTAGGTGTAGCAGCTACCATCCTGATCGGGGCCTGTGGGCATTAGCACTGCATAAATAGTTAATAATAATAATAATAATAATAATTAATAATACTTCCTTCTAAGCATTCAGTAGGTTTTGGCAATCTGGAACAATTCCAGTAATCTAAGAGGTAAAAGAAGTTTATTGTTGTGACTTACAACAAATGAATAGAAATTCACACACAAATGTAATCCCAGATACTGTTCATTTTATTATCCACACTTCAGTGCACCAAACTGTTTGGATAACATGGTCCTGGGCTTGGGTAATATTAAATATTTATTCAAACACACTCTACATTTTAAACAAATTATCTAAACACTTTGTATCTATTGGCACAATGAATATTTGCCTACTTGCAGCTTCCAACACTGTATCCACTACTGACTGCCTGTCTTTAATTGTAATTTTTTATAATAATAAATGTAAAGGAACTCTCCCAAATGCTTTATAACTCTCGCACAAGAAACTTAGTTCATTTAGGCTTGGGGTTGTTAGGTGCAAAACTCACTTATGCATACTCTAAAAACCCAGGAAATAAGTAGGAAAGTCATTCAACATCCCATCTACACTCCACTCATCTATTCCCGAAGACCAGGGCTGCCCTCTGTTGAATGCTGGTGGCGTGTCAGAGGAAGCAGCTGCCTCTGTAGCACAGCTGCAAACTCCAGGGGTGAAATTCTGACTTCAGTGAAGTCAATGGCAAAACTTCCATTTACTTCAATGGGGGGCAATATTTCATGCCAGGTCTCTGAGAATTTGGGCTTCAACTCCCATCTTCCTCCACTCTCCTTATTATCCAGCACTAGAACAGGATGGGGTGGGCAGTGAGAGGGGGAAAGTTGTAACCCATGTTGCTAGAGATTAGGAGCTTGCAGCTCCACTACAGAGACAGGTTGTCCCCTGTAACATTGGGAAAGGAAAGGAGTTGATAGTTGTGAGCAGTTCCATCCGCTTTTCTTCCTAGCGAACAGTTAGGTTATGAAGGGTAAGAAGGAAACTTTGCTTTATGTGGTTAACTATAACATTCCAAAAATGTCTGGGTTGTGGTGTATGGATATGTGAAGTTTGGAATGTGTAAGGGGCTCTGGTTCTTTCCCCAGTTAGACTAAAATAACTGGCCATCAGAGCAAAATTTCAAACGAACTTTCTCTGCTAAAGGCAGTACATATTTTTCTTTAAAAACTTACAAGAAAAATTCAGTTACTATGCCAAGTCTGGAGACTACATTCAATAATTAAAGTGTGAAACAAAAGGTTTTTAGTTCTAAGTGCAAATCTCAACACAACCAAGACTATAGAGTCACTACTTAGGCTCTCATAATAAGTGAAAGCTGAAAGAGACTGTATGAATTTTGGAGATATTTTCTTGGTGCCTTAGTATGTATATATTTTAAGGGGGCAGAAGATATGAATCTTCATATTACATGTTGGGTGTTATCCTAAAGCAGCGATCATTTCCCCCAGTGGAGATAGCAACAGAGTTCAACTCATTTTACATTTAAGAAAACAGATCTACTTTATTTAATAAAAACCTCACAAAGGGGGGAAGCCAGACATATTAAAATCTGATGTCCTCACTGGGGGGAAAGAATGAAATCTGAAATTTCATGAACTGACAGGTCATTAACCTTGAGAGAAAGCCCAGAGAGTTCTTTGAACATAGTAAAATAACAGACAAAAGAACTACAGTACTTAACCATTTTTATAAAGCTACAGATTCCATAGTGTATTCTCCAGCCCACAGCACGATGTACAAGCAAGTCAGAATTCCAAAATAATTTCAATACGGTATTCTACTTTAAAAATTCTGGCTACATATCTCACCAAAAGCAGCAGATGTTTTGTTCCCTGTGGGGTCAGAAAAGGTACAGTATGTGCATGAACAGAGAGACCGAGAATGAGATTGACAGAGCAATACTTAGATTTCCTATAAAGTTCTGTAGACTGTTAAAATTGTGCTTGTTTTATCTGTGTCTATACGGAAAATTTTCAGCACTTTTCCCACCATTGGCCTTGGAGTGGGGTTACATGTTACGGGGATGAAAACACACACACCCAATCTACATAAGCACTTCTACCGTTGCTATTGCCCATTTGCTTGACAAATTGTGAAAAAGTACTATAGACAAAGGGGCAAGATTGGCATATCACCAATGATTTGGTATACCTAAGGGGCCTAATTTTTAAAATTTGGGTGCTCAACAATTTTTGAAAATCAGGCACCCTTAAACCATCAAGATGGGAACCCAATCAGTAATTACTTGTGGGAAAAGAATAGATCGAGGCCTTTAATTTGGCTAGAATGATTTTTTAGGTTTCATAGTTTGCAGGTTCATGTTGCCCTTTCTGCCTATCCTTTTCTTTGAGTGACAAGAATTAAAAGCAACAAGCTTAAACTGCGTCCCAGGGCTCTGAATTCTGAACTCATGAAGTGTAGCTTGTTGTCATCACTGAGTATTTCCACTGAAATATTGAACATAGCTTTTAGGCTACTGTTTTCCAAGGATTTTAACGTAAATGTGTGAGTGTGGTACGTGTTTCTTTTAATGGTGTTCTCTGAGTTCTGCAGGTCTCACATATTTCTATCCTATGTATTTTGTCCTGCACTATAACTGGCCACCACAACATTGTTTAGGATCTCTCCCAACATTTTGTGGGGCCCAGATACCAGCATGCCTCAGTGGCCGTGGGGCTCATTGGTTTATAGGTGAAAACAAGTCCTTCTTCAATGGATAGCATTAATGACTTGGGTATGGGATGTCAAAGTCTTTAGGCCAGCCATTTCAAATCACTTTTGACAGAGCTTTCAGCTGTATTTCAACACTGATGACATTTTAATCAGTTCTAGCTTCTGTGGTGAGACTGGCAGGCAACCCCAAACCAAGCCCATACAGGCTCTTCTATTGCCCTAGAGATCTGGGTAGTCTCTAGGCCCCTTAATAAGGTATGTGTTTATCACTAAGAACATATTTAAATCTTAGACATATGAATAATCTTTGGCATCTGAGTCTCTTATCTAGCTCTTTGCCATTGTTTAGTGGTACCAGTGGCTTGTGGACTGTCACTACATATAATTATCAAGAGGATGCAAATATTTTGTGAAATTCTTGTACACCCGTATGCTTACCAGATAGTCTCTTCCTTGCTCTATATGAACATATTTGGTCTCAGTATCTGTAAGCTGTCTAAAACAATATGCTGTGGGCTTTCAATCGCCTCCATGTAGCTGGAGTTACACCCCACTGAGACCATAGCTATTGGTATCTGCAGAAACAGCTGTAGTCTTGGAAACATAGTGGGGATAAGGTCAGTAAGTTCTTTAGCACTTCAAACACACGATAATGTACTTTATCCCCGACCCACAAAGAGGCTGATTTAAGTAGTTTTAAAGAATATGCATTCTGAGAACAGATTTTGCCTCCAGAAACAGTCACACCAAGAATCTGCTTTGATTCTGATATATTTCTAAGCAGGGGAAATCTTGCTGTTGCTTTGAATTCTTCTGGATCTGTCTTCACTCCTTCTTTATTGATTATATGCCCCAAAAAAACTAGTTGGGTTTGGCAGTTTGAATTTTTCTGTTTAATTTTAGCTTCAACTGCCTGCAGAACTCCCTCATCTCATTTTATTTATTTATTTATTTGTGTATTTATTTATTGTATTTTCCATATATGAAAACACTTGGGATAGACATTTTAAAGGGGTGTGTGTGTGTGTGTGTACACATATGTATATATGCACACACTCGCGCACACACACACCCCTATATGCAGCAAACTTCCACTCACTCCACTGTAAAAGGAGAACAAGATGGGCTCTGTTATCAGCTGTGTTGGTTCTGGTGTGCAAATAGGATTAAAAATACACCTACTAAAGGCAGTAGATTAAACAGAATATCATGAAACCTCCAAGAAGTGAAGTAATTAACATTTACATTAAACAGGAACTATACTGTGCACAAAGTGTTTACAAACTGACTGAGTCTCTACATGATCATATTTATGTAACCTGTCCCTTCCTCTTTCATTCTCATGTTTTCTCCCTTACTTTCTGTGTTATATCCAGATCCTCAATTGTAAACTCTTTGGGCCAGAATCATGTTAAGGTATATGTAAGGGGTCTAGTACAACTTTGGATGGACTGCAAATAATAATACAGAGATGAACTGGCTAAACAGCAATCCACCAGTCCCATCCCCTCCCTGCTAACCTCTGATGACCCTCCAAGGTGAACATGCAGAGATCCCCCTGTCCTGCCTAATAAGGGGTAGGGGTGGAAACTGAATGAAATACTCTGACACAGGAAGGAACCTTTCTCTGTGAGGAAGAAATACAGTCAGCTTCCCTGCATCGCTCCAGGCTTGGCATGTGGCTGCTGCAAGGGAAAGTGCTGAGAAGGCCAGAGAGCCACATGTAGAGCAGGCTGTGATGGGCAGACATTGCAACGGGGTTCACATCTATGCAGAAGTTGTGGGGAAGCAGTAGTAGAGAATGGGGTGGCAGGGTCTGCAGTCAGAAGGCTGAGCAGAGAGGAGCCTGAAAAGAACTCGGGGGGAGGGGATGAAACGGAGCCAAGAGCTAGCCCAGGCTCTTAGAGGGACAGGAGCATGAGGAAGGCTGTTGCAGACAAAATGCACTAGACACTGTGGACTAGTTGGAGAAGTATTCAATGTGCTCTTGTAACCTATGCTTCTGTTGTAGGAAGAGAGCCTGAGACATAAGCCCTTGTATCAGAGGCCTGGTATAAGGCAGGACCTGCTCATAGACTATGGCAAGAAGAGGGCTAATATTGCAGAAATACACATTCCTAAGAAGTGCTAAGCACAGAGTACTCACGCAAACACATCCTGTTATCAAATAGTACCAGAACATCCTGATATCAAGGATAGTACAAAAACATTCCCCAAGGATAAAAGAAACATACTGACCCCTCCTAAAAGATACGGTCAGGATAATAGTATGGAACTTGTTTATATCATGATATAAAGATGTATCTCGGAGGGAGTATCTTTTGCCAGCCTAGGGGGCAGTGGAAAGTCCGTTCCTGACTGACCTCCGTCCATTGTCACAGGCATACCTGTCTTAGTATCCTCATAGAGTCTGCCAGGTGCTAATACCATGATTTGTCAACAATAAACCTGGCCAGATACCTTTATACCTTAACAGATCTTGTGGTCATTGGGCAGTTCACTCAAGGTCTGCTGTGCCAGCTGTCTGCGCAGAGCTCGGGCAGCACACAGGAAAAATACACACACGCAGCCAAACATCTAACAACACCTTTAAACAGTAGTAGCTGGAGGGGAGGGGGCATGAACCCTTGGAGCATGCTCAGCAGGGCAACTCCAAGGGTGGGGGCCAATTCCACTCCCAAGTATTTTTTTTAAAAAAGGCACCAGACTCACGACTGAGTTCAGCCAGACCCAGAGGGGATGTGAAGATCTCTGCCTTGAGGGCTGATGCTCACAGGCCCATTTTTACTAATTGCAACAAGAAGATAACCACAAGGAGAGGGAACCAGCCTATTGAAAGAACTGGGCATTTGCTGCTTGTTCCACTCAGGATGGTGTGGTGACATTAATGCCAAATCAGTGGTGTGTGTTTTAAATGCATGGGATTTGTGGACTGTGTACCTCTTTGGTACTAAAGAAATCTGTATGTTTAATACTATTATTTTGTTTGCATAGTATTTGCAGTATTGGTGTAAAGATAAGATTGTGTTTAGATTTATGAGGAGTCTTAGTTAACCCTCAAATTGTCTTATTATAAATGTCAAGGTTTTGTTTTGTTTTAGTCCGGGTAGCGTTACTACATTGTGGTGTTTTTATTCCAAACTGGAATAACTTAGAATACAGGCAGCTGCATATTTATCGTGTGTTATTATCCACAGGTGGGAGTGCCGCTGTCAAAACAGACTGAGCCCGCTCGCTATTCCTGCAGTACCTGTGTAATCAAAGCTTAGTGGTTACACTCTGACTGGGTATTGGGCCCACAAGAAGGGGCTACTGTCCATGTAAAGAACTATTCCATACAGCCAGGGAGTGTGGGAGGCACTGGAGCCTAGCTACTGGTGCAATTGAAGCAGCCTACTGTCAGGAGCTATTCAGGGACTCAGTACTGCCAACCTCAGAAGTTCAAAAATCATGAGTCAGATTATCCAAAATCATGACTTTTTTTTTTTTAAACAAAACTATATTATGTTTTTGGTCCGCCTTTGGATTTTTAAAGAACCCCCTCCCCCACTCCCGCTCTCTTCCTGCCCCCCCCCCCCCCCGGTGTGTGTGACAATTAGTGTCACCAGCACTCCCAAATGCCATAGACTAAGATGACTTTTGAACCTGGCTGCAGGAGCTCTTGCTGGCTGCGTGATGGGGTGAAACTTCCAGCTTCACCCTCAACCCCAAAATTATAATTAAATCTCTGCTCCACCCTGACACACATCTGCCCCTCAGCACACCTCTGCCTCTCCTGGGGTTCTTTACCTCCTCTCCCCCTCAGACCTTGGAGGCAGTTGCAGCAGGTCCTTTTCTCCTCTTTCCCAGAGAGGCGTTACTGGCTGGTCCTTTTCTCCCCTCTCCCAGGCTGGGAGGAAGATAACAGAAATGTCTGTTCCTTTAGGTGCATTTTACTGAACACGTCCACTCTCGCATTACGCTCCTAGCTAGTTTTTACAAGAATGTTATCCTTAGAATCTATGTAAGCCCCTTCCATTTTCTCAGTGACTGAAACATATTATTCTGAATGCCCTATGCTATCAACTACAGGTCCCCCTGCCACCCCATTTGTATTTGTAAGGAGGTTCTGACTAACTTTAAAACAAAAGAGAAATAAGATTGCCAACTCAAGATAAATAATTAGTGCTACATTATTAAAATAGGAAAGTTCTTGCAATTATCATGTAGGAGCAGTGAGGTTTTTATGCCTTGACATGAACAGCATATATCAGAAGAATGAACACAAGTGTACGTAAATGAAATCCTTAGTAAAGGTCACTTAGGACGGAAACTTGTTTCCTCTTCACTATTGGGATTACAAAGTTTTTAATGTGATTAAGCATTGTATTTGTAAATGATGTGAAATATCTCCACAACTAACTCTTCTAACTTGACTTTTTGTATATTTTAAATTGTTTCCCGAGGACTCCATTGTGCAGCACTGGCATGGGCACTGATGACTCCGATACTAAAGTGAAGCGGTACCTAAATCAATAAGGGAAGATGACATGAATGATGACAAGAAAAGGGGAAGTCTTAGGACTCAGTATGAGAGTTAGACTGAAGGTGAGAAGCAGAAGACACTCTGACATTAAGAGTTGGAATAAACCAGTTTCACGCAGAGTAACTTCAGTGATTATTACTGCAGTAGCAATACTTTCATGATTTTCACTGGTGTTAAGATAAGTTACCTGCCTAACTCCTCCAACAGGGATTTCCCAACACCCTCCTCCTTTCCCAGTTTTGTGAACTAGTTACATGCAGTGTTGACAATTTAGTGATTGTTTGGAAATTTGAATTGAAATTGAAACATTAATACACACATTAAATGCATATGAAGTGTATGATAAAATACGTGTATCTGAAAAAAGTAGAATAGATTTGAAAAGTATGAACATAGACTAGCTTCCTTATACAGCTGTTGTTTTTTATGACAATGTCAGTGCATTCATTTCGGTGATGTTGGCCAACCTAATAATTTCAAATTATGAATTATAACCAAAGTCTAAATGAGCCCTCCCTCACAGCCAGTGATGGGCTGGGGGGAAAGGCTTCAGGACCAGACTGTATTTACATTCACATCTAATCTACCCAGGTGTCTAGAAAACAGAGCTGTGTTACCCAAGTGATAGATTTTGGCTGGGGTTGGGTTACAAATCACTTGAATGTGGGGTGGGGGAATGAAATATTGTTTTTCTTATTGTATAAGTAAAGGACAGTAAAACTGTACTTAGCCTGTGCTGATTGAGGGCATCAAAAGAGAGGGTGGAGACAGATGTTTTGCTTGATGGTCTGCCTGAGTCACAAGTACTATTTGACCTGCCCCTCTCCACTGTTTAAAGACACAGCTGATTAGGCTCCATAGATAGTCTTTTGTTTTGTTAAGTGACCACTAGAGCTGAAATCACTGATAATCAGGAGTAAGTGCTTAGTCCTGCTGTGGGACAGTGTTTCTGTGGAAGAGACGGCCCAGCCTGCACTAGCAGCGAGGTTCCCCCACTGAGAGCAGGGCTGGCTCCAGCATTTTTGCCGCCCCAAGCAGCCAAAAAATAAAAATAAAAAAAGCTGCAATCGGCGGCACTTCAATGGCAGCTCTACCGCCGCCGCTTCATTCTTTGGTGGCAATTCGGTGGCAGGTCCTTCCCTCCGAGAGGGATTGAAGGACCCGCCGCCGAAGAGCCGGATATGCCGCCCTTTTCAGTTGGACGCCCCAAGCACCTGCTTGCTGCGCTGGTACCTGGAGCCAGCCCTGACTGAGAGCTCAGCTGAAATCACTGAGAGCTGGGTGGAACCTCAAGAGACCAACTCGCAGAGGTCACAGTGGCAGGTGATGGTGCAGGGCCATTGGCAACAGAATGATGGAGTGAACGGTGGCACAACAAACAACAGTAGCCAGAGAGAACAGTGAGCAGCTGGAGGAACGAGCAAGGTGCCTCCACCTCGGAGGTGAGCTTATGTGAAAGCACCTCTGAACTCTGAGTCTCCACTGACCAAGGACAACACAGGTGAGTGTTAATGAGGCTGTTAAGAATGCTGGAGACACAACACAGTTCATGCAAATAAACATGGCTGTGGCATCATACTTTCTATTTAAGCAAGAGATACCACACATTACAAACTGGAGGACAATGTTAAGTGCATTGTCACTGTTCATCCTGAACTTGAACACTGGTTCCGAAAAAGACCAGCAAATGCTCACTATCTTTCTAATTTCTGCAAGAAACTCAACTGACTGGCTAGAAACATGTGGTGCAACAGTGAAAGACTAACCCTTGAAAAAGTGAAGAACTCTCTCACCACATTCAAAAAATTTGCATATATGACTGATGAATGCACCAATGCAAATGGGTATCAAGTATTAAGTCGTTGTGTATGTTATTTTGATGTCAGTGGTAGGCCAGTAGATGCATTTCTAGATGTTCAAGTTATAGAAGACACACCGGCTGCATCTGTGACAACCCACATCTTAGAGTTAAATGCTTGTCAATTGGACCCCAAACAGATGGCTGCTTGTACATTTGATGGAGCTGCAAACTTCTCTGGAAGCCATGGTGGAGTATAAGCTTTGCTCAGAGAAAAGTGTAACCCTAACCTCTCCTATACACACACTGCAGAGGCCATCTACTCCAATTAGCGCTAGTACGAGCTGCAGACTCTTCAAAAATCATTTAAAAAGCTATACATTTAATGTCTTCATTATATTCTTTTTTCAGCAAGAGTCCAAAAAGACTGAATATCTTGGAAAATATAGAAGATACACTGGGACTGAAGTTCAAGTTAGTCCAATCTGGGAAAACCCTCTGGCTTTCTCATGAGCGATCCTTGGCTGTTGTCTTAAAATTACTCCAGCCATTATTACTGGCTTTGGAAAGTATCTACCAAGATGGGATGGATCTAAGTAGTGAGGCTGGTGGATTACTTTTGCTACTACGTTCAGAGAAGACTATTGCCATTCTCTCTCTTGTAAGACTACAGTTGAAATCACTTGGGTCATTAAACAATGCCATCCAGGCATCTGCTACAAGAGTAGTAGATCTTTGTCCAGCAATCAGGGCCGGCTCTAGGCACCAGCAAACGAAGCACGTGCTTGGGACAGCAGAATTCCAGGGGTGGCATTCCGGGTGGTTGGGGCGGCACAATTCCAGGGGAAGCATTCCAAGTTTTGTTTATTTTTATTTTATTTTTTTTGCTTGGGGCGGCAAAAAACCTAGAGCCAGCCCTGCCAGCAATAGAAGCTACATTTGGATCAATCAGAGAGCTATCCATTGAAAAAGTACTGGAAGAATCAAAGACTTCAGTCCAGAAGTTGACTAATGAAGGCATTTATATTGAATCCTTAAGTGAAAAGGACAAGAAGTATTTGTTAAGACAACTGAAAAAGTACACAGACTTGATTCTTAAAAATCTACAACAGTGACTTGTAGGTTCTATTCAACCTCTACGTAGCTTTTACAGATCCTTGTCCTATAAAACACCAACAGTTGAGTGGAGTGAGGCACTACAGCAATGGGGCTGCTATGTGCTCAGAACAGAATAGAGAATTTGAACACAGAGTGGAATATTATATAATGAATGAATGAAGATTTGACTTCAACTTCTTTTTTATCATCACTAGTGGTTTGACCTGATCTTTGTGCTATGTTTCTGGGATGAAAGAAGTAAGAATTCATCTCTTGCTACTCCCAGTCACAACAGCTACAGTTGAGCATTCTTTTTCATCATTGAATAGAACTTTGTGTTCTGAAAGAAGTCGCCTTCTGCCTGATCATGTGAATGAACTAATAGCATAGCAATTGAAGGAATAGAAGTACTGGACACACGAGAAGCCACCAAAGATGAATGCATTGCACTCAAGAAGTTCATTAACAGAGTTGTGCAAAATTATAACAAGAAACCAAGAAGGATGTAGATGTAGTGCTTCATAGAAGGCTTGAGTAGCCAACTTCAATTTGTGTGATGATTTTAAAACATGAGTTAAATCTAATAAAATGGTCATGAAACATTTTTCAGTTTTTACTATGGTGTCATACAGCCTCACCCTCACAGTCTCACCCCTCATCGGCCCTGACCTCTCTTCCCCCCCCCCCCCCCCATAAATTCAAACACCCCCCCCCTAATTTCAATTCCTGGGGAAAACACTGCCTCCTACTATGATAATTTCAGAGTAAATGCTTTACTGTCAGATTTTTCCCCTTTGTTACTTGCCTAGGAAAATAATTATAGAACCATTGGATTAGAAGGGACCACAAGGGTCATGTAGTCTAACCCCTGCTAAGATGCAGGATTTGTTGTGTCTAAACCATCCAAGACAGATGGCCATCCAGCCTCCTTTTGAACACCCCCCCCCCCCCGAGTGACGGAGCTTCCACAACTTCCCAAGGCAGTCTGTCCCATTGTCCTACTGTTCTTACAATTAGGAAGCTTTTTCCTGAAATTAAATGTAAATCTGCTATGCTGTAGTTTGAACCCCTTGCCTCTTACCCTGCCCTCTGTGGCAAGAGAGAGCAACTTTTTTCCATCTTTTTTTTTTTTTTTTTTTTTAATGGAAGCCTTTCAAGTACTTGAAGACTGCCATCATGTCCGTCCCCCCATTGCCTTTTTTCCAGCCTAAACATACCCAGTTCCTTCAGCCTTTGCTCATGTGGCTTGCACATCCCTTTGATCATCTTTGTTGCTCACCTCTGGATCCTTTCCAGTTTTTCTACATCCTTTCTATACAGTGGTGACCAAAATTGGACAGTATTCCAGCCAAGGTCTAACTAGCACCAAGTAGAGTGGTACTGTCACTTCCCGTAACTTGCATGCTAGGCCTCTGTTAATGCAACCCAAAATTGTATTTATGGTTGTTGGTTTTTTGTTTTGTTTTGTTTGCAACAGCATCACATTGTTGACTCAGCACAGCAGGGGCCAGGGTCGGGGCTGCTGCACGGCAGGGTCTGGGGTCGGGTCTGCCACCCAGCCCCACACAGCGGGGGTCGGGGTTAGGGTCGGGGCTGCTGCCTGGCCCCACACAACGGGGTCCAGGATCTGTCTGTGTCTGGGTTGCGGTGTCGGGTCTGCTGCATGGCAGTGTCTGGGGTCACGGCTGCTGCCCGGCCCCACACAGCAAGGGGCAGGGCTGCCACCCAGTCTGCATGGCAGGGGTCGGAGCTGCCACATGGTCCCACACAGCAGAGGTCAGGGTCAGGGTTGGCGGTAGGATCAAGTTGGAGCTACCGCCTGGCCCTGCACAATGGGGTCCAGGGTCCCTGCCACCCGGCCCCACCACTGGGGTTCCACTCCTTGCCCCGGTCTGTGGAGGAGTCTCTGGGCTGGGACACTGGACATAGCAGTGTGGGTGGGGAGAGTTGGGGGCTGTGCTGTGGTTCTCAACCTGCAGCCCAGTCTGCGGCCCACAATGGTTAATAGGCTGAGAACCACTGCACCAGACTATGGAGGGATTTTTAGCTTCATTCTATGCTGTCCTGTATCTTGTGTAATCTTTATCCCTTTGAAACATTAGTGAAAAGAAGATGGTTAGCATTTTACACCCACTTTCCTCTCTTTGCACAAGAGTAAACAACTAAACAAGGTTCAAGGCAGGATGGATGAATCTAATATTTTCTTCTGAAATATAAGCCTTCAGATATTAAATTGGCCACTAGAGGGACCCCGGTCTTCACCATACTGTATTAGAAATACTAGTTAAAATATGCCGTGTACTTGATGCTTTAAAACATTTTTTTCCTCTACCTTACAAAGGTGGGTTTATATCACTTCCCCCATTTTACTGATGGAAAAACTGAGGCTAAGCAAAATGACTGTGGTTTTGTTTTTGTTTTTTGTTAAGAGATTCAGGACTAAGTGTTTTGATTCATCCTGAGCTCTATGTAACTGTAGATTCAGGGTGGGATTTTCTGAAATATTCAGGGTTGCCCTAGCTCTGCTCCCACTGAAGTTAATGTGAGTTCTGTTCAGTGGGAGCAGAATTAAGCCAATGCTGAGAACTTTTGAAAATCCCATCCTTGAGAAAAACAGATGTACTCTTAAATTTAAGTTTTGCTCTAGAGAGCAAAGGCCAAATTGAAAGTAACTTTCTCATTGTTTGGTTGTATACCTTTAAAGCTAACACACCCATTAATGATCTTTTTTTGCATATGATTTTTAAATGAGGGTGTGTGTATAAGAATAGAATTTGTTCTAAAGGCTCACTAATCATTAGAATTCATTCATGTTCCAGAACAATTTTATGGTAGCCAGCATTTCATAATGTAATACCTGCTTGGGGTGTTGTCAGAGTTCATTTGAGACGGTTTTACTACTTTTCTACTGATTGGTGTTTCATGAGGTTAGCATTGGCTGAATTGCATTAGCTGACCTTCGAGTGAATAAATGAATGTCTTTTGCCAGCCTAAGTTTTATTGTTCTGTGCTACAAATGTTTATGTATCAAAAGCAGGTTTTTTAACAATTTGATTACGCATGTGTACAAATTATTGCGTAATAAGCTGTATATATAAATCTGTTATTTGCTTCTGTTCTGGGCATTTATAACTTGTGGGGTTTATTGTCCATTCAGGGATCATTGATAAACCTTTCAAGGTCTCCCTCTCTGTGTCAGAGGAGAGTCTGTATTTTAAAAGCTGAGGAAATTCTATGCTAAAATTATAGACATGCACTAGGTTTTTCAATGGACTCTAAATTTAGTAAAACATTTAGGAAATAAGATGGTAGTCATATCCTGTGGTTCTACATAGCCAACACCACTAGCTTAAAACAAACTGTGGAAGAGCATATGAAAAGGGAATGAGTGGGAATGGGAGAGCCAGTAGAAGATAACAAGAAGGAAAGATTTTTGGTTTAAAGGTTTTTCTATCTTCTCATCCTTTTCTCAGGTTCAGGTCTAGATCATCAATTCAGAACGAAAAATCCAAATACAAGATTGAGAACATGGCACATGTAGATATGATTGGATGTGTGTAACAAAATGAGTGATTGCAGTGGCTATCAGACTGTAAAGCGCTGGCTGGTGGTGCCCAGAATTAAATATTGTGAGACCCCAGCTGTAACAAACCTGATCCTGGGGGTACGGAGACAGAGTCTGCAGGAACTTGTATGAAGAAAGGCCCAGAGCGGACACAGGGCATGGCTGACCCTATGGCAGTCAGAGTGGGAGCAGTTTCCCCCTTCAGAGGCCTTGGTCCTCACTGACCGAATTGAAGGCTTTTTTAACTGTGGTTTCCAAGGGGTTGGTGGGGACGGGGGAGGTGGTTGTGGTGTTTTCCCAAACTAATGCTAGGTTTCTTTTCCCTTTTAATACAAGGGGTGTGGTGGGGTGTCAAGGCTGTCTCCCCACTTTGAACTTTAGGGTACAAATGTAGGGGCCTGCATGAAAACTTCTAAGCTTAACTACCAGCTTAGCTCTGGTCCGCTGCCACCATCCCAAGAATTCCCATCCCTGGGAAGCCTTGAGAAACCTTTCACCAATTCCCTGGTGAATACAGATCCAAACCCCTGGGATCTTAAAACAAGGAGAAATTAACCATCCCCCCTTCTTTCTCCCACCAACTCCTGGTGAATACAGATCCAACCCCCTTGGATCTAAAACAAGGAGAAATTAACCATCCCCCCTTCTTTCTCCCACCAACTCCTGGTGAATACAGATCCAAACCCCTGGGATCTTAAAACAAGGAGAAATTAACCATCCCCCCTTCTTTCTCCCACCAACTCCTGGTGAATACAGATCCAACCCCCTTGGATCTAAAACAAGGAAAAAAATCAATCAGGTTCTTAAAAAGAAGGTTTTTAATTAAAGAAAAAGGTAAAAATCATCTCTGTAAAATCAGTATGGAAAATAACTTTACAGGTAATCAAACTTAAAGAGCTCAGAGGACTCCCCTCTAGTCTTAGGTTCAAAGTACAGCAAGCAAAGATAAACACTCTAGTAAACGGTACATTTACAAGTTGAGAAAAACAAAGTAAAACTAAGATGCCTTGCCTGGCTATTTACTTACAAGTTTGAAATAGGAGAGACTTGTTTAGAAAGATGTGGAGAACCTGGATTGATGTCTGGTCCCTCTCAGTCCCAAGAGTGAACGACTCCCAAACAAAGAGCACAAACAAAAGCCTTCCCGCCCTCCAAGATTTGAAAGTATCTTGTCCCCTTATTGGTCCTTTGGGTCAGATGCCAGGCAGGTTACCTGAGCTTCTTAACCCTTTACAGGGAAAAGGATTTTGGAGTCTCTGGCCAGGAGGGATTTTATAGTACTGTACACAGGACAGCTGTTACCCTTCCCTTTATAGTTATGACAGGTGGGGTTTTTTGTTTTGTTTTGTTTTGTTGTTCTTCAGACTCAGTGCTTGCAAGTATTGCTTCATAGAGGTGCCTAGGGGTGGTGTTAAGTTTTCCCAGCTTACTGGATGAGGTCCTGAGCCAGCCCTGTGTTGTAGGGCCAAGAGGAATCCTTAGATATTGAACCTGGCCCTTGTTGCTGCTAACTTCCCCTGGCAGAAGGGTTACATGAACAAATGGCTAAACTGTGTCATTTAGGCACAGCCCTACATTGGTGATGGCATGGGGCCACCCTTCCTCAGGGGGAATACAGAATGGATTGTGCATTTGGGCTTGTCTTTACTGCAAAGTTAATTCAAATGTTGCCCGTAACTTGAGTCCTGTCCACACACTAAAGCCCTTAACTCAAGTGTGGTGGTGCTTTTTACTTGAGTTGGCCGGCTCATCAGTTTGCTAACACCACCACTCAGCAATGTGGATGCAGGCTAGCTCCACTTGAATGTTGATAGTCTTCCATTGCTTTCCCACAATTCCCCCAGTGTGCCCAGAAAGGACAGACAGGCTCTCTCCCACAGTACAGTGGGATAGAATTCATAGCGTGGCTCAGCATACTGCAGCACAAAGAACCACAAGACCCAGAAGGTTTAGGGTGTGTCTTCATAGCAGAATTAGCAAGAATGATCACTGAAGTGTTACCCCAACTCGACTTCCCTCCACGTACAAAAATCTCCAGTTTGAGTTAAGTGGTGCTTTAAGCTCAAATGAGCTGGCCCACCAGGGTACATCTATAATATGGCCCAGATCAACAGGCTCTCAGGGCTCATGCTACTGCACTAAAAATACCTATTTGGACATTGTGGCTTGGGCTCTGAAGCCTAGAGAGGGAGGTGGGCTTCAGGGCCTGAGTTCCAGCCTAAGCACTGTCTACACAGCTATTTTTAGTGCGGTAGCACAAGCCCAAATCTGTTGACCCAGGCTTCGGTGCTCGCTGCCGAGGGCTGCCACTGGCTGCGCAGACATACTCTCAGAGGGTGGGGTGCAGTAACTCGAGTGATGCTGGAGCTAGGAATGCAGTCAGGATTGCTTGAGTTACAGCAACTTGAGCAGTCAGGATTGCTTGAGTTACAGAAGCTAAATCCAATCACTCTGTGTAGCTCCCGGGGTTGTTCTGAAGTGCGGCGGTTCCTAGTGAAGCTAGACTAGCTTGAGTGCAGTAACTCAAGTGTACTAACTCGAGCTAACCGGTGCAGCGAAGACAAGCCCTTAATGCCACACACGAGTGAGGGCTTGTCTAGGTGAACATTTAGTTCATGGGAAACGGGGATATGAATCTGTCCTGCGCTAGCCTGCCACACACTGTCCATGTGGACCCTGATGATACACCCTAATAGACTCATAGACTTTAAAGTCAGAAGGGACCATTATGATCATCTAGTCTGACCTCCCGCATGATGCAGGCCACAAAGCCGTCCCAACCCCTTTCCCTTTTAGTTTGTTAGTGCATGTTAATCTACTCCAATTCCAAAGCAGGGCAGATCAAAAAGTGCACTAACAAACTTCTAGTGCGCATCAGCTGGGTCCACATGGACAGTTAGGGTATGTCTACACTGGAATTAAAAACCCATGACTGGCCCATGCCAGCTGACTTGGTTTTTGGGGCTCGGGCTACGGGGCTGTATAATTGCAGTGTAGTCATTTGGGCTTGGGCTGGAGCCCAGGATCTAGGACCCTGCAAGGTGGGAGTATCCCAGAGCTCAGGCTGCCGCCCAAGCCAGAATGTCTACACTGCAATTATACAGCCCTGCAGCCTGAGCCCCACAAGCCTGAGCCAGCTAGCATGGGCCAACCATGGGTGTCTAGTAGTGCCTGGCAGGCTAGATTCACACCCCCGCTTGTAACAAACTAAATGTTTATATAGACAAGCCCTGAAAACAGCAACAGTATGGACAGCAGCTCAAGTGTTATTTCGCAGTATGGCTGCTTTCACTCAAGCTATGCTAACTCAAGAGAAGTAATTCAAGTGTCAATAACTCAAGTTAACTCTGCCATGAAGACATACCCTTTGTATGTATTGGTCAGGTCAATACAGAGTCAGAACTGCCTTTAAAAAATAACATGATTAAAACATGTAATGCCCATTATGCCCTTAGATACACTGACCATTCTTTATTCTGGTTACTGGGTATTATACCCTCTTTTCTGAAGACAAAATTGGGACATTATAGAGAAATATTGTAAATTCTCTCTGATATTAGAAGCTTATTTCTTTTTTTAAAAATCTATTGCAATTCCTACTCATTGTGGCAGTCACCCAAAGCTGTTTAAAAGAGATTAGTTTCCCTCACTTCATGCAAACTTTACAGAATTGCTGCTTCACTAGAAGTTTAAAAGAAAGTATTACGTTTGTTCTTTTTTCCAGGCCTGAGTTGCAGTGATGAATGATTTAATGGGAATTGTTTGTTAATGAATGTTTAGAGTTTCAGTGGAACTGTGTTGAGCTGAAAGGGAGACAGACCCCTTAATCTTCTTCTGGAAACCAGTGAACAACAGAAATCATTTTAGCTAGGTCTCTAATGAAAGGCTTACTGTTCACTGATCAGTCCCACATGTGTTTATGAATGTTACCACTGTGCAAACAGCAGCAGGAGGTACACTTTAGGGAAGTTTAGTATATTGAGCCTCTCAGCAGCAGAGATACATAATAAGGTTTTTCTGGCTTGGCTTCTCTGGTACTATACTGGTTAAGCTGTCCTTCAGTGCTAGGGTGACCAGACCGCAAGTGTGAAAAATCGGGATGGGGGGGTGGGGAGTAATAGGAGTCTATATAAGAAAAAGACCCAAAAATCGGGACTGTCCCTATAAAATCGGGACATCTGGTCACCCTATTCAGTGCGGAAGTGCCCTGCCTTCCGTGCTGCACAGCAGTGCGCATGAGCAGATAGAGGAGATATGACGACTGCCCTCCAGGCAACAGCTAAAACTGATGGTAAATGCTGTGCTGTGGCAGAGGTGGTTTCACTGACGAACATGAAATGACTTAAAATCAACTCTGAAGCTGAGCTCACAGACAAATGCATCGACTGCCTTCTATTCTAAACTACCAGAGTGCAGCGTGACAACACCAGGTACTGTACTTTTTACTTTCTGTGATCTACTGTAGCAAAATTTGTTTGGAAATGTACAGGAAAATATTAATGGTCATTCCAAAATTTTTGTTGTTTCCCTCAGTATAAAATAAGTTGATAAAGCTTTTGAAAAATGTTTCTTGTTACAGCGATGACTACCATGCACAAATATTTCTTGCCCATGATAGTGCTGTAAAAAGTGGGAGCAATCAGTTGTATTTTGCATACCGTACATTTTGCATACCAGTTGATTTGGAATTATGAGATGTTTTACTTTGTATGCACTCAGTCTACAATTAAGAACATTTTAACAAATTCAGTGGCACAAAATCAAATCAAATTATCAAATAAGAGAATTCCATGAGTAATGTTGAACTGTGTACTACAGGCTGGAGTCATCCTTAAGAAAAGGATTATTGTGTCTAAAAATACCTATAGGTTTTGCCTAGGGCTGTGCTATTTTGTTTGAAGCTAGATGCTTCTGAATATTTTGCTATCAAAATATTCAGAAGTTTTAGAGGCACTGTCAGTATAAATCTTGTATAGTTAATAAAATATAAAAGGCCTCTTATTTACAACACCTTAAATTGTTAAAACTGGGGTGAGATCCAATTTCATTTTCATCAGCTTTACAATTTTTTTGTATTTGAATTTAATACAATTTGGATAATAAAAAGTGACTAGTCTGTTTAAGAGCAGTTGTGGGATAGTGATTTGAGCTCATGGGAGTTAGAGGTTAGAGCAGCCCTGAGGTCTCCATACTTGCATAAGGATGCAGCAGCCCCAGCGCCGCTGTTTAGGTAGCCAGGAATTACCAGAGTACAAAGGCACTCTGATCATACTCTACTCTCCTTAATCTGGGGGGAGGGGCGAAGAGACTTGGAGAGTGTGAAGATAAATTAATTTAGTTCACTTTCGTCACAATATTGTCTTTTATTTCATAAACACCTCCACAGAAAAGTCCACCCAGTCCCATATTCTGAGTAAATGTGAGGAGGGTAAATCCAAAGGTCTGACTTTATGGGCCAATCCAGACCTGAATAGCAGCTAAACGCACAGTAACTGCACCTAACTTTCAAAGCTGCTGAGTACTTGCAACTTCCTTTAACTTTGGTGGGTATTAAAGTTGCTTAGTACAGTGACACTCAGACTAAGGCTCGGGAAACCGCAAGTGGCTCTTTAATGTGTCTCCTGCAACTCTTTGCAGCACATGATATTAAAACACTGTGTGATTTAATTATTAATCAATCAGGATGCTTTTACTATGTTATTAAATAGTTGTACTGAGGTCTGAATATCATTGGCTTAGTACCTCTGCCAGTAAGGTCATAAATGTGTGGCTAGAGGAGGGATCTGAAGGCAGCAAGAAATTTTCACTCATCTTAATATGGTTCATTATATACTAATGCCCACACCTAAATCTGGGTCTCTACAGACTAACTGGGGCAGTACATGCGGCTAGGTACTTGTTAACAAAATAATTGCTTTCAGTATTTTTAGTCAACTTTGGGGAAGTTACTGTGAGGTTTTTGTGTGTGTAGGCCACGTATTGGTACCACATCCATTCTAAAACCCTAATTGTAAAAACTGCACTTCTTGTTCTAAGGCAGTGATGGGCAACCTGGGGCCCACAGGCCACATGAGGCCCATCAGGGTAATCCGCTGGTGGGCCACCAGACAGTTTGTTTACATTTGCACGGCCGCCCGCAACTCTCAGTGGCCGTGGTTCACCGTTCCCGGCCAATGGGAGCTGCGGGATGCCCGTGAATCAAGATCATTAGGCTGTTATTTTAACTCTTTGTAACTACAGTATCCTGTTCTAAATGTATATAAACCATGCCAACTGTATAGGAGAGCTTAGAGGAAATGTGTGAAAGTAAAATACCCAGATCATAGCTATGGAGAAACAATCTCCAGAGAATGCACCAGAGGGAAAAGGTGTAAACAACTGAAAAGGTGCAAAAAACAGTACCAATCAGGAAAACGTACATCTCAGAACTTAAGATAAAGAGCCTGAGAGAAGCAAATTGTCAGCATCACTCAGACAATATCAGCTGACAATCTGTAATAGTGGATGACTAGAAATTCTAACAATTAAGCATATCTTTAGGAAGACTAAAACAAAATATATTGTAAAACGAGCTACCAGACTATTATTGTGCTTTAAGAAGATCTCTTACCGTTCCTTAACTTAGAAAGGGTAGACTTTGTTAATATAATCTTGTAGTACAGTGAAAGAGAATTATTACCCAGTCAATGGGGAAACTGTCTTAAGCTAAAGAGAGGGAGGCAATGGGCTTCTGTCTGAAAATTGCAGGGGAGACAGATAAATCAACTGTTATTTTAATCTCCATCACAAGTTAATATGATGGTGTTGGTGCAATGCCATGGGAGCTAATGATTCCAGTTGCCATTCTTGTGGCATCTGGTTACTTCTGTGGACTTGTATAACTCAGTGAAATGTGTATGTTACATAAGGCCTGGTTCAAATGGCAGTCTTTCCATTGGCTTCAAAAGGCCCTGAATAAGGCCCATATACTAGGATAATATAATTTGTTTCTCCCTTCACTTTCCTCTCATTATACTTGTCTATTTGTCTTTTCTTAGCTTCTCAGAGCATGGATCATGCCATCTTCTCTGTTTAGAAGGCAACTGGAACACTGTGGGTATTACTGGAAGTAATTAATGATAATATCAGTGTATCATGACCTGTTCTTAAAGGTCTATTCCTTTTTGTTGTCATTGGTTTTTTTATTCTGGGCCTGATCCAAAGCTCACTGAAGTGAATAAGCACTACCATTGATTTCAGTGGGGTTTGGATCAGGCTCTTTAATCATTTACATGATTCCATTTTTTTATTTTAATGTGGTTTGTTTTATCTTACAGAATCCTGAAATACCAACCTCTGTGTCATGGTGGAAATCATGTGGCACCTGACAGGCTACTGGTAAGAAAAAAAAAATCACTAGAACAAATGACTTTCTCTTCCTATATATGAGTAAAAGCTCATTAGAGTTGAATAGTGACATAATAAAGTCTACATCAGCATCATAAATATAAAAGTAGTGTGAATATAAAAATATAATAAAATATAACAATAATGTGACTTGTTGGTGTGGTGGTATTTTTATCCTGTTTCTTCTTAATCTTTTCAAATTACCAATGGCAGAAGCTGCCCCAAAACCCCCCCAAAACTCCCAAAATCCCCCAAAGAAACCGATTCCACTTAAATGTACATGTCATGTGTAAACGTCTCAAGTTCAATTTTTCTGGGAAGTTTAGAAACCATCAAAAAAAGCAGTTTAAAATTATGGGACTGGATTTCCCTCTGTTACACCTGTTTAAGGTCAATACATTGGTTGCACTTGTTCTCTGCATGATTTTGAGAATTCTAGGAAAAAACATTTGTTTATTGTAAAGACACTCCCGCCCCTCTATGGTGGGTAAAAGAGCCAGATTGGCATAAAGGAGCCCTAAATAATAATACCTAGTTCTTACATAGGGCTTTTTATCATTGGCTCTCAAAGCACTTTACAAAGGACATATAAGTATCATTATTCCCATTTTACAGTTGGGGAAAGTGATGCCCCGATTCTACCTGTTGGAGCTTGCTCCCACAGAAGCACTGTCAATTACAGCTGTGAGTCTGCTCTTTGAGATCCCCTTGCATAGTGGAAGAAGTGGGCCAGAGTGCACAACACTGTGAACATTCTGGACAATGTAGTGGTCAAGCGGGAAGCCCTGGGAGACTGCTGTAACTTAGAGAGGCCTACAGGGCCCCTACCTCTCCCTGGGCTGTGAGTTTTGTGCTGT
The DNA here is from genome assembly GCF_011386835.1 of Chrysemys picta bellii. Classification (NCBI taxonomy): domain Eukaryota; kingdom Metazoa; phylum Chordata; order Testudines; family Emydidae; genus Chrysemys; species Chrysemys picta. The sequence goes on from NC_088791.1 coordinate 229,868,193, forward strand.
GCCTCTAAAGGTATGTCTACACTTCGAGCTGGAGTTCAGATTCCCAGCTTGAGGAGACATACCCACACTAGCTCTGATGTAGCTGGTGTATTAAAATAGAATGTAGCAATGGCAGTGCGAGTAGTGGAAGGGGCCAGGTGCCCCAAATACCTGCCTAGGTCTCTGATGAGCACACACTTTGGGCAGCTAGCCACTCTCATGACAGCAGCTACATTCTATTTTTTCGCGTGCTGTCTCCATCAGAGCTAGCACAGGTTTGTCTCCTCTAGCTAGGAATCACACCTACAGCTCAAAGCGTAGACATACCCTTAAAGGCTTAGCGCAGAATTTCATCCACTAGATATCTTGTTGTCTCACAGACCTTCTCTGGAGTAAAAGTATTACCCTAGCAGAAGCTTCTTCATTGGTAATGCTAAAGAAGATTTGATTGACTGGGATTCATCTTCCAAATTAGATGGGTAAAATGATTTACAATATAATACTGCACAAAACTTTTTGGAGTTACGTGACAAGCAGAGCTATGGGTTTCAATATTCCAAGGTAAAATAGTTTTCCTCTCTTTGTCACTTCTTAACTACCAAGTGAAGGCCTATAATTTATCCATGCGTTAAGCTATGGCCAAGAAGTAGTTGCTGCAGAAAGTAGTAGCTGGCTGATCTTTTAATGTTTTCTTCCTTATTTAGATCTTTGTCATTTGAAGAGCTACATGTGTTTCTTGAATTAAAACCCTTTCATATTCTGTGAAATATCTTTCCAAATCCCAGTCAGCCACTACACACAAGTTATTTCCTCATTCCATAAGTATTTTCGACTTTTTGCATAAGCTGGAGGAGCTTTGAACTTCAGTCTGTATGTGTAATTGAAGGCAGATAGCCAGACTCCAGCGTTGCTTCAGGGATTGATGCAATACTTTTCAGTACATTTCAGATAAACAGAAGATGGGAGTGAAGTATGTAGGAGGTATAGCCTGTTCTTTCATGATAAAGTTAATGGGCACTAGACAGCCTGACAATTTCGAACCTATTTAATTGATGTGTGTCTTCAGTATGTAGTATCTGATTGTGTGTGAGACAGACACTGGATTTTAATGAAACTCCATATCCAAATCCTTATTCTGAAAGATTTGAATTTTGCAACTTGACTTATGGGACTTTAATGAAACTCCAAATTCAAACACCCCAAACTAAAGTAATATTCACACACATATCTATATCTGGATATAAACTGGTCTAATGTAGACCTTGTAATTTCTGTGCTAAGGCGGGCTTTCCTGGAGTTTTGAATTGATCTAGCATGGATCCTTACAAGCAGGTAATCTGTAAAATCTATATAATTTAGTTAAGTCATTTATCATGATATGTTCAAGAAGGATACTGTGTCATCTTGTAATACATTTTTGTAATGTGCATATTGGTGGTGTAGGTATTACTGTCCAGTCATTCTTTTCAATGCAGCATTTATTATCATTCAGTAATACTAGACACATTGTTAACTCTGGAATAGAAAGAAGTAAGGCAAAATGTCATGGTTATTGTGCAAAGTAAAATCAGACAAATTATTACAGTAGTTCAGTAATTTAAATATTCATGAGAAAAAGGTGGGTAAACGTTGCAGAAAAATTTTATTAGACTAAATAGAAAAATAACCATAATAATTGGCAACATTTTGATTAGTCAGCTCTTGAATTGTCCTTATGATACGAGGGTGATAATTGAAAACTTGTCCCGTGTATTTTAGGTTAGTCCATTAAAAATGTATCATCCACAACTTTAATTCTTTGTAATATGGAATGTTGGATCAACACTTAACAATTATTTTTCTTGGCCAAATATTAAGAACTTTAAACTTGTAAACTGTAGCAGGTTCAGGAACCCATAGAAACTCTATGTTTGACATCCATAAAGCTGATTGAAATACAAAATGTTTTAATTTTTTCAGCATAGTGGCACATTATATATTCATATAGAGGGACAAATTTATACTTAATCAGATCTGTATTCTTCCCCTCACTTATTTACTTCTAGCTAAAGATTTATAGAACTGTTTGTTTGCCCAGAATGCAAAACTTGCATGACGATGCCATAACACCAATTTGGAAACAAAGGGGCATTTTGGCTATGTTAATATTTGTGCTTATTTCTCACAGAAATCCCCAGCTAATAATAGATATGTGGCTTGCTCACAGACTAGCCCTGCTAAACTTTTATTGCGTCCTATAGTATGTTCCTACTGTCTTCTTCCTTGGAGATATTCATTATATGGCTATGAAAGAAATGAAGGAACAAAATTATTGCTCTCTTGTTGACAAATGGAACCAGATTGGCTGTCTTTATCTAATCCTAGGTGTTGAAGACAGTGGAAATCTCTGTTGGTTCACACTATTCAAGCATTAAATAGAAAGTGATGGGAATAAGTGAGTTGCTTTGTAGTGTAGAATAGGTAACAGGGGGTCATTTTTCAGTTTGAATTTCACTGAAAGCTCCTATATAATACAATGTGTTTTTTTTAATTTGTTTTGTCAGTTCTTCATAAAACTTTTCACACTTTGTTCCTTCCAGGGTTAGAATTATCTGATTTAACCTGCCATTTCCTATTGTATGTATTTAAAAATAAAAATAGCCAAATTTTATTGATTAGGCCCCCCTTTTTTTTTTTTACCTTTTCAGGACCTCTCTGACCATCCTGCTAGTTTTATGTCTGTTCCTAAGGCCACCTGGATCACATGCTTCAGTCAGTTACAAGCCCAACATTGTACTGATACTGGCCGATGATCTTGGTATTGGAGATGTAGGCTGCTATGGAAATGATACTATAAGGTAAAGGATTTAAGCATAGTAATCAAAGTTGTTAATTTACTTTTTTATTGTAAGAATGTCATAGTCTGTTCAATTCCTCCTCTGCTGAGACGCTTGCTGGCAGAAGGACGGGATTCCCTGCTGGTGTCACCATCAGTAGGTTAAAGGTACTAACTGGACCATTTCTCTTCCAGCGCTATAAAAGCATTACAATGACATACTCTGTTAGCAATGGCTATGTTTATTGTCAGTTATTTATCAATAACAATTCTTTTGTGTTCTTTTGGGCCTGACTTTTAGAAATGCTAAGCAGCCATCACCGCCAGCCGAAGTCACTGGGTGTGGTTGGTGAGCTGATTGCATTTGTATAAGTTTAGGCAATTTTTTTTTTTCTGACTCTCAGGCCTGGTCTACACTACGAGTTTACGTCGACTTTAGTAGCGTTAAATCGAATTAAGCCTGGACACGTTCACACGACGAATCCCTTTCTTTCAACTTAAAGGGCCTTTAAACCGGTTTCTTTACTCCACCTCCGATGACTGGATTAGCGATAAAATCGGCCTTAGCGGGTCAGAATTGGGGTAGTGTGGACGGAATTCGACGTTATTGGCCTCCGGGAGCTATCCCACAGTGCTTCATTGTGACCGCTCTGGACAGCACTCTCAACTCAGATGCACTGACCAGGTAGACAGGAAAAGCCCCGCGAACGTTTGAATTTCATTTCCTGTTTGCCCAGCGTGGAGAGCACAGGTGACCATGCAGAGCTCATCAGCACAGGTAACCGTGATGGAGTCCCAGGATCGCAAAAGAGCTCCAGCATGGACCGAACGGGAGGTACGGGATCTGCTCGCCATATAGGGAGATGAATCAGTGCTAGCTGAACTCCGTAGCAGTAAACAAAATGGCAAAATATTAGAAAAGGTCTCCAAGGCCATGAAGGACAAAGGCCATAACAGGGACGCACAGCAGTGCCGCGTGAAAATTAAGGAGCTAAGGCAAGCCTACCACAAAGCCAGAGAGGCAAACGGAAGGTCCGGAGCAGAGCCGCAAACATGCCGCTTCTATGCGGAGCTGCGTGCCATGCTAGGGGGTGCAGCCACCACTACCCCAAACATGTGCTATGACTCCTTCACTGGAGAAACACACAGGGAAGTGCGTTCGGGGTACGAGGAAGATGAGGATGAAGATAATGTAGATAGCTCACAGCAGCAAGGAAGCGGAGAAACCGGTTTCCCCAACAGCCAGGATATGTTTATCACCCTGGACCTGGAGCCAGTAACCCCCAAACTCACCCAAGGCGTGCTCCCAGACCTTGAGGCACACAGGGGACCTCTGGTGAGTGTACCTTTGTAAATATTACACATGGTTTAAAAGCAAGCGTGTTTAATGATTAATGATTAATTTGCCCTGGCAATCGCGGCCAGTACAGCTACTGGAAAAGTCTGTTAGCGTGTATGGGGATGGAGCAGAAATCCTCCAGGGACATCTCCAGAAAGCTCTCCTTGATGTACTCCCAAAGCCTTTGCAAAAGGTTTCTGGGGAGGGCTGCCTTATCCCGTCCGCCATGGTAGGACACTTTACCACGCCAGGCCAGTAGCACGTAGTCTGGAATCATTGCATAACAAAGCATGGCAGCGTATGGTCCCGGTGTTTGCTGGCATGCAGACAACATCCATTCCTTATCGCTCTTTGTTATCCTCAGGAGAGTGATATCATTCACGGTCACCTGGTTGAAATGGGGCGATTTTATTAAGGGGACATTCAGAGGTGCCCCTTCCTGCTCTGCTGAACAGAAATGTTCCCCGCTGTTAGCCACGTGGTGGGGGGGAGGGGTGAAGTGATCATCCCCGAGAATTGGGTGTGTGGGGGGGTTGTGCTGCATGTTAACCCGGAAACCGCAGCCCCTCATTTTACATTGCAAACCCATTTTAAATGGCCAACCCAAGGGGTGCTTGGTATGGGAAATGAGGGCGCTACTGTTTGAAACCATTCCCACATGTTAAGAAGGTTAAAGCCAAAAGACTGTGGCTTACCATGGCTGCCTGCAAGCCGAAATCTGTTGCCTGGCACTGCGTGAGTGATCTCTCACACCAAACCGGCAGGCCCTCAATATAAGAGGAAAAATGCGACCTTGTAACGAAAGCACATGTGCTGTGTAATGTGAACAGCAAAATTTAACGTGAAAGAGTGTGTCTTTTTTAACCACCTCTCCTTTCTCCTCCACCAGCTACAAATGTTTCTCCTTCACAGAGGCTAGTGAAGATTAGAAGGAGAAAACGGCGGACTTGGGATGATATGTTCACGGACCTCCAGATGTCCTCCCACGCTGAAAGAGCACAGCAGAATGCATGGAGGCAGTCAATGTCAGACTACAGAAAAGCACAGTATGAACGAGAGGAGAGGTGGCGGGCTGAATCGCGGGATGAACAGAGAAAGTGGCAGGCTGAAGATGATAGGTGGCGTCAGCTTGCAGACAGAAGGCAAGAGTTGATGCTCCGGCTGCTGGAGCATCAAACTGATATGCTCCAGCATATGGTTGAGCTGCAGGAAAGCCAGCAGGAGCAGAGACCGCCGCTACAGCCCCTGTGTAACCAACAGCCCTCCTCCCCAAGTTCCATATCCTCCTCACCCAGACGCCCAAGAACACGGTGGGAGGGCCTCCGGCCACCCAGTCACTCCACCCCAGATGATTGCCCGAGCATCAGAAGGCTGGCCTTCAATAAGAGTTAAAGTTTTAAACTGCAGTGTGTCCTTTTCCTTCCCTCCTCCCCCACCCATCCCGGACTACCTTGGCAATTATCCCTCTAGTTGTGTGATGAATTAATAAAGAATGCATGAATGTGAAGTAACAATGACTTTATTGCCTCTGCAAGTGGTGCTCGAAGGGGGGAGGGGAGGGTGGGGTGGTTGGTTTACAGGGAAGTAGAGTGAACCAGGTGGGGGGGGCGGAGAGTTCATCAAGGAGAAACAAACAGAAGTTTCACACCATAGCGTGGCCAGTCACAAAACTCGTTTTCAAAGCTTCTCTGATGCGTACCGCGCCCTTCTGTGCTCTTCTAACCACCCTGGTGTCTGGCTGCGCGTAATCAGCGGCCAGGCGATTTGCCTCAACCTCCCACCCTGCCATAAATGTCTCCCCCTTACTCTCACAGATATTGTGGAGCGCACAGCAAGCAGCAATAACAATGGGGATATTCTTTTCGCTGAGGTCTGAGCGAGTCAGTAAGCTGCGCCAGCGCGCTTTTAAACGTCCAAATGCACATTCCACCACCATTCGGCACTTGCTCAGCCTGTAGTTGAACAGGTCCTGACTACTGTCCAGGCTGCCTGTGTACGGCTTCATGAGCCATGGCATTAAGGGGTAGGCTGGGTCCCCAAGGATCACGATAGGCATTTCAACATCCCCAACGGTTATTTTCTGGTCAGGGAAGAAAGTCCCTTCCTCCAGCTTTCAAAACAGACCAGAGTGCCTGAAGACGCGAGCATCATGTACCTTTCTCGACCATCCCACGTTGATGTTGGTGAAACGTCCCTTGTGATCCACCAGGGCTTGCAGCAGCATTGAAAAGTACCCCTTGCGGTTTACGTACTCTGTGGCTTGGTGCTCCGGTGCCAAGATAGGGATATGGGTTCCGTCTATCGCCCCACCACAGTTTGGGAATCCCATTGCAGCAAAGCCATCCACTATGGCCTGCACATTTCCCAGAGTCACTACCCTTGATATCACCAGGTCTTTGATTGCCCTGGCAACTTGGATCACAGCAGCCCCCACAGTAGATTTGCCCACTCCAAATTGATTCCCGACTGACCGGTAGCTGTCTGGCATTGCAAGCTTCCACAGAGCTATCGCCACTCGCTTCTCAACTGTGAGGGCTGCTCTCATCCTGGTATTCTGGCGATTCGGGCAGGGGAAAGCAAGTCACAAAGTTCCATGAAAGTGCCCTTACGCATGCGAAAGTTTCGCAGCCACTGGGAATCGTCCCACACCTGCAGCACAATGCGGTCCCACCAGTCTGTGCTTGTTTCCGGGCCCAGAATCGGCGTTCCACGGCATGAACCTGCCCCAGTAACACCATGATTTGCACATTGCTGGGGCCTGTGCCTTGTGAGAGGTCTATGTCCATGTCAATTTCCTCATCACTCTCGTCACCGCGCTGCAATCGCCTCCTCAGCTGGTCCTGGTGTTGCTTTGGCATGTCCTGGCTCTGCATATACTCCAGGACAATGCGCGTGGTGTTCATAGTGCTCATAATTGCCGCGGTGATCTGAGCGGGCTCCATGATCCCAGTGCTATGGCGTCTGGTCTGAAAAAAGGTGCGAAACTAGTATCTGACAGACGGCGGGAGGGAGGGAGGGGCGAGTGATGATATGGCGTACAGGGAATTAAAATCAAGAAAGGTGGCTGTGCATCAGGGAGAAACACAAACAACTGTCACACAGAATGCCCCCCCCCAAAGATTGAACTCAAAACCCTGGGTTTAGCAGGCCGTTGATTTCACGGAGGGAGGGGGAAGCAAATGAACACAGAACAAATCTATGTTTTACATCTTAAGCTGGCAGACGACAGTGCAGCATGACTGATAGCCCTCGGCATCTTTTGGGTGCTTGGCAGAAAATACTGGGCGCTTGGCAGAAAATAGCATACTACGACTGATAGCCATCATCGTCGAGACAGTTCGATAGGACTGAGCATGTCTGCCCAGGTGCCCATGATTGACAGCCACTGCAGTACGATGATGACGGATACCAATCATAATATACCATCTTCTACCAAAAGACAAGGGGCTGCTGCTGTGTGCAATGCAGCCCCATGTCTGCCAGCCCCACGTCTGCCAGCACACAGATCGCCGATGATGGCTACCAGTCATACTGCACTGTCTACTGCCAAAAGGCAATTAGCTGCTGCTGTGCAGCAATGCAGTACCACGTCTGCCGGCACCCAGAGGACATATGGTGACGGTGAGCTGAGCTGAGTGGGCTCCATGCTTGGCATGGTATGTTGTCTGCACAGGTAACCCAGGTAAAAAGGCGCGAATCAATTGTCTGCCGTTGCTCTGACAGAGGAGGAGGTGCCTGACGACATGTACCCAGAACCGCCCGCGACACTATTTTGCATCATTCAGGCATTGGGATCTCAATCCAGAATTCCAATGGGCGGCGGAGATTGCGGGAACTGTGGGATAGCTACCCACAGTGCAACGCTCTGGAAATCGACGCTAGCCTCGGTACTGTGGACGCAGTCCGCCGACTTAATGCACTTAGAGCATTTTATGTGGGGACACACACAATCGGCTGTATACAACCGATTTCTATAAAACCGGCTTCTATAAATTCGACCTAATTTCATAGTGTAGACATACCCTCAGATAAAAAAAAATAATTAAACATGAAAATAAAATAATAAAATAAAGGCAGCCTACTTCAGCTGAGAATGTTTAAGGAGTTAATTAATGTTAACAAAATGGAAGGCAATTTTGATATACAGTGATGTGTTGATTTTTTTTCATCCCATTTCTGTAGGCTTTATATGTGGTTGTTTAAGCGGAGAACCAATCCTGAAGTCCTTACTTGGGCAAAACTCGCATTGACTTCAATGAGAATTTTGCACGAGTGAGGACAATCTGCCTTTTGTGATGAGTTCTGCATAAAGAGTGATGGTATGATAGTGCCAGGTATCTTTCGACCATAAGAGTAGGACAAAATAATTATTTTTTGAAAAAAAAAATCCATATAACCTTCAGCCTTTCACCATGTATTACATTGTCACCTGCTATTTCCATTAACCAACAGGCTTCTGTCAATTCCTGAGTAAGGCTGTGTTCCTGCAAGTAGCCGCACAGGGATGGGCCCCTGCAGCCAGAGAGCCCCAGTGGCCTCCATGTGGCTGTGCACCAGCAAGGGGATACACTGCATGGAACTGCTTGTAGGGATGGGGTCTAAGCTTGGGAATTATTCACTTTAAAAATGTCCAAACTATTGTAATGACCAGACTAAGAGAGAGAGAAATAAAAAATCCATTATCCTAATTATGGCAGAGGAAATAGCCAACGGCTAACTTTAGTAGAGAGCTCAGGAAATGCTTATTAGGTTTTCTATTTAAAAAAAAGAAAGAAAAAATACAGTACACAACATTGCTAATCATTATTAGCTGACAGACCACTGTAATGAAATTTGGTTGTGTTGGTTTTGTTTTTAGGACCCCTAATATTGACCGTCTGGCAAGGGAAGGAGTGAAACTTACTCAGCACATTGCTGCGGCTCCACTTTGCACCCCAAGCAGAGCTGCTTTCCTGACTGGCAGATACCCCATCAGATCAGGTTTGGACCCATTTCATGGTACAGTGCCATCTTAGCAAGAGATCTTAGCTTTTAAACATTTAGGCCAAAGGGACCATTATGATCATCTAGTCTGACCTCCTGCACATTGCAGACCACAGAACCTTGCCCACCCGCTCCTGTAATAGACCCCTAACCTCTGGCTGAGTTACTGAAATCCGCAAATCATGATTTAAAGACTTCAAGTTACAGAGAATCCACCATTTACTCCAGTTTAAACCTGCAAATGACCTGTGCCTCATGTTGCAGAGGAAGGCGAAAACCCACCAGGGTCTCTGCTAATCTGATCCAGGAGAAAATTCCTTCCCAACCCCAAATATCAGTTAGACCCTGAGCATTTTGGCAAGACGCATCAGCCAGACACCTGAGACAGAATTTTCTATAGTAATTCAGAGCCATCCTCGTCTAGTATCCCATCACCAGCGGCTGGGGATATTTGCTTATTTTATGTTATAATTATTGCAACATGGATCCATTCATCCCTGCCTCTGCACAGCACATAAAAGAGCACTGATGTAGCTATCATGAAAGGAGGCTAAGAGGTGCAAACAGATGGGAGCAGTAGTCATCATGTCCCCCACTGAATTGCCACCAGAAGCCTCTCCACATGGGCAATGCACTTTTGAAGGTCCATAGATATTTAACAGATGTGGCTGGCCCATATGAAAGTCAGTGGGGTAAAAAATAAACAGTCATTCCTGGCAGCAGCTTCCCCTCAAACTAGTATATTTTGTGGCACAAAAGATCATGGAATAATGCTGCTCTGTAATAGTGATGCCAATAGTAATGTTTTGCTATAAAGTTACTAAATCTCAACAATTTATAGCACAGTGCTCAAATGGCAAAAGGTTTTTTAAACCCAGTTTACTTTAGTCCTAAATCCTAAACAGAAATACCTGTGATAATAATGTAATGGCAAGTAAGTGCATGTAGGCAATATACTCAGACTAGTTTCATTCCCTCTGGTCAAAAAACAGGAATGACAGACATGCAAGACAAATTTCAGTAACTTATAATTCTGTAACTGTTATAGTTCACCCTAACCACACAATAGTAATCAATTTGACAGAAGCATTATTTTCTCTCCTGATGATACAAGTTCCAGGGATGAAAGACAAATAGTTATGCAAGCTTCTAGATTGCATTTCCCTAGTCATTGCACTATAGCAAATTATTGCAGTGTGTATCCCAGGAAGTTTGAAATTAATATGCTGCCCCACTTCCACCCTTAACCTCCAATTGAGATCAGTGGGAATTGTGCACACATATCTACAGTCTAGTCTGTGTTCCTATATCTCAGTGCAGAACCCGTAAAGTCTGGATGATATTGTAATATATAATAGCCCTTATATTAGTGACCCATTTCAGTCTTCCAGAAACTTGACATTTGACTTATGTTTGATCATCCCCGTGCCCTATGTGTTTACAGCTTTCCTCTTTTTCACTCCATCAAACATTCACTCAGATCCACAACTTTGGTTTCTAAAATCTGTAAGAAGAGGTTTTTTCTATGTTTTCCAAGTCCTGCTGCAAATAATGATTAAAAGGTAGAAGGAAAACATCACACACATCTGTGTGAGGTTCAAATGAGAAATTGGTAATATAAAAGCAAGAGATATACATCTCCCCATTCTCACCCAGAGACTAATTTATTTTTACTGGGGCTTAACCAGACAGCATAGGCTAGATTCTTAGCTGGTGTAAATCAGCACCACACTATATGTCACAGCTAACCTGGTGGCTGAACTTTGTGACTTTGTCCTCACCCACAACTATTTCACATTTGGGGACAATATATACCTTCAAGTCAGCGGCACTGCTATGGGTACCCGCATGGCCCCACAATATGCCAACATTTTTATGGCTGACTTAGAACAACGCTTCCTTAGCTCTCGTCCCCTAACGCCCCTACTCTACTTGCGCTACATTGATGACATCTTCATCATCTGGACCCCTGGAAAAGAAGCCCTTGAGGAATTTCACCATGATTTCAATAATTTCCATCCCACCATCAACCTCAGCCTAGATCAATCCACACAAGCGGTCCATTTCCTGGACACTACTGTGCTAATAAGCGATGGTCACATAAATACCACCCTATACCGGAAACCTACTGACCGCTACACTTACATACATGCCTCCAGCTTCCATCCAGGACACACCACACGATCCATTGTCTACAGCCAAGCTCTAAGATATAACCGCATTTGCTCCAATCCCTCAGATAGAGACAAGCACCTACAAGATCTCTATCAAGCATTCTTAAAACTACAATACCCACCTGCTGAAGTGAAAAAACAGATTGACAGAGCCAGACGAGTACCCAGAAGTCACCTCCTACAAGACAGGCCCAACAAAGAAAATAACAGAACACCACTAGCTGTCACCTTCAGCCCCCAACTAAAACCTCTCCAGCGCATCATCAGAGATCTACAACCTATCCTGAAAGATGATCCTTTACTCTCACAGATCTTGGGAGACAGACCTGTCCTCGCTTACAGACAACCCCCCAACCTAAAGCAAATACTCATCAGCAACCACACATCACTGAACAAAACCACTGACCCAGGAACCTATCCTTGTAACAAAGCCCAATGCCAACTCTGTCCACATATCTATTCAAGTGACATCATCATAGGACCTAATCACATCAGCCATACCATCAGGGGCTCGTTCACCTGCACATCTACCAATGTGATATATGCCATCATGTGCCAGCAATGCCCCTCTGCCATGTACCTTGGCCAAACCGGACAGTCTCTACGCAAAAGAATTAATGGACACAAATCTGACATCAGGAATCATAATACTCAAAAACCAGTGGGAGAACACTTTAAACTGTCTGGTCATTCCATGTCAGACCTGCAGGTGGTTATCTTACAACAGAAAAACTTCAAAAACAGACTCCAACAAGAGACTGCTGAGCTGGAATTGATATGCAAACTAGACACAATCAACTCAGGATTGAATAAGGACTGGGAATGGCTGAGCCATTACAAACATTGAATCTATCTCCCCTTGTAAGTATTCTCACACTTCTTATCAAACTGTCTGTACTGGGCTATCTTGATTATCACTTCAAAAGTTTTTTTCCTCTTACTTAATTGGCTTCTCAGAGTTGGTAAGACAACTCCCACCTGTTTATGCTCTCTGTATGTGTGTATATATATCTCCTCAATATTTATTCCACTCTATATGCATCCGAAGAAGTGAGCTGTAGTCCACGAAAGCTTATGCTCTAATAAATTTGTTAGTCTCTAAGGTGCCACAAGTACTCCTGTTCTTTTTGCGGATACAGACTAACACGGCTGCTACTCTGAAAACTATTAAAGTCAGTGAAGCTATGCTGATTTACATCAGCTGAGGATCTAGACCCAAGAATGTAAGTATGTTTTTTAGTGGCCGGCTAATTATTCAGTTATTGGAGGCAAGGAGGAGAGAGACAATGGAAAGATACAAAAGGTTGATGATTGAGTCTAGCAAGTTTTGTCTGTGCAGACGAGAGAGCTCTAGTGAACTATTATAAAAACAAAATTTGCTTTTGACTAAAGCACCCTCATTGCTGTGTTTAGTACTTTTAAAAATTGTGTATTATAGGTATGGATGCCACTAATGACTATCGTGTTATTCAGTGGGCTGGGGCCTCAGGAGGGCTCCCTCCAAATGAAACCACTTTTGCCAAGATACTACAGCAGCAAGGTTATACCACAGGACTAATAGGTATGTAGACTCAATATTGGTTGGGTAAAAAGTATTAGCTGACCACTTAGCACTGAAATACTTCATTGTGAGGTGACTGATCAATTCTCAGTTTTAATGTTTATGACATCATATCGTATAATATGTCTTTCTTCCCTTGTGTCAGTGTCAAACTGTCTGGAGTGGCTCACAAGCATGAGTGCAACCTCAGGGCAGACTGATCAGGAACAGGGCACAAAATCCAAACTGACTGTATGTTCTATAATTAGATTTCACCAACTAAGTATCAAATGTGACCTCCTACAGCATTATAACAGCCTTAACATGGAGTCACAGACAGTCCCCCTTTGGGCACTCCAATCTATCTTGACACCCAAGCAAGCCTGCCTTTGTAATAGATGGCCCTTTGCACCAAAAAACACATTGCTATTCAGGTTATTCCCAGTCCTGAAGAACCAATCACTTACCCCAGGTCAACTGTACCTCCGATCTCAAATCAAAGATAACATGTGTAGCCAATCTTGTAATAAACTAACTAAAGGTTTCAAGTATCAGAGGGGTAGCCGTGTTAGTCTGAATCTGTAAAAAGCAACAGAGGGTCCTGTGGCATCTTTGAGACTAACAGAAGTATTGGGAGCATAAGCTTTCGTGGGTAAGAACCTCACTTCTTCAGATGCAAGGGAGGAGGGCTTGCATCTGAAGAAGTGAGGTTCTTACCCACGAAAGCTTATGCTCCCAATACTTCTGTTAGTCTCAAAGATGCCACAGGACCTTCTGTTGCTTTTAACTAAAGGTTTATTAACTAAGAAAAAGAAATAGGAGAGTTATTTATGCAGTTAAAGCAGGTAAACATTCACCCACAGATGAGTTAGTCAAGTTTCAAAAGATAAAAGAAGCTTCTATAATAAGTGAGGTTTTATGTCCTTTAGGGCCAACCCAAGGCAAGCAGCTTGGGGATCTCTTGCTTATGTTTAGGAATCTTTGCCTCCCAGAATCCAGGCAGCATAAAGAAAATGCCTTAACAGGCATTTTTATTCCCTTCCCCGAGGGTTCAAGCTGTGATGGGAGGAGGGCTTGTGCACATACCCTCTTCAGGGGGGCAGGGAAGCAATCAACAAAGTCTTTTGTCCACAATGGCATGTCTGACAGTAGACCTTCTCTTGCTGGGGAGGAGATAACACCTTTTGTGGTTAACTGGCATTTCACACTTGGTAATGCTTCTTCCCTGACTGTGGAGGGATTTACAGTTTTAGCAAACATTTTAAATATTACCTTAGAACAGGGATCAGCAACCTTTGGCATGCAGCCCATCAGGGAAATCCGCTGGCAGGCCAGGACGGTTTCTTTATCTGCAGCGTCCACAGGTTCGGCTGAATGCAGCTCCCATTGGCCGTGGTTCGCCGCTCCAGGCCAATGAGGACTGCGGGAAGCAGTGGCCAGCACATCCCTCGGCCTGTTACAGATTTCCCTGATGGGCCGCGTGCCAAAGGTTGTCGATCTCTGCCTTAGAACATGGGATACAGATACTAAAGGTAGAATTAATGGATGCAGCATCCTACAAGCATTCCATAAAGTCTAAACACATTCTTGTAACTCTAATATCTATTTTAACAACACTAACACACAGGTGAGTGAGACTGGCTTCCAGCTGTGCATTTGTCAGTGTTCAGTGAGGCCTGGGACCTTGGCATGATTTGGCACCAGGTACATCCTGTAGGCACTAGTTCTGCACCAAAGAAACTATTCCAGTCAGAAAGACATTCAGCTGGAAAGAATAAATGATACTGATGATACGCTCACCTTTGAAAGAGAACTGTATCACACCCAACCACAAGCCCTTGTCCAAGATCTAACTGCCTCTGCATTCATTTAAATAGACCTTGCAAGATTACTGTACCAGGAATAGTGCTATCTACTGATTCCCAATAATATTACACTAACATGTACAAATGAGTTACATTTTGAGCCTGTGCCTTTTAGGTTTTAGACACTTTGGGCCAGAAGCACAACTGGTATAAATTGACACCGCTCCAATTGAAAGCAATGGAACTAGGCCAATTTACACCATCTGAGGATTTGGCCCTTCATGTATAGTGGTACCATGAGTTAAGATTATTCAAAAGTGACAGTATACTACATTGTACTTGAACAAGATTTCATTAAAGCCCAGATAAAACATCCTTTTTACAGGATTAATACAAATGTCAGTTTCATTTGTACCTGTCTAATTGTGCCACTCAATTTTCATAAGGCAACTTGCCAAAACAACTATTCACTTTTTAGTCATGACCTGAAATGGTATTCCCTCAAATCTAACCTCCCACATCATAAGGGCCAGGTCTGAAAGAGCATAAACAGAGAATTTTTAAGACTGAATTTCCAGAGGACTCAACCCAACCTAATATGGATGCCTAAGTCTGGGCAGCCAAAAAATTTGGCCTACACATACAAAACAGCATTTACACACACAAATTAAAAATCTGCTATTTAATGTGCATGCACAAGTTGATTTGTGTACATTCAAAAGCAGACACAAAAATTAGCAGAAGATATTGAAAATGTAGCCCTTAAGGAATTAGAAAACAGGAAAATATTATTTTTATTATTATTATTTAAGTTGTGCTGTGTTGAATCTTCATTTTCCTTGTGATATATGAGGAAAAATGCTGTAGTTGTTTCAGAATTTTCATAAACATCACATTTGACGCTGCCAAGTTGGCTTCAGTATTGAATCACTGACATAAACCATGTACAGTTTCCTGTGCTTCACCATAGACATTATCCCTTAGGGAGCCTATGGCATTCCATTCTGAGGATTTAGATGGCAGAGTGTGTTCACTTTTTGCCCAGGGGTGCCTAAGTTTGAGTCCCAACATAGGCATCAAAAGCATCATATAATTGAGCAAGACTGCCAGTCTTTGTTGAACAGTCTGGGGGTCATAAGCAGCATTGGCAATAAATAGCAGGATTGAAGTGCATGACCATTAAGTAAGGCATCTTGCACAGTTCCTGCCCATGTTACATTTAGCTGGGCACTAAATTAACTCTCAATTTCTTTTAAGATGTGTATCACAACTTTGTATTTTCTAATTGTCTAAGGGCTGCATATTTTGTCTCTCTTTAAAATTGAAATGGGTTTAACTGCAGAGTAAGAGCAGCTATTAAATGATCAGCAATGTGATTTGAGGGCAATATTTTTGTTAAAAGCTTTTGATGAGTTGGCTTTGACAATGTTGCTTACTGCATGTCTGCCAAAAACGTATTTCTCTTATTTATATGTTTATTCTCTATGGGTCTGTTTTGTTTTTTTTAAAAGAGAATCTGTGAACCCACAGTTACCATTAACTTCAGCTAAAGATTTGAGCATTCAACACTTCTGAAATTCAGTCCCATTATATCTGTGTCTGTATTTACAGACAGTATGCCTATATTTTCATCAAAAAGTGGAATTGATCATGATGGATTGGGAAATAATTTGAGTATAGGGTGACCAGACAGCAAGTGTGAAAAATCGGGATGGAGGTGGAGGGGGGTAATAGGATCCTATATAAGAAAAAGAGCCAAAAATCGGGACTGTCCCTATAAAATCGGGACATCTGGTCTGGTCGCCCTATTTGAGTATTTGGCAGAGGGCAATTCAGACTTCCTGATCAGAGTGTTCACCCACCTATTCATCATTTCATATCTGCATCTTGCAAGGAGGCTGCATCCTTTTTTCTCAGATATAGACCTTTTGGTTGTGATCCCTGCTCGTGTCAGCTCAGGATTAGAATACTACAGTGCTCTCTGCATGCGGCTAAACTTTTAAATCCAATTGCAGTCTGAAGTTAGTGTGCCACTAGTAATTCAGTGGGCCACTTCTTTAGCAAAATTCTTGCTCTAAGTGCATGACTCTTGTGCTCCATAGCTGGGGCTGGTTGTGCCTTGATTCCAAAGTGGAATTCAAGGTATTATTTTTGATCCATGACATTGAAATGGCCTACCTGATGGACTAGAACTTCCCCCTGTATCACACTGGTGATCAGCAGTGGCACTCTTAATATAGATGAAAGGGAGCAGCTGGTCCCTTGGTTTTGGAATTCACAGCCCCAATACCTTGGTTCAAACCATCTTGAATTTAGTGATCTTCTGAGTATGCTGCAAAGACCAACAGTTTGAGTGGGCCCTTGCGGGAGGACTGAGCTGGATTGTGGTATGGCCTTTTTCTCTGAGTAATGATTATATATTACGGGGGAGGAATGGCTGTTGTTTTGTTTCATGATGGCTTTATTATTTGAGTTGGAAAGGGTATACAGAGCTTGGCAGGCACCATAAACTAGTATTTCTTTATGTCCGTTCACTGTATATATCCTCATCACTAAAGCTATTTACATCCAATATAGGGTTTACACTGATATCTCCCAGCATCTCATGGCTTGTTTGGCAGATAGCCAAAAAAGATGTCATTTTCACTAGTATAAGGGGTCTTGAGCCTATTTCACTTTATAATTGGCTCCATATTTATATCCAGATCACACCCTATCACTCTGTAACCCACACATCATCTGACTTTCTACAGAGATCTACTGCTACACTGTGCTAAGTTTTCCAGAACAATATCCTACTTACTGCCCTCATTCATTATGTTGGCTTTCTGGAGGGTACAGAGGCAAGAGAATAATGTTGTTTCAGCCTGTGTAACAAAAGGACTTCTTTCCCCTTTTTCATAGCTGGTAGAAGTCCAAGAATGCCAGATATTTTCTGCCTTGCCCTTTAAATCCTGGCTGTTCTCGATTACTGGATCCTATTTTAGGGTCTATGAATAGGGCCAAAACTGATCCAGGCAAGAGGGACTGCGTACCTGAGCAGCAACCCCAATGGTTTCAGAGGGACTTGTGAGGCTGTAAAGACTCGGCCTCTTGGAGCAGATTACATAATTAGGGTCTCATTATAGAAGGAAAAAGTAATTTTATTGAGGTAGTTTTTTGCTTTTTGTCCTCATAAGAGCAGAATATTTTAAATGATGGTATTGTATTGTAACTTTACATTTAAAATATATATATATATATATATATATATTTTTTTTTCAGGGAAGTGGCATCAAGGTGTGAACTGTGAATCCCGCAACGATTACTGTCATCACCCTTTAAACCATGGGTTTGATTATTTTTATGGCATGCCGTTTAGTCTAATGAATGACTGTCAAATAACACAACTTCCAGAGAAGGACAGAGTCTTGAGAACCAAATTCTGGCTTTACACTCAGACAATTGGCCTTGCTGTACTCACACTTGCAATAGCCAGACTTACTGGCTTGGTCTCAGTCACCTGGAAAATAATCACCTGCTTTGCTTTTTTTGTTTTTTTGTTCTTTGCATCCTGGTTCTCGAGTTATGGATTCATAAGATATTGGGACTGCATTATGATGAGAAACCATGAAATTACTGAACAGCCAATGGTGGTAGAGAGAACGACATCCCTTATACTGAGGGAGGCCATTTCTTTTATTGAAAGGTAAAATACATTTCATTTTGACCATATTTGTTTTAGTTCTTGAATATCTCACTACATTGTTTAATTGATTTATCAATCTAATTGATTGATCGATTAGTTAATTTTTAAATAATGCTTTCAAATGTAAAGCCCCCTCTATATAATTATTATCTTGACTCCAAAAGTTAAAGTCATAGACATAGTGTTTAAGGCCAGAGAGCACCACCAAATGACTTTGTCTGACCTCCTGCATATCATAGGCCACTAACCACCACCCCCACACCAAACTAACAACCAATGTTAGATCAAAGTATTACAGTCTTTGGAAGTCTAATCTTTTGTGTGGCACAGGCACAAAACAGGAGGGAGTGAGGTGTACCAATTCCTGAGGTTCCTGCAATGACAGTGAATTGATTTAATGAGGTATACCAAGATTATTCTAGCAAGTGACCTGTGCCCCTTGCTTCAGAGGAAGGTGAAAACTCCGAAGGTTTGCCAGTCTGACCTGAGGGAAAAATCCTTCCTGACCCAACATATGGCAATCACTGAGATCCATGAGCAAGACTCCTCAGCCAAGCACCTGAAATAAAAATATTCTCAGTACCATCTCAAATCACCTGCCCACCCCATTCAGTGTCCCATCTCTAGTCAGGGCTATCTCTGAGGTTTCAGAGGAAGGAGACAAAATATACACACACACTGGGGTGGGAGCGGGGGGGGGTTCCCTCTCTGACCCTTACTGGTAAGCAGTTGAAGCCCTGAGGCATGAGATTTTAGGAACATAAGACACAGATTAAAAGGGACCTCAGGGCTGTCAAGGCCAGTCCACCACCACCACAGGCTACCCAGTGATGCAATCCTATTCATAAATGTGTCCATCTCTTTCTTAAAACTGATTAGGTTATTTGCTTCTTCAACTTCAATTGGGAGGCTGGCTCAAAACCTTACTCTTCTAATAGTTAGAAACCTTCTTCTAATTTGCAGCCTGAATTTATTCATAGCCAGTTTTTATCCATTTGTTCTTGTGCCAACATTTTCCTTTTAAGTTAAGGCTGCCTGAAGGTTTTCCTTATAATTTACTGTTTTCAGGAACTCTTAACTTTTCAAAATTTTCAACTTTTGGACAGAAAACTTCCAGACTCTGTTTATAAAATTGCTTTTTGTCCTCATGAGACCAGACTATTTTAAATGATTGCAGCTCACCTCAGCTACTGCTCTATATTGGTGCTTCATTACGTTCCTCCTTTTCGATCTGTCCCAGCAATGAACTGGGGTCCTAAAATAGGCAGCAAACTAGGGCCAGGTTCTCACCTGGTATAAATTGGCATAACTCTCTGGACTTCAGCTGATTTACACCAGCAAAGAATCTGGCCTCCAAAATGGAACCTCTCTACTTGTGAATAGAAGACAAAGGGAAATATTTTAAATATTCAAAAATTAATGTAATTTTGTAATCACTGGGTTTAATTTCTGTACCCAGAAAGATAATGGAGCAAATAATAAAGCAAAACATCTAGAAGATAATAATGTGATAAATAACAGTCTGCATGGATTTGTCAAGAACAAATCATGTCAAACTAACCTGCTAGCTTTCTTGACAAGGTAAAAAGCCTTGTGGATGGGGCGAAGCGGCAGACGTGGTATATCTTGACTTTAGTAAGGCTTTTCATTCTGTCTCGCATTACTTTCTCATAAACAAACTAGGGAAATACAACCTATCTGGAGCTACCATAAGGTGGGTGCATAACTGTTTGGAAAACCTTTCCCAGAGAGTAGTTATCAGTCGTTTACAGTCATACTGAAAGTGCATAACGAGTGGGATCCCGGCAGGGATCAGTTCTGGGTCTGGTTCTGTTCAATATTTTCATCAATGATTTAGATAATGGCATAGAGAGTACACTTATAAAGTTTGTGGATGATACCAAGCTGGGGTTGCAAGTCCCTTGGAGGATAGGATTAAAATTCAAAATGATCTGGACATGGTCTGAAGTAAATAGGATGAAATTTAATAAGGACAAATGCAAAGTACTCCATTTAGGAAGGAACAACCAGTTGCACACATACAAAATGGGATATGACTGCCTAGGAAGGAGTACTGTGGAAAGGGATGTAGGGATTAAAGTGGATCACAAGCTAAATATGAGTGAACAGTGTAATACTTGCAAAAAAAAAAAAAAAACATAATTCTGGGATGCATTATCAGGAGTGTTGTAAACAAGACACAAGAAGTTATTCTTCCACTCTACTCTAATTAGGCCTCAACTGGAGTATTGTGCCCGTTCTGGGCACTACATTTCAGGAAAGATGTGGACAAATTGAGAAAGTCTGAAGAACAACAAAAATGATTAAAGGTCTAGAAAACATGACCTGTAAGGGAAGGTGGGGGGAGGGGTAGTTCAGTGGTTTGAGCATTGGCCTGCTAAACCCAGGGTTGTGAGTTCAATCCTTGAGGGGGCCACTTAGGGATCTGGGGCAAAACCAGTACTTGGTCCTGCTAGTGAAGGCAGGGGGCTGGACTCAAAGACCTTTCAAGGTCCCTTCCAGTTCTAGGAGATGGGATATCTCCATTAATTTAAAAAAATTATTTAAAGGTTGAAAAAATTGGGTTTGTTTAGTCTGAAAAAAGTCTGAGGGGAGACATGATAACAGTTTTCAAGTACATAAAAGGTTGTTACAAGGAGGAGGGAGAGAAATTGTTCTTCCTAATGTCTGAGGATAGGACAAGAAGCAAGGGGCTTAAATTGAAGCAAGAGCAGTTTAGGTTGGACATCAGGAAAAACTTCCTAACTGTCAGGGTGGTTAAGCATTGGAATAAATTGCCTAGGAAGGTTGTGGAATCTCCATCATTGGAGATTTTTAAGAGCAGGTTAGACAAACATCTGTCAGTGATGGGCTAGATAATACTAAGTCCTGCCATGATTGCAGGGGACTGGACTAGATGACCTCTCAAGGTCCTTTTCAGTCTATGATTCTATGATTTCACAGAAACTAACCCCATAAGCATCTAGTTACTGGAACATAAGCACATATTCATATCACAGATTACCTTCACAAAAGAGTTGTGACTTCAATTTTAAAAAAGCGAAGTATGTGTATAAAGTAAGGTACTTCTTTGCAAGGAAATGACAGATTAATTCTTTTAAAGAAACAAGCATGGGCCGTTCCTCCTCTTTGTTTCCTTTCTACATGTCCACACACCCCTCATCACCACGGAGTTGTTTCTTGGGAAGAGCAGGTATGGCTTATATGGAGATAATGTAGAGGAGATGGACTGGATGGTGGGTAAGTCGATTTAACAAATGATACTTGCTCTAACAACCTAACACACAATTAAAATGCTCACAACATTCATAAAGGAGAGTCATTGTTTCTGATTACTCACTGAGGTAGTCTGCTGCTGAGGGCACATCTACACAAACCATTACTGTGCGGTAAGATGGGGTGTGTAAATGTACAGCTCTCCATAGGGCAGTTGTCTGTGCTGATCCGGCTGCTATGCACTAACCATTGCCTTTTGCATCTGGCAATCTGACCCATGCTGGCTATGGACTGTCTATTGACATACTCTTGATTCAAACTGCAATATGTCAGTGCGGCCTAGGGAACGTTCAGTGCATAGCAGCAGCGTCCACACAGACAGATAACGCATGGCATACTGGAGAGCTGTAGATTTACACCTCTGCTAACCACTCAGTCAGTGTTTGTGTAAGGTCTCCAAGACAGGGACCATCTTTTTGCTCTGTGTTTGTCCTGCACCTACCACAACAGAGTCCTGATCCATGACTAGGATTCATAGGCACTACCACAATACTACTAATAATAATAATAATAGGCTAATGGTACATTATACCTTTCCTTTGCATTTAAAAACTGTCAATGAAATCACAAGCAAAGGTTCAGATCTCACAAACACTTCAGTACATGCTTATCTTTATCTGTGCAAGTAGTCCACTTGAGTCTACTCACATCCTTAAAGTTAAGTGTGTGCATATTTGTAGGACTGAAGCCAAAATTTGTTTTACTAGTCCTAGCTCTACTTTTGTTTCTTGGTACATTCTTATCACTATTTTTATTTACAGGCAGGGTCCTGGATGCTATTGATAAGAAAGGTTTGAAAAATACCACACTCACGTACTTTGCCTCTGACCATGGTGGGTTTTTGGAAGCACAAGAAGGAAAAGCCCAATTAGGTGGTTGGAATGGAATATACAAAGGTGAGGATTGTTACCCAGAGTGAATTCCTTAAAAATGCAAATTGTCTTCCTGATATAATCAACAGACTATTTAATGGTACCATAGGAGCAAGTAAGTAATCAAATCATATTTATTAAAATAGCATTTTAGCAATAGGCCATAATGCATAGCAAATGAAGGCGTATTGTAAAATCAACAGTGCTCAGTAAAACAGATACAAATTTTAAAAATTCAAAAATTGAAAACACAAGATTAACCCTTCTCCCCAAATCAGTTACACCTTTAAAATCATATAGATACCCCTGAAACAATATACAGAAATAACATAACAAGGATTAAGGTTCTAGGTCATAAAGATTAAAGATCTAGGTCTCATCTACTTTCTTTTTCTTCTGACCAGCCCATATAATCTAGACATTTTCTCCCCATAAAAAGTAATCCGGTATTTGAGTTGGTGTGGTAAAAAGCATCTGAGCAAGGAATGGGGCTAACCATTTATTTCCAGGTGACAAGAAAGTAGACAGCATAGTAAATCTTTGACCTGGCCAGACCTGCTTGGCAAAGACAACTATGTCTCTCAATATCCGTGTACCTCCCTTCCAAATAGGCTGATTGCATGGTTTGAGACCAGAGAGCTGTAAAGGCTCTCAACTTATTATTCTAAATATCCAAATATTTCTTTCAACTATGAATATTCTTTAAATGAGAAAGTCAAGGGGACATATTTGTTGGGTGGACAACTGACATCCTGTTGTCTGCAAATATTTCCTGCTCTAAAATTAAGTAAAGATTTCATACCCTTGCCTGCGGTCCTAGCCAGGTCAAGTTCTGAGAAGCCCAAGGAATGGAGAGAACAATGGACTTGCAAAAGCCAGGGGAACTTTAGGGTATGTGTCTTGTTAAGCTGTTCCTCCAGACATAGCCTTGGAAGACACTGTAGATTCATATGCTGAACACATAGCCAATAATTAATGCAAAGGCACCAAGCCCTAGTTGAAATTGTACAATCTCCCTATGTAAAGCAGATGGTTGATAATTTGGGAAACAGAGCACTCTCCTTAAAACTTTTTTCATAGATTCTAGGACTGGAAGGGACCTCGAGAGGTCATCGAGTCCAGTCCCCTGCCTGCATGGCAGGACCAAATACTGTCTAGACCATCCCTGATAGACATTTATCTAACCTACTCTTAAATATCTCCAGAGATGGAGATTCCACAACCTCCCTAGGCAATTTATTCCAGTGTTTAACCACCCTGACAGTTAGGAACTTTTTCCTAATGTCCAACCTAGACCTCCCTTGCTGCAGTTTAAACCCATTGCTTCTTGTTCTATCCTTAGAAAACTAACAAATTTTCTCCCTCCTCCTTATGACACCCTTTTAAATACTGCTATCATGTCCCCTCTCAGTCTTCTCTTTTCCAAACTAAACAAACCCAATTCTTTCAGCCTTCCTTCATAGGTCATGTTCTCAAGACCTTTAATCATTCTTGTTGCTCTTCTCTGGACCCTTTCCAATTTCTCCACATCTTTTTTAAAATGCGGTGCCCAGAACTGGACACAATACTCCAGCTGAGGCCTAACCAGAGCAGAGTAGAGCGGAAGAATGACTTCTCATGTCTTGCTCACAACACACCTGTTAATACATCCCAGAATCATGTTTGCTTTTTTTGCAACAGCATCACACTGTTGACTCATATTTAGCTTGTGTTCCACTATAACCCCTAGATCCTTTTCTGCTGTACTCCTTCCTAGACAGTCACTTCCCATTCTGTATGTGTGAAACTGATTTTTTCTTCCTAAGTGGAGCACTTTGCATTTGTCTTTGTTAAACTTCATCCTGTTTAACTCAGACCATTTCTCCAATTTGTCCAGATCATTTTGAATTATGACCCTGTCTTCCAAAGCAGTTGCAATCCCTCCCAGTTTGGTATCATCCGCAAACTTAATAAGCGTACTTTCTATGCCAATATCTAAGTCATTGATGAAGATATTGAACAGAGCCGGTCCCAAAACAGACCCCTGCGGTACCCCACTCGTTATGCCTTTCCAGCAGGATTGGGAACCATTAATAACAACTCTCTGAGTACGGTTATCCAGCCAGTTATGCACCCACCTTATAGTAGCCCCATCTAAATTGTATTTGCCTAGTTTATCGATAAGAATATCATGCGAGACCGTATCAAATGCCTTACTAAAGTCTAGGTATACCACATCCACAGCTTCACCCTTATCCACAAAGGTTTTTTTCACAACCTCTAACACGTTAAAGGTTTTCCAGCTCCAAATGTCCACACCATATCATATTTGGTCATGGACTTTATCCCTGAAAACTCTAAAAGCCAGAATGATTAAATTATGTAAAATAAAGCACCAGTTGCATAGAACTTAAGGCTTTCTTCTTTACCTCTTCTATAGATTTATCCCATTAGCCATTATATGTAAAACCCAAATACCCAAAAAGGTTTCAATGTTCCTATTCAATATAATAGCCCTCAATTATCCATTTAAGAAGCTTCGGTCTGTGGCCAAAGGAAATTACTTTAGTTTTCGGGGTCAAATTTGTTTGATTTGGCACTCCCTTTTGTGATCAGGTACTCCTGCTGGTAAAAAGAGCTAAAATCCTTTAACATACGCATTAAGCCCGGAAGTATATGAGGCAGCAAAATCATGGCATCTGCATAAAGAAAGGCCAATGTAAATTGGTGCAAACTTCAGGGAGGGAAACACTATACCACTTCTCAAATCACCACAACTTCATTAGTGTAAACATGAAATAGGAAAGGGGCCAATAAACAACTCTGGTGGACTCCCTTTGTGATGTAGATAGGGTCAGTTAGCTCAGCTCATTGCCATATCCTACTTTGGCCACCATTTGGCTATAAAGGTCTCTCAGAGGAGAGAGTAGCTGAAGAGCTATGACAGCCCTCACAAGTTTATCCCAGAGATGGCCTCTATCAATGGAATCAAAAGCCAATTTTAGGTCAACAAGGACCACAAAAAAATCCCCCCTTTGGGGGGAGCAATATTTATGAATTAAATGAATAAGGGTATGTGACGGGGTGTCCACCCCACAATTAACTGCCCAGGTTGCACCTGGAGAAGGATACAGGGAGCAGGGATTTAATTAGAAGAGGCTCAGCTGGGCAGGAAGAGGCAGGGGCTATATACGCCAGGAAGCTAGCAACAGAAGGGGCTGGAAGGAAGGAGTCTCCAGTCACTCCCTGGGAGAAGGGACGTATATCTGGGGCTGGAGGCAAGAAGCCTACAGTTACTCCGTGGGAGGAGAGAGTGTAGCTTGGCAAGCCCAGAGAAGGGGGAGAGCCAAAGAGGTAGGCAAAGTTCAGGGGAAAAGCAGCAAGGTTTGGAATAGGTCAAACCTTGCCTGCCAGTGAGAGGGAACCTGAATAGGGACCTGGAATAGAGGGAACGTCCAGGTCCCCCTACCAGCTGCTGATGAAGTGGCACTGGTGGGGCATTGCTTGAGCCTGTTTGTGAAGAGAGACTTTCCAGCCCTGGAAGGGGGAAACACGTATGGTGACTCGGCTGGAGGGTTGAGTCATGAAAAGGAAGCTGAGGTTCCTGAAATAAGAGGGGTCTACAGGGTGAGAGAACAATGGGAGAGACACTTCCAGGGAGGGCACAATGGCTGGCCAAAGCTAATCCCCAGGATGGCCAGCAGGAGACGCCACTAGCAGTGAGTGCACCCCATGACAGGGTAAATTAGTTTTCAATGATAGGGCAGCCATTTCTGAAACCAGCTTGTTTCTCAGCAAATAAATTACAACTTTCTACCTAAACCTTTAATATCCACAGGAGATCTCTAGTATAGTTTAAAAATCACATGTAAAAAGGCTAATTGGTTGGTAATTCGCAGGCTCATTGCTTTCACCTTTTTTGTAAAGAAGAACAATATAACTGATGGACCAACATGGAGAGGAGAAATTCCTGTATTATTTATATTGGTAAATAATTTACTAACACAGGGGTCGGGGCCCACAAATTTATACTATCCTTATAAACCTGTGTTGCAATAACATCCTCCCTAGGAGCTTTGTTATGATATTGTTGGTTTATCAAAATTGTAACTTACCTGGAGATTGGAAGCCATTCTGGAAAAGAACAAAGGTTTGGGGATATGGGCTTCAATATTAACTTTAATCTTGTCATAACCCATTGCCACCAACTTCCAAAATAGAATATAGTCCAACAGGTTTTTCTTCTGTGACCTGGTCACTTATTTTGTTAAAAGGAACAGAAATTCTTCCTGGTTGTACATTCATAGACTGTTTTCCTATTGAATGACCTCTGTCTAAGAAGAGCTCTCATACGCCAGACTTTCTTAGCCATGCACTAGTCTTTAAACTCCCCTCCACTCTCTCTTGCGAACCTAAATTGGGGAGCCTTTTTTACTTTTTAAAATGTGTCTTCTGGGTAGAAAATAAAACACCGATCATTCTAGTAATACACGTATGTGGTACTGCAAATTGGCATGTGACTCTATCTTTTCCCTATTTTTTTTTAAATAGGGCCACTGACAAATAATACTTAGAATTTCTACCCCCTTAAATCAGGGGTACTTTCATTTAGACTGGGTTGAAAAGATGAAGCAAATCAAGACTTCTTACTAACCTAAGAGGTATAGGAGGGGTAGCAGGAATATTTGGAAGTTGTCACCACCAGGCTTCTTGTGATGGTCATAGGTCTCACACTAGGGCCATCAAACTATTCTAGAACAGAGCTGCTGCTAAACACTCTACTCAAATTAACAGCTAATAATGAGGGAGCCTCAGGGAAAATGCTTCCTTTAGAATTTCTGGAGTCATAAATCCCCAGCATAACCTTGAGATCAAAGAAAGATTCTTTGATTTCTGAAATATCTTTAAATATTAAAAGGGGAACAAAGAGAGCCCAGGCAATTATAGACCAGTCAGCCTAATGTCAATAGCTGGAAATATACTGGAACAAATTATTAAACAGTCAATTTAAGTTTAACCCACCAGTTTGTGCCAGCTTTGGCTTTGGTACCTCCCTATACTTTCCCATATCTCATTTTAAATTCTAGATTCCAAGTGCTGATGAGCCATGAAAGTACTCTCTAACTGTACTTGGTACAAAGTAGTCATGCATCTTTGCTTTGGCAAGTGTCTATTTTCTAATGCCAAAGCTGACTTCAGGTTTGCAAAGTGCTGTGGGACAACTGGCGTGGGTGGGCAGAATTGTGAGACGAGCATAGTACATTCAGGTAACATAACTTCCCAACACCCACGTGAGTTACATTAATACCATGCACATAATATCTATTAATGTGGTGTATACTATGCCTAGCATATATGTATTGGCTAATACAGTTGAATCATCCAGCACAAAGGCGGGGGAGGGACTTCTCCTCTAGCAGCACCTATTAGGCTTCTCTACTTGCTGCTGCTGGAACCACTGCTCCACCTCTCCACTGCCCTCTGCACCTGCCTGGTCTTGGTACCTCACTGGCTGATCACTCCACTACTGTAGCCTATAGGATTAACCTGCTTGCTTGCATATATATATCTTTTCTTATAGTTTAAGTATTTGATTTATTGTAATAGGTTTATAGATTTATATTAAAGTAAGTTTGGCTGTAATGCAAGAGACCTACAGGCCATATCCTGTATGTTAAACTAAGGCAAAGTTAGCACATCTATATTAAGACCTTTTACCCAGAAAAGTAAAGTTGACCTATACCTTGTTACCTAAATAGATAAGTACCCACGCCTATGTCTATTACCTTTTATCTAGACCAATAGACAATGGAGAATGGCATGGGGGGTTTTCAATGTTGTACCCACAGACTTAGCAGGTACCACGAGGGAACTTATGTGCGTATGTACATGTCATCAATATGCACAAACATACTAGCCTATGGAGTAAGCGTACCCTAACATTTTGTGTTGAGGAATGAAATTTGGGCATAGGAGGAAGGATTTCCGACACTTGTGCCTATAAAAGAGGTGACCCTCCTCGCTAGAGCACTCCTCTCTATTATTCTCACTTACTTCCTCCACTGTCTCTATCTATTCTATCTCTCTACAATGAGTGCTAATATTAGTAGGCTGTACTTGTTCTTCTTAAACTTTAAGTTTCAAAGAAACTAGGCTAAGCTTGGTTTCCCTAAGTTTTATTCTTAGTTTATTAGGTTTTGATTTTAAGTTTAAGTTAGTCAAGTAATTTAGTTTTGATAGCTCTTAGCATTAGATTTTTCTAAGCACTGCATCCCTCACTCAAGAATTGAGAAACCTGAACTGCAAGGCTGGTCCTGTGTCTCTTACCACCAGGTTATCAAGGAAGGGTGTGAGTATATTAACCAAAGCTTTGTTGCATATAATACTATATTATCATATGTAGCTTTCAAATAGCAGTAATGCAATTGTAACTTTGTAACTCTGAGTATTTCACCATTTACTTACTATTATTGATTTTAATAAAAAGTCTTTAAGGCTATATCTGTGTCAGTGTGAGCTTCCTGTCAGACCCCCAAGGGTCCTTTATAAATTCTGTGGAACCTGATTTGGGACAAGAACTTTTATCTTCTGATCAAACAGATTGGCGAGCCTAAAACCCATACTATTAATATTAATTATTAACTATTATTGATATTGACTAATTAAAATAAAAATTAAATGATAAATTAAATTAATATTATTAACACACCCTAAATCAGGCTACACTACTCAAGTAATTAATCAAAGTTAGACTGCTCAAAATACTAGGGGTATAAGAGGATTTTAATACACCGCTACCCTGATTTAATGCGACCCAATATAACATGAATTTGGATACAACGTGGTAAAGCAGCGCTCTGGGGGGGGGGGTCTGCGCACTCCGGCGGATCAAAGCAAGTTCAATATAATGCGGTTTCACCTATAACGCGGTAAGATTTTTTGGCTCCCGAGGACAGCGTTATATCGGGATAGAGGTTATTGAATTGATAAAGCTGCATCTATTTTCTTATGTTATTAAAATGTTCCAAAAAGAATTCCAGGAAATACACTAGTACATAGGCAACTACGTGATTAGATGGAATGCTTTAATTCAGAAGTCCTCAAACTGGTGCTTCATGAAGAACTGGCTGGTCACATGCTAAATTGCATTAAAAACCGCTAAAACACATTAAATACTCTTACAATATTAAACAGTTGCTATAGTTTTAACAGGGTGTTACATGATTGTGAATGGAAGGTGATCCATTGAATTGTAAATGGGAAGGGAGGCATCAATGTGACCATCTACATAGTAAAATGTGATCCATCCTATGGTCCAGTGTGGCAATTCTCTTGTCTGTAAAACAAAGGGGAATCAGTAGATGGGTAAGCTACTGAGGGGGCAGCTGAAGAAAATCCATTTTCATGGGATTGAAACAATTAAATTTGTTCCTGAGGAGGATGGGCTCATGGTAAAACTGAAATAAGTGTGAGAGGCTTAAGAAAGATAAACCAATAATATTTGGCGGGTTAAGTAAGCAACACTTCATGTTTCTAAAATATCTTCTATTGCCTTGTTATTTAAAAATAGGTGGAAAAGCTATGGGAGGCTGGGAAGGAGGGATCCGTGTGCCAGGGATATTTAGATGGCCGGGAGTGTTACCTGCAGACACAGTTATCGATGAACCTACAAGTCTTATGGACATTTACCCTACGGTGGCTTACCTGGCTGGAGGGATAGTGCCCCAAGACAGGTACAGAAATTGTAAAACATATTCAGTCCTTTAAATTTCCAATATGGAATCTTTTTTGAAAACGATCCTAATGTTAGATCTCAATATTGGATGTTTATCATGTGATTTCCATCCTACTTTTTCAGATCCCTAAGCTGCATATAGTTCATATAAATCTTTTACATGTTTGAGATTCACCCCGTTCTCATAAATGTTCCTTGTTCCAAAAGTAAGTTTTCAATTGTGCTTTCAATTGCAATGGTAGTCGGGTACAGAACTTGTTATCCTGCAGCTCACTGCAGTTTGGTGACTGCCATTCTCTCCATCAACATTAGGGTGATCGATGGCCGGAACCTGATGCCTTTACTGCAGGGGTCCATTCAGCACTCAGAGCATGAGTTCCTGTTTCACTACTGCGGCATGTATTTACATGCTGTACGGTGGCACCAAAAGGACAGTGAGTATAATGGTTCTTCCAAAAACAATGATGGCTTTGCAACAAGCCTGGGATAGGAGACAGTGTGTAGTTGTGCCAGCTAGGAACAGTGCAGGTACCCATAGAGCAGTAATAATTTGCTGTTGTCCTGCATGTATATTTTGATATACACACTATGGGCACAAGTATGCTGACTAGAATATTGGGTGCAGAACCAAGATTCTCCCTGCTCAGTTGCTCTGGGAGGGGTAGTACTGGGTTAATCCTGTTTGGATGGACCCAAAGTCTGAATACCCCATCCAGCAGTATGAAGGCGAAACTTGGCACCTTGTGTTACAAATTAAAAACTTTACTTGTTAAGTTCTGAAAATATGTTCAGTGCTGAAAGATCTTTCACACTTCTAATGACATTTTATGTCTATCTGTATCATCTTACATCTGGTTTCTCTCCTACCAGGTGGTGCACTGTGGAAGGCTCATTATGTGACTCCAATATTCCAGCCTGAGGGTGCTGGAGCATGTTATGGAAGAGGAATTTGCCCATGTTTTGGGGAAGGTGTAACCCATCATAATCCTCCTTTACTCTTTGATCTGTCCAGAGACCCGTCTGAGGCCAAACCTCTATCATCTGCCACTGAGCCCCTGTTTGACACAGTAATAAGCAGAATAGAAAGAACTGTTCAGGAGCATCGACAGACACTGACTCCAGTCCCACAACAGCTCTCATTGTACAACATTATATGGAAGCCCTGGCTGCAGCCGTGCTGTGGGACATTCCCGTTTTGCTGGTGTGATAAAGAAGGTGACAGTGCCCACCCTGCTCTGTAAAGAAAATATATCGAAGGTTAACTGTATGAAAAGCTTTAAAATCAAGTGCCTTTTTTGAGCAAATGGATTCTCTTTTTGTTGATTTAGGATTACACAGTTGGCTAGCTGTATGAAATAGGGTTTAGTGAAGGCCATTTCATGAATCAAGATTCCAGTCTAGATGAACCAAATTAATATGTTCCAGTATGGCAAGTCTTAGGAGTATCTATCCACTGCTGAAGACATAGCTCAGATACATTGCAGTGTGCCAAAATTAAAGGTGCTGTAGTAACCATAACTTTGAATCTCTTGAAATTTGTGGATATAGGTTCACTAGCTCAGCATCATTTTTATACTGAATTTCTATGCAAGGAGGTACTACCAACATTCTAGCAAAGGGCTGCCTACGATGTTTCAGCCCAGTTGGTCATATAGAAGACATGTCCTATGTAAAATACTTCCCTGCCCCCAAAATAATTTACCTTGATACCCCATGGGAGAAGAATCCCTTAGTCCTCCCCTAGCTCCTCATAGAGGCTCCTCTAGGTGATTGTTCTATCTTGCAGCTAGTTCTTCTAGAAGCAGTGGTGATGGCAGATACATCCTCTGGCTATACAGTAGCTGCTTGGTTGAGGGATTAGCTCTCCCATGGAGATCATTTGGGGAATGGTTCGCCTTTGGTTCTTAAAGAAGACAGGCCTCTCCTGGCTGAGGGCAATCTCCCCTAACTGGTCTGGGGCTGTCAGTCTGGTCCCTAATGCATTCCTTAGAGCATGGTGGAGGACGCAAGAGGGAAGGAAGCTCCCTTTTCAGCAGCTTCCAGAGGAATGGGTGGCATACCTGGCATGCCTGAGTGAGCAACAGTCAGCACCAGACCCAACCCTAGTGGAGGCTGAAAATTGTAATATGCATAGCCAGTCTTAGTACTGTGATAGAGGGCTGTAAAAGTTATTCTAGCCACCACACCACAGTGATAACTGATTCCTGCTGTCAAGTAACAATAAAAAATAATACAGACTGAGATCCTCCCCTCTTACTGAAAAGCCCATGGGAGGGCTCAGAGGGAGGGAATCCCTATGAGGATCCCCTAACGTGAATCGCCCCACATCATTTAGACCAGCTCTGACCCCCACTCCCATCCCTGGCAGCACATCTCCATGGAAGCTATACTAACAAAGCTATCTCCTGGACACGACTGCCCACATGATGGTGGAGGGGGCAGGGTTGTGCAGAAAAGATAATATCTTAAGGCTGCATTAATTTGCTGATTAATTTATATGGGGCCAAAGGGAGTGACTATGTGGATCCTACCCACTTCTTCTCATAGACTACCCAGACTCCTCCACCTTCCCCTTGGATATGTTTGATCTGGCTATATATAAACTATGTATAGAAACTATTAACAACTCTAAGACTCCGCTAACCTATGAATTACTAGATGGAAACTTTCTCTTGCCTGCTTGGAGCATGTCTGAGCTGCTTTCTCAGCTTTTTCCTGGCTTCTTTTTTGATTGGCTTCTACTTATTAGGGCCAAGATTTTTAATGGTATTTAGCCATTGCTGCCTTCGGCATTGTAACATATAACTGATTTAGGAGCCTAACTCTCATTTTTAAAGAGATTTAGGCACTTTGGAGTCAAAATTCCATTCATACCTCAATTGCTTTTAAACTTCCAAACCTAAGCACTTCATTTGATCCTTTCTGCATTGCCTGATTTCTGCACCTTGCTGAGATATCTTGTATTAATATCCACGTTGGCCCTCTAAACCTATTATGGACTCCCAAAAATATCACAGCTGAGAATGTGTCCTCAGACCTAAACTTTGAGTAGAAGCAGCGGAACAATCTCACCATTCCTGAATTCTGATCTTCACCCCACCTGATTATTAGTGGCCATGCCAAGTCTGACTCATCACCTGGGCTGTGTCAGATCCTACTCTGCCCATATTTCCTTTAATAAGTTCTTATGTAGGGTGCATTGCAGTAATGGTCTGTGCAGCCATTCCTGGTGTCACAGAGGATGAAACACTTTCGGCCAGATTTTCCAAAGGGCTTAGTACCCAACTGATCTTTGAGAACAATGGGAGCTGTGCTTTTGAAAATCTGTCCCTTTTAAGAACCAAGCACCCCAGGGTTGGAACTTGAGTGGCAGTACTTGTGGGAGAGAGCAGAGACAGGATCTCTCTCTCTCTCACCGCGGTCTGCAGAATGAAAAAGCTAAACAGCCTCTGCTTTTAAAAATGTGCTCCACACTTTTTCTCCAGAGAGGAATTTTCCCTCAGTCCCTTAGAGAAGTTTACACTTTTTAAGGAAGATTCTAATTTGCCTTCATTCCCTCTCTGGCCTTTGTAACATTAGCTTTGCCTGGGCTCCCTTTCTCAGGGTTCCTGCTTCCGGATTTGCAGTGCAGGAATCTGGCTTTCAGATGGGGGTCGGCCAGCAGTGTTCTGCCACTTGTACCAAAGGGTCGCATTCGGAGACCTTTCCTTTGTCCAGAAGGTGTGTAGGTCCAGATCCTCTGGAACATGGTCAGAGCTTTGTATTCTTTGTGCCCTCTGCACAGGCTCCCAGGTATTTTTGAGCCATATTCTGTTTTAATGCAGAATTTTATTTACAGGCTGTTTCAAAATAGTTAACCCTAGGCAGTAAAAGTCTGTTTTTCTTGACTTTTGTCTGGCTTTCAAGTCAAATTGCAGGAGAGAGATCACTTGATCATTGCCTGTTAAGTTCACTCCCTCGGGGGCACCTGGCATTGGCCACTGTCGGCAGACAGGACACTGGGCTGGATGGACCTTTGGTCTGACCCAGTATGACCGTTCTTATGTTCTTATGTCTCTTCTCTGCTAGCTCCTATCTGCCCTTGTCTCCAATCGTCTGCTTAATCAGAACTGCTGCCTTCAGACCTAGCACACTGTGTCATAAACAGTGAAAAACAACATGTAAGCAGTGTTAAGAAAGGAAAATAGCAATTCATCCCTATTTCCTCTCCTCTTTCCTTCTTTGATCTCTACAAACTCAGCTCTTTCCAGTTGGATTTGCTGGATTGTGGGAAGCACAGATACACTGGGGGAAAGTTTGCTTTCAATTTCGCCGTCAGTGGACTTACTGTGCATTTATACTGTGTATCTGAGAGTTTTGCACACTAGATATATTTCATGTGATCTGTAGTACTTCTCTGATTAGTTTGCTCTTACCTGCCCTATTTTCCTCATACATCTCATTTGTTTCTATCACTGATTTTCTTCACTTCTCTTTTCCTACCGTCCCATCTGAAGGAAAATCTGCAGGTTTATAAATAAAGTTTTATAATAATAAATTTTAGGGTTTATAAACCCTAAACAGATTAATAAAGTTTAGGGCCAGCAGGTACTATTCAGTCATGTAGTCAGACCTCCTGAGTATGACAGGCTGTTACCTTTCACCCAGTTATCACTGTATTGAGGCCAATTACTTGTGCTTATGTAAAATATAATTTATGTAAAGCTAAAGCATATCTGCCAGAAAGACATCATCATAATTTCATAACCTCTTCCCTTGGTAATTTGTTCCAATGGTTAATCAGCCTCACTGTTAAAAATATGCTCTTTATTTCTTATTTCAATTTATCGGGCTTCTGCATCCAGCCATTGGTTCTTGTTATTCTGTTCTCTGCTAGATAAAAGAGCCATTTAGTACCTAGTATTTTCTCCATGAAGGTATATATGCACTGTAATCAAATCACCTCTCGATCTTGTTTTTGATAAGCTAAACAGATTGAGCTCTTTTTAAGGCTCTCACTGTCATATTTTCTCCAGCCCTTGAATCAGTGTAATCTTTTCTGCACCCTCTCTGTTTTTTCAACATCCTTTTTACAATGTGGACACCAGAACTATGTGCAGTATTCTAGTGTTGATCTCACTAATGCTGTATGCAAAAGAAAAATCACCTCCGTACTCCTACTCACTACTCCCCTTTTTGTATATCCACAGTATCGCACTGGAGCTCAGGTTCACTTGCTTGTGCACTATGATCTCTAAATCCTTTTCACAGTCACTGCCTTCCAAGACACAATTGCCTGGCTGGCATTCCTTGTTCCCAAATGTATAACTTTGGTATGTATTTGGCTGTATTAAAATGCTTTTGCTTTAAAATGGGCCCAGCTTACCAAGCGATGCAGATCCAGATGAATCTTGCAGCTATGCTTGCCCTGAAATTCTCCATGTGTTGTAATTTTCCCTGTAAAATTCCATTATGTTAAAATACTTTTGTTTGTGGAGCCTATTCCTTCAACCTTTTGTACACATTTCTAGATTGATCAGTTCCTCACTTGTGATTAGACAAGCAATGCAGGATGCCAATCTCTCATGTAGGCTTCATTCCACTTGGAATTAATTTAGGGTGAGCAGATAGCAAGTGTGAAAAATTGGGCCGGTGTTGGGGGTAATAGGTGCCTATATAAGAAAAAGCCCCAAATATCGGGACTGTCCCTATAAAATCAAGACATCTCTCACCCTAAATTAACTAGAAGGGACAGTTTGGGGGGCTTTTTTAAAAGAGGATATGGTAATGTTTTGACACCACATATGTTCTTTAAGAAACATGAGTGGTTATGCATGCTGTGGATGAATGAACAATACAAATATTGTTGCACATGGTACATTCCACTTTCACATTTCCTTTTTACCCTAGCCTACTCCAACAATAAGTAATTAGATCTCGCAATGCCCTTGTTCCATACATTAGGCAGCAAAATTCAATTACCCTGAGCAGGAATTTACTTTGGGTTGATAACTCCAGTGTCATGGACAAATATTTAGAGGGTTGTGATGTGCAAACATTAAGGGCTAGGACACTTGTAGATATTAATAAAAGCAGCTTTTATAAAATCATACTGCCTTGATTTTAGTAGTATGAGAGAAGGGAGAGTTATTCCTGTCTGTCCATTTTAGACAAAAAAATGCCTGCATGAATTAACCTGTCCTCCTAGGGGCTGTTATTTTTCCTCCGGTATAATGTATTACCCTCCATTACCTTGCACGGCTATTACCGTATCACTTTTTGCGGGAGTTCATACCAGTACAACATGGTGTAACTTTTAAGAACTATCCTCAACTGCACTGTGATCAGCAACCTCCCTTCCTGAGGACAAGTAATATGAGTACGTGGAATTCTCAAAGTTGCATCCAGACCCAAGTTTCTCACGTGACAATACAAAGCCACAAATTATTAATAGACAATTGCATAAGGACAAGAACTTTGCTCTCAAACAATTCAGTGGCTGCAGCTGCATGTTCCTTATTTGCAGTATGAAGCAGATAAATCTTTTATACCATTGAATTGTTTCTAACTATGTTTTTGTTTCCAGCTTGTTTGTGAGGTGACAGCTGTTCTTTCATATTTTTGGAATAAACAACTTGACAGCAATCCATTAAAAGCTAAAGGCTTAGAACTGGATTGATATTAGGAGACTCTTTTCTCGTGCAGTACTATGGACCTGTTTCTGTCCTTACTCCAGCAAAATTACTGATTCCATCACCAGGGACTTTGGTAGAGAGAGAAATGTAGGGTCAGGCTCAAGGAATGTAATCTTTAACTGACATTTGGAGCAGCTGAGAACTCTTCAAGAGCTGACCCTGTTCAAGACAGACATACTTAGTATAATAGAAAGTGTGAAAAAATGGGATTTAGGAGCTTAAGTCAATTTTGAACATAAGAACAGTCATACTGGGTCACACCAAAGGTCCATCTAGCCCAGTATCCTGTCTTCCGATAGAGGCCAATGCCAGGTGCCCCAGAGGGTATGAACAGAACAGATAATCATCAAGTGATCCATCCTCTATCACCCATTCCCAGATTCTGGCAAACAGAGGCTAGAGACACCATCCCTGCCCATCCTGGCTAATAACCATTGATGGACCTATCCTCCATGAACTTATCTAGTTCTTTTTTGAACCCTGTTGTAGTCTTGGCCTTCATGACATCCTCTGGCAAGGAGTTCCACAGGTTGACTGTGCGTTGTGTGAAAAAATACTTCCTTTTGTTTATTTTAAACCTGCTGCTATTAATTTCATTTGGTGACCCCCTAGTTCTTGTGTTTTGAAAATTTTACCCTCAGACTATAATCCTGTGGCCTGCATGAAAGTCAGGTAAATGGGATAAGGAATCCTCATGCCCATACAGGCCCCTAGTGGGAGACTTTTGCAGAGCTCCTCCACAAAGGCAGCCCAATGACTAGAGTAACCTACTTGGGGTCAGGGAGACCAGTACGTGGAAGGGAGGAACAGATGGGAGGGTACACACAGCAATGGAGCCGCTGCCCTGCTGCCTCCTGTTCACAGCGGGCCCTGTGGAGTTTAGCTGTACACCAGAGGTGAAAGTAAGCTGGTATGGTCCGGTACAGCATGCCAGTAAGAAAGTGCCGATAGTACCGGCAGGGCTGCTAATTGGGGCAGCTGCCCCGGGGCCCCGTGATTTAAAAGGGCCCCGGGCCCTCGGCCCCTGCCGCCACTACCCTGGTGCTCCGGTGGCGATTTAAAGGGTCGAGTTCCTGGCTACCGGTACCGCGCCAGCGGCCGGAGCCCCAGGGCTCCCGGACAACGCCGCTGCTACCGTGCCTGTGGCTGGAGCCCCAGGCCCTTTAAATCGGTATGGGCTGGGCAGTGCTGAAGGTCTGGCTGGGGGATTTTGGCCCCAGCCCTGCCCCGTCTGCCCGAGGCGCTGCTCCTTCTGGGGGCCCAGAGCCACCAACCCCCCACCTTGCCCAGGACCCCGGCCGCCCTGCAGTAGTACTGGTAAGTCATTTAAGTTACTTTCACCCCTGCTCTACACCCACCCCTGTATCTAGTCCCCCACTTCCTCATGCAGCAGACCCGCTGCCAGCAGAACTCTCCTCGGCCGTGGAGGCAGGGGCTACGTCTTGTCCTAAGTTAATTCAAACCTTGAATCATATTAGCATTTCCCTTGTGAACAGTACAGTGGTTCATATGGGTAACAACTTAAGTTGTTTTACTATATTTCAGGAGCTACGTGACTGCTCTGCTGACATTATGCATATTTCCAAAGACATGTGAAATGAGTGTGGCTGTGGATTCTAAACCCAATATTTTACTGATAATGGCAGATGATCTTGGGATTGGAGACATAGGTTGCTATGGAAACAATACCATAAGGTAAAGGCTCTCTCATTACTATATGTATGTGTTTAATTTTTTCAAGTAGGCTACATGTTTTACAGGCATAAAATAAGAGAAGTTCCAGCCCCAATGACTTTACAGTCCAAGGCCCCAGTCTTTCAAACACTCACTCATGTCCTTAACTTGATGCATATGAGTAGTCTTCTTGTAGTCAATGGGGCCATCTCACATATAGCTAAGCCCATGTGTATGCATTTGCGGGATTAGGGCCTACATAAACAATAAAAAAAGAAATGGGGGAAGGAAGCAACATTATTATTTCCACTTGATCTGAATTTCTTTTATTTTCTGGTTTCAGAGTGGTAGCCGTGTTAGTCTGTCTCAGCAAAAACAATGAGGAGTCCTTGTGGCATCTTAGAGACTAACAAATTTATTTGGGCATAAGCTTTCATGGGCTAGAACCCACTTCATATTTCTTTTATTTTCTGTCCATTAACCTCTGACTACTTCTTGTATCATTATTGTTTACCCCTTGTCTATCTCTACATATATCTTACACTTTACCCACTTCTACTTTTTTTATCTATAAACCTTGGTCTTTCTGTGCTATGCTTTTCCTCCAGCCCTCATCCATTTTCTCACTCCTTTCTCCGGGCACATGAGGCCTCCACCCACTGGATCCTGTGGGCTGGCACTCGCTAATTTCCACATGAGGGATGGCCCACAAGGCCTGTACTCTCCCAGTCAGCCTGGGTGTGTAGCAGCAGCAGAAGGGTGTGTTCCTCCTGAAGAAGCACCATCTTTTTTATAGGCGATCCAAGAGAGGTGGTAGGGGGGCCTCCTTCCTCACATGGCGGTGCCGAGGTTGCAGAAAGGAGCACTGTAGACTTCCTGTCCCCGTTGTCCAGATATACCATTGATGGAGGTAGGAAGGTCTGGAAGGCCTGTTTCCCTCCTATTACTGCTGCAGTCCTCCCTCCTGGGAGAGTTAGAACCTTATAAAAAATATCATTGTGTAACTATATTATTATATGCTGCCATATATAATCTGTAGTGTCAACACTGAACAGTAACTGCTTGGCTCACAAAAGCTCCACATACCTGATAGGAGATTTTGGTTCAGTGAACTCCAAAATATAGCATTATAAAATGGCTGCTAAAAGTGACATACAGTAGAACCTTAAAGATACGAACACTAGAGTTATGGACCGACTGGTCAACTGGACACCATGTGAAACCAGAAGAAACCAGTCAGGCAGCAGTGGAGACAAAAGAAAAAGAGAGAAAACAAATTCTGTACTGTGCCTGTATTGCATCTTAAAGGTAGGCACATCTGGGATGCCTGTCCTCAACTCACCCCATCCCAGCCCTCACACGCGGGGCAGCCACTTACATCTAAGAGTGAAGATGCTGGGTCTGCCAGCCCAAGGCAGCCAGCAGAGCAAGAGCAGCACTGGGGTCTGCACTGCTTTCACATCTTCCCCCTTCCCCCAGCTGGGAGGGGGGAGCTGTTTTCACACACACCCTCCCCTGGCTGGGAGGGGGACAAAGTTGCAATCCAACCCAGGGAAAGAAGCTCCCTGCAAGGAAGCTGCAGGCACTGAGGAGGGGGTTCAGCTGCTGCCGGAACCTGGCTTGGCCTGTCAGCTGCTGGAACTGGAGCCGAACTGCACTTTGTTCAGAGTTAGTTACAGACAACCTCCATTCCCGGGGTGTCTAACTCTGAGGTTCTACTGTAAGCATTTGAATGGGAAATCCCTTCTATGGTCATCATCCCACTTCCACGTATAATTGCAGTAGTTTCAGTTTTGCAAATTAAGCTATATTTGAAACCAGTGGCCAGATTTATACCTGTGGTAACTCATTCAAAGCAGTGGAGTTACTTCAGGGATGAATTTGGTCCTAGTTCTGTAGTGGTGAAAGGCTCCTCAGCACTCTACCAAACACATTCTTAGAGTACATATAGCATAAAAGAGCAATGCTTCCAGGGAAACCATTTGAAAGCTGAGTTAGTTTTGATTTATCTTGTAATAAGTTTCATGTATGTATCCTTCAACTTGCTACCTACTTGTGTTAACATATGCCTCTCTTGTTTGTTCTTTGTAGGACCCCTAATATTGACCGGCTGGCCAAGGAAGGGGTGAAACTTACTCAGCACATTGCTGCAGCTCCACTTTGTACCCCAAGCAGAGCTGCTTTCCTGACTGGCAGATACCCCATCAGATCAGGTTGGGCACATTTTTAGTGATACAATGCTGTCTATGTAAACAGCTGAGCTCTGGTGGTCATCAGTAACAAGTCAACATCTATCAAACAGTCCTCAAATAGTGAAATAGAAAATACTGCAGTAATTTTCTATCCTAAGTAGAAGAAAATACTCTATTGCTGGTATCTCAGATTCCGATGGTAACTTTTGGTAAACAATGAACTTCTGGGGGTGGGGGGTTAACATCATTTTACAAACCTTCAGCATAACTATTTGAGAAAAGTGAGAGTCGCATTTAAGTGAATTACAGTAGGATTGAAAAGATGCCAATGTAAAATGAGATTCTTCACATCCTTAACTTTTACAGAGAATGCTATGTCCAATTTTTAGTGTTCTGCTGAGCTTGAAAGCTATGGACGAAGGGAAAACCTAATGAGCAATGGTCAAGCTGTGACAGTTTTGAAAACCCTTCCCATTTATTTAAAATCTTTTTCAGTGGGTGATTGACATACCATAATAATTTCTGAATGGAGTGGAAGATCACAAAATTATACAAAAATAGAGAAATTATTTTATTTTAGGTCAACATTGCAAGGGAGCAAATGGCTGTTATCAGATGAGGATATCAGCTATTTTATAGACTCTAGTTGTGATTTAACACTATAAAGAGACCAAATATGTTAACTTTTAGCTTTCAAGATATTGTTGACAGCTATTTGTTCTTTGTAGTCCTTGCAGTCTCTTGAGGAAGAACTTGACCTCCCTGTGCTGTTTTGAGTAGTTGTGTCTTTATCATATACTCATATGTCATTTGCAGGTCTTCTAACTACAGAACTATAGAAGGATCAGAGGGGTAGCCATGTTAGTCTGAATCTGTAAAAAGCAACAGAGGGTCCTGTGGCACCTTTAAGACTAATAGAAGTCTTGGGAGCATAAGCTTTCGTGGGTAAGAACCTCACTTCAGATGCATTATGCTCCCAAGACTTCTGTTAGTCTTAAAGGTGCCACAGGACCCTCTGTTGCTTTTTACAGAACTGTAGAAGTGCCTTTTAAGCTGATATAAATGTGAACACTAGCACAAAATATGTGAGAGTTATAAACTGTGTGGTATGCAGATTTGACATTGGTCTTAGCTTGCCTAAACTTGTGTAAGCCAAAGACATGGAGGAGATAAGTATACTTTTGTGTTTAAAGCCTAGGGACTGGGTTTCATTCCTTCCTGCAGAATGAGGATAATATTTATCTGCCTTACAAGGGTGACTTAATTGATGTTTGTGATGAATTTTGAGACTCAGAGATCTATCTGGCCCTATTAGTGCAAGGCATTACTGAGTGTCTTGCAACCTTCAATGTAGGAAAGTATTATTCAGATAGGGGAACTGAGGCAAAACAAGACTAAGGCCAGAAGGGACGACCTCGTCTGAGCTCCTGTGTATCACAGGCCACCAGCACCACCCAGCACCCACAGAGTAAACCCAACAACTGAAATTAGGCCAGAGGATTACAGCCCACAGGAGACTATTATGTGTCGCAGGCAGCGAATAAAGAGGGACGAAGTGCACCAGTGCCTGGGGCCCCTGCAGTGATATGAAAAAGATTGAGTGAGATATACCCAGAAAATTCTGGCAGGTGACCCACATGCTACAGAAGAAGGTGAAAACCCCCCCAAGGTCACTGCCAATGTGACTGGGAGAAACTTCCTTCCCAACTACTCATATAGTATCGTTTTGACTCTTAGCATGTGAGCAAGAACCAGCCAGCCACACACCTGAGAGAGAATATGCTTGGTGCCACCTCAGAGCCCTGGCCCACTCTGTCCAATGTCCCATCT
The DNA here is from genome assembly GCF_011386835.1 of Chrysemys picta bellii. Classification (NCBI taxonomy): domain Eukaryota; kingdom Metazoa; phylum Chordata; order Testudines; family Emydidae; genus Chrysemys; species Chrysemys picta. The sequence continues at coordinate 229,910,769 of NC_088791.1, forward strand.
CCAGCTTGGCCATTCCTGATGCTTCAGAGGAAGATTTAAAAAACAAACAAAAAAAGCTCCTAACAAAATACACTGGGGTGTGGGGTTCCCTTTCTGACCCCTGCAGGTGGCCAGCTGAAAGCCTGAAGCATGAGCTTTAGGAACATAAGACAGAAACCAGATGTCAGCCCCAGGATTGCTGAGATTCCCCTACCATCACAAGTAATTCTGTCAGACAATTGCACTCATAAATCTGTCCAGCTCTCTCTTGAAACTAGTTAAGTTGTTTGCCCCTGCAATGCCTATTGGGAGGCTGTTCCAGAACCTCACCCCTCCGATGATTAGAAACATTCTTTTAATTTCCAGACTGAATTTGTTCATGGTGAGTTTATATGTAACTGTTCTTGGGCTGACAGTGTCCTTTAGCTTAAATAGCTCTTCACCTTCCCTGGTATTTACCCCCTTATATATTGAGAGCAATCATATTCCTTCTTGACCTTCTTTTTGCTAGACTAAACAAGCCAAGTCTCCTCTCATGAGATGGGCTCTCCATTCCCCTGATCATTCAATTAGCTCTTCTCTGCGCCTGTTCCCGTTTAAATTAATCTTTCATGAACATGGGTGACTAGAATTGCAGACAGTATTCCAAATGAGGTCTTGTCCAATGGCATTAATACTTCTCAATTTCTACTGGAAATGCCTCACCTGATACATCCTAGGATTGCATTTGCCTTTTTCACAGCAACATCACGCTGGTGACTCATAGTCATCCTGTGATTGACCCCACACCCAGGTCTCTCTCCTCCTCTGTCGCTTCCAACTGATGAGACCTCAGCTTGTAGCAGAAATTCTTATTATTAGACCCGAAGTGTATTATGTTGAATTTCATCCCATTTATATCACTCCAGTCTTCCAGGTCATCCAGATCTTCCTGTGTAACATTCCAATCCTCCTCCATATTGATGATGCTTCCCAACTACGTATCATCAGCAAATGATCATCATTAGCACACTTCTACTTTTTTGTACCAAGGTCATTAATAAAAATATTGAATAAGATTGGTCCCAAGACTGATCCTTGAGGAACTCCACTAGTAACCTCCCTCTGGTCCAATAATTCACCTTTCAGCACAACCTGATGTCTTCTCCCTTTTTACACAATTCCTCATCCACCTTACAATGCTCGTACTGATCCCCACCTTCCCTAATTTAACTAAAAATTTCTCATGTGGTACCATGTCAAATGATTTACTGAAGTCCAAGTATATTAGATCTACTGCACTTCCTTTATCTAAAAATCAGTCATTTTCTCTAAAAATCAGGTGAGACTTGCATGATCTATCTTTGGCAAACCTTTGTTGCATTACATCCCCTTTACCATTTACCTCCTTTAATTTAATTATTCTGTCCTTCACAATTTGTTATAAAGCCTTGTATACTACTGAGGACAAACTAACTGGTTTGTTATTTCCCTGGATCACTTCCCCTCCCCCCCCTTTTCTTAGCTATAAGTACAATCTTAGCAATTCTGCAAGTCACATGGTACTAGATAGAGCTGTCAGTGACAGAGCAGGGAGTGGAACCAAGGCTTCCCAATTCCCAGGTTAATGCCCTAAAGCATGGGCCATCCCTCCTCTTCGATGCAAAAAACAGTGCCAAATATTATTTGTTTATTGTAAAATATTGTCTTGCTTTGTCCTTGACTCACTGAAGTGCTTTGATACTGCAATAATGAGTGTGGTGCAAATACGTACATTAGTATATAAACAATTTGGGACTTCTACTTTTTATTCTTATGGCCTTGATCCTGCAAGACTTATGTGGCTGTACTTTATGCTCCATGAATAGTTCCACTAGTTTCAAAGTTAAGTACATGCATAAATCTTCTATGCAGTGTAGTTATAGCTTTGTTGGTCCTAGTACATTAGAGAGACAAGGTGAATGAGGTAATATTTTTCATTGGACCAACTTCCATTGGTGAGAGAAACAAGCTTTTGAGCTAACACAGAGCTCTTCTGTCTCACTCGCCAACTGAAGTTGGTCCAATAAAAGATATTAACTAACTCTGCTTAAATTTTGGCAGGAGTGTGACCTAAGCAATGAAAACAATTAAAAATCAAGCAGAAAATGACTAGGTGTATTTTGTTATGTACTGCAGGCATGGCTTCCAGTAATGAGTATCGTGCCCTGCAGTGGAATGCTGGGTCAGGAGGACTTCCTGTAAATGAAACCACTTTTGCCAAGGTGCTGCGTCAGCAGGGTTACACCACGGGACTTATAGGTATGTAGGAATATGTTTTATCATGAGTTGGCACAGGAATGATTTTTGGGAGACTGTTTGGGTTTTTGTTTTCTCTCAACTGTCTGTCAGTCACACATGTGTAGCTCCTGAGCAGGTGAAAAAAATAACTAATAAATGCAGGTGTCTATATTAATAATAGTAGTAATAATACCTTATAGACTTTGAGGCCAGAAGGTACCATCGTGATCATCTAGCTCTTATGTAGTGCTTTTCATCAATAGATCTCAAAGTGCTTTACAAAGTAGGTCAGTATTATTATCTGCATTTGACAAATGGAGAAACTGAGGCACAGGACTTGCCCAAGGTCACCCAGCAGGCCTGTGGCAGAGCCAGGAATAGAACCTAGATTTCCTGAGTCACCCTCCAGTGCTCTATCCATTAGGAAACACTACCTCTCTGATATTTATGATAGCTTTACACTCATCCTATATTGTAACAAACTAGTACTGTTTAATATTTGTAGTGTGGTAAGACCTAGAGACTCCCAATTGGGGCTTGTGTCCCTAATGTGGTAGGTGCTTTACCCACACATAATGAAAAGACAGTCCCCACCCCAAAGAGCTAACATTACTATTGGACATTTAATGATCTGAACTCAGTGAAGCATAAAATAGGAGACGTAAAAAATGTCCAAGAAGTGGCATGGTTACAATGGTTAGAACAACTAAGCATTGTACTAGGTCCAGGAGCTTTTCCAAAGCTTAACAAAACTCTCTCAGTGCTTCCTTTGATATATATAGAGAGAGATACACATCCAACAAAGGAAGGACGTTAAACATTTAATTTGGCTTTAGAGGGGGAAAGGGATATAGAAATTAACAGCAAGTAGGTAGTACGTAACTGGCTAATATAATATGTTCCCCACTCATAGATAGATGAGCCCAGCCGTGTTCAGGAATAGCTTGTTCTGTCTCTGGATTATTAAGTAGCATTTGAAAATGTGAAGTACTATTTAAATGTATGATGGTATAGCATAGCAGTCAAGTCATTGGTACTGTTTGCCTTTGTAACCCCTAATGATAGGTGAGAAGAGCAGGTGCTTTTTTCTGAAGAGGTGTGAAGACTAATCCAGGAATTTATTTATTTATTTACAGATCACAGAATAAAAGCTAATATTAAAAGTATATAGACACACAAGTAGAGATGCCAAAAAATCCTAGGACATGAAATCACTTGAATTTGTTTATTGACGAATCATCACGAAAAAAGAGAATATTTTGATTTTTCATCAGAATATTTTTGTGCTGATTCATTTAGGTGAATTTCACCCTTTCACTAGACTGTTCCATATGTGCTAACCATTACCTTCAATTTTTTTCCTCTGCAAAGGTTATTTTTAACTCAGATATTTTCTCAGCAAGAAAAAAGTGGCATCTTAACAGCTCCCAATACAAACTCAGTGACCACTTTCATTTTGGCCATTGGCTGTCAGTGAATTAAAATTATCCTTCTTCAGGTAGTTGTCTGCTTCTTGGCACTGACGGAAGATTCCTCGCATCTTGTCTTACTTGATCGCAAGGTGATCTAGTGTGCTATTCCACCTTTGCCATCTTGGATCTAAAGTTTTTGAGACTCGTGAACCTTTCAGAATGTTCTGGGGTTAATACATGCCTCAGTATGTGGTAACCCACAATTTTTTTAAATTAAAAAGTGAGGTAATGGGAGGAACCAAATGTAGTATTAACATAATTGCAAACTTCATTTTTAAGAACATTGAGAGCTCTATTTGCTGTTTAGGCTGTACACTAGATAAATGATTTAGCCCTGAGAAAATGGGCTGTGCTAGGGTATAGATATTAAGGCCTATATTTTAAGAATTTAGGTGTATTTTTATCACTTAGCTAGTTATAGAGGTATAAAAGAGAGAATTAAAATCTGACGGGGACTGCCAAACTGTGTACTGGGGGCTATCCACGGAGGATGCATGGGACTATGCCCGGGTAAAGGCGGTGATTCTAGAAGCCTTAGACGTTAGACCGGAAACCTTCCGGCAGTGGTTCCGGAGTCTGACCTACACCCTGGGCGCCCGACCCCGGTTGGCGGACCAGGAGCTGAGGGACCTGTGCAAGCGGTGGCTACAGCCCGACATGCAGAACCCATGAGCTCACTGAGCAAGTCATCCTGGAACAGTTTGTCCATATCCTCCCGTCACAGGGAAGGGCTTGGGTCCTCTGCCATCAGCCTCCGATAGTAGCTGCTGCCATAGCTCTCATGGAAAATTTCCTTGCGGCGGAAGCTACTCCAGCCCACCCACAAGGTCCCGAGCGCCCTAACCTAGAGAGGAAGGGGAGCGCCTGGATCGAGCTGCAAAACCCTCCACAGAGTCAGGAGCCCTGTTATAAACGTCCCGAAGGGCCGGCTCGACAAGCCCCCGTGGGCCCAGATACAGGGAGCGGAAGGATCCATCGAAGCCCCCCCAGAGCTAGTGGGGAGGCTCGGCCCAGCCCAGATGACCAGAACTGGGCCCTGCTTCTCCTGTGGGAAACGTGGAGACCTGCAACAGGACTGCACCGAGATGAATTGCTGCTTTGGTCACGTTGGCGCAGGGGAAAACCGCGCCTGACCGCCGCAGGCCACCAACATCACAGTGCCCCTAGTTGTCAGGGATTGCCTGACCTTGGCCCTGATTGACTCCGGCTGTGGCCAGACCCTAGTCCGCCGAAGCTAAGCCTTTCCGGCGGACCCCCGCCTGGGAACCATCCAGTTGTAGTGCATCCATGGCGACATACGGCCTTACGCCAGTGCCTGAGTCCGACTAACCATAGATGGGGTCATGCGGTTGCTGGTGGTTGGCCTATCTCCACGACTAGCCTACCCCGTGATCTTGGGATGTGATTGGCCAAAGTTCCCAGGCGTCCTTCGTTTGAATGCCGAGGAAAGCCCCGACGTCATCCCAGCATTGGAAGTTGCTGGGAGACCCCCGCAGAAGAGGCAGAGGAACAGGACCCAATGGGCAGGAAGGAAGGCCTGAGGACCCCCTGCCAATGTCTGCTGACGACCCCAGGGTCAGCACTGACTTCTGCCGGGACCAAAGGGGGGACCCTACCCTTAGTCAAGTGTATGAGCAGCTGGCGGCCGTGGATGGCGCTCTGATCCATCCAAGCAGGGCCAAGGTGTGGCCCCATTTCGAGTTACGCCTCAACCGCCTCTATCGGGTGGACCGAGATCCCCACACCGGAGAAGTCCAGACCTAACTGCTTGTGCCTCGATGCCACCAACGAGCGGTAATGAAACTTGCCCATGACATCCCGGCTGCAGGGCACTTGGGCCAGGAAAAGACCCTCACCCGAATTCTGACCTGATTCTTCTGGCCCGGGGTGCACCAGGAGGTGCGGAACTATTGTAGTTCCTGTCCAGAGTGTCAGCTGGCTGCTCCCCCATGGATGCCCATGGCCCCTCTGATCCCCATGCCCATTGTGGAAACGCCATTTGAGCGAGTGGCCATGGATTTGGTGGGGCCTCTCCCGAGAAGCAGGGCAGGATTTCTGTACATACTGGTCATTGTGGACTACGCTACCCGTTTCCCCGAAGCCGTCCCACTACAGAGCATCACCACCAGGGCCATCGCTGATGAGCTCCTAAAGGTCTTTGCCCACGTGGGCTTACCCCGGGAAATCCTCACAGATCAGGGCACCAACTTCACCTCCAGGCTGCTGCGGCAGGTGTGCAACCTCCTGGGGATTAAGCAACTACACGCCTCCATCTACCACCCACAAACTGACGGCTTGGTGGAATGGTTCAACCGTACCCTAAAAGACATGCTGAGCAAGTTTTCCCCAGAGGACCTGCACTGATGAGATCAGCTACTTCACCTTTGCTTCTGGCCATCCGTGAGGTACCCCAATCCTCCATGAAATTTTCCCCCTTTGAGCTGTTGTACAGATGTCGTCTGAGGGGGCTGCTGGACCTCATGAGGGAGACCTGGGAGCAAGCCCCGTCCCCAGCCCAGGGCCTTCTGAGATACGTCCTCCAGCTGCAGGGACATCTTGCGCAAGCAGGAGCTCTAGCTCGGGAGAACTTGAAGGCGGCCCAGGAAGCTCAGGCCCAAATGTACAACCGGGAGACCCGGTTCCGCGAGTTCGAACCCGGCGACCGGGTTCTGCTCCTCCTGCCCTCCAGTGAGTCAAAACTACTGGCCCGTTGGCAGGGGCCATATAAGGTGATTCGGAAGATCAGCCCGATCACCTATGAGATTAATCAGCCTGACCAGCGGAAGAAAACTCAGCGATATCATATTAACCTCCTGAAACCCTGGCGAGAACGAGAGGGCCTTCTAATTAATCCCTTTCCACCGGAGCCCGAGTTGAGGCCCCGTGTAACCCCGACCAAGGACTCCGCAATGCCCCAGCTCGGAGAATCCCTGACTGAGGAGCAATGAAAGCAGACCCAATGCCTCCTGCAGGCATTCCCCAGAACGTTCACCGCCCAGCCGGGCTACACGACCCTCGTTCACCATGCCATTCAGACAGAGCCTGGGGTGGTGATCCTGGAATCGAATAGGCCCTTGCCACATCGTATGCGGCAAGTCGTCGAGGAGGAAGTCCGAGCGATGCTAGGGTTGGGGGTTATTGAACCATTGCAAAGCGAATAGCGCAGCCTGGTAGTCCTGGTTCCCAAACCCGATCGCACGCAGCGGTTCTGTATCAATTTCCGATGCATCAATTCAAAATTCAACGCGTACCCAATGTCTCGGGTCGACAAACTGCTGGGCCACTTAGGAGAAGCTCACTTTCTCACTACTCTTGATCTGAGCAAAGGATACTGGCATATCCCACTCGACCCTGCCTCCCAGGAAAAGACCGCATTTGCCACCTCCACGGGCCTTTACCAGTTCACTCGAATGCCCTTCGGTCTCCATGGTGCTCCTGCAACGTTTCATTGGCTGATGGACCGCCTCCTTCAACCTCACCGAGAGTATGCGGCAGCGTACCTGGACGATGTTGTTATTTACAGCTGCCATTGGGAGAACCACCTGGAACGGGTAGTGGCAGTCCTGAGCTCCCTGCGGGCAGCGGGATTAATGGCCAGTCCAAAAAAATGCCGCATTGGATGGCAAGAGACCACCAACCGGGGTACACTATCAGGAGGGGACAGGTGAGACCTCTCGTGGGGAAGGTTCAGGCCCTGGCGGCCTGCCCACCACCCACCACGAAGCACCAAGTACGCCAGTCCTGGGACTTGCGGGCTACTACCGACGGTTTATTCCCGGTTTTGCATCTATCGCAGCCCCTTTAACTGGACTCTTGACCAAAAACAGCCCCTGACGTATAGATTGGCCCACGGAGTGCGACAACACCTTCCAGGCCCTCAAAGACGGATCCTCGGAGGTAGGACTAGGGGCGGTCCTGTCTCAGGAGGTGGATGGAGAAGAACACCCGGTCGTATACCTCAGTCGGAAATTGTTTCCACGAGAGATGAACTACGCGGTGATAGAGAAGGAGGCCCTGGCAGTAAAATGGGCCTGTGATGCCTTGCGTTACTACCTCCTTGGGGCCCCGTTCATACTAGTCACCGACCGCGCCGCGCTTCAGTGGTTGGCCAGAATGAAAAATAATAATATGAGGCTAACGCGTTGGTACCTGGCACTACAGCCCAATGCTTTTATTGTCTGCCATAGGGTCGGTAAGGACCACGTGAATTCAGACTTCTTGTCCCGCCTGGGAGAGTTGGACAGGTCTGGCCCCGATGATCGTGAGCCAGCCTTGGGGGCGGGGGTGTAGCAAGGTGGTGTGTTGCCCCTCAGCCCCGCAGAGGGAAGAACCTCCCCTGACACCAACGTGGGCAGAGCCAGTGGATCCTGTGCCCGCTCCCCAGAGTCACGGCGCAGGACAGGAAGTAGAAAAGCCCAATCGCAGAGCTCACTTGGACCACAGCCGCCAGAGAGGCCAGACGCCTGTGGCCTAGCTCCGGGTTGGGAGATGCCGGCAGGCCGCGGCCGACCCGAGGACTGGCCGGGCCAGCCAAGCCTACCCCTTCCCAGTTACCCAGGGGAGCAGCCAAGGCTACCCCTTGCCAGCTACCCAGGGGAGCAGCCAAGGCTACCTTTTGCCAGCTACCTAGAGGAGCAGCCGAGCCTACCCCTCGCCAGCTACCCAGAGGAACCGATGGTGCTGGAAACCTCTGAGGACACCGCCCTAACACAGGTACCTTACGAGGGAGAGTCCGGAAGTAGCCCTGGGGCAGCCGACCCTAGTCTGGCGGCGGCATTGCCAGAACCAATGTCAGTGTGTTGCGGGTCTTCTGCCGCTGCTAGGGCCCCAGGCTGGGACTCAGTGGAGTGGGTGGGCCTGCGTTTCCCCCTGCCACCCAACTCACGGGTGGCAGTCTCCCCCTCTCCCCAAACGCTCAGAGCCAGGAGCCTGGGGTTTACTATTGAGCTATTTGTCAGTCCCTGCCTGAAGGCCTGAGTCCCTGACTGTTTGTTTGCTGCCCCGCCCTGACCCAGGGCCTGGGCTTCTATTGAACTATTTGCTCAGTCGCTGCCTGAGGGCCTGAGCCTCTGACTATTTGTTTGCTGCCTCGCCCTAACCCAGGGCCGGGGCTTATGCGGTACTCCTTGAGCAGCCCTGCCTGGAGGTCTGGGCCATAGACTGGGTGTTCCCCAACCCAGCAGAAATGGTGTAGCGAGGCGGTGTGGTGCCCCACAGCCCCGCAGAGGGACGAGCCCCGACCGAGTTCTTCTACAGGAACCTAGGAGATTTATGTGCCCAACTGTCATTTAAATGGGCACTTAGCTCTCCTAAGGCGTCTTTGAAAATCCCAGCCCTAACAATTGCCTTTCTTTGTTTATTTAACTTTCAGGGAAGTGGCATCAGGGTATGAACTGTGAAGCTCTCAGTGATCACTGCCACCACCCTTCAAACCATGGTTTTGATTATTTTTATGGCATGCCTTTTACTCTTCTAAACAACTGTCAGAAAAACAAACCTCCCGAGTTGGATGCAGCCCTTCAAGCCAAACTCTGGCTTTACACTCAAATAATTGCCCTTGCTGTGCTCACAGTTACCATTGGAAAGCTTACTGGCTTGATCTCCGCCAGCTGGAAAATAGTTGCCTGCTTTGCCTTAGCTGTCTCACTTTTTTTCACTTCCTGGTACTCCAGTTATGGATTTGTGCGATATTGGAACTGTATCCTGATGAGGAACTATGACATTACTGAACAACCAATGAAGTTGGAAAGGACGGCTGCCCTCGTGCTTAAAGAAGCAGTTTCATTTATTGAAAGGTAACTAACGACCTTCCTTTTTTCTTAAAGGAGACAAGATCCCAGGAGTGTTTTTAAGATCCTTGGTGCAAGTGGGTTTTTTTGCATAAGCTGTTAATGTCTCTGGATAATTATTTTTCAAATATTTTTGAAGCACATAAGAAATTTCTGCCCACAAACACATGCTCACTGACTTGGTTTCTGGAGCCAAGAAAAGAGTACCAGTATGAATGACATGTTAATGGGGAGAGCATTTTGAGTATTGACAACAAATGAGTACACCAAGGATTCGACTTTATTTCAGCAATCCTGGATCTTTTCAGCTACCTGGAGCTTTTCAAATAAGAGAGGTTTTAACCAGGTGACATATGTGACTAAGGCCTCATTTTTCAATTTTTTTATTATTTGCAAAACAACACTGTGTAGCTTCCCCAGCTATCAGACAAACTCTAAAAGTTTTTTTTCCTAACTAAATCTATCTCTTCATATTTATCATGAAAGACTGCTGGGCCAAAGTCCATGGTATCATCTGAGGTGTAAGTCACTGCGGAATTGGGGCCATATTGATGACCCATGTGGGTGAGATTTTCAAAAGTGCCAGGTGATTTAGGCTCGTAAGTCCCAGTGAAAATCGGTGGGGTGCATGCTCCAAAGTCACGTAAATGCTTTTGAAAAGCTGTAGTGAGAGAATAAGTAATTTTTATGGAGAGCTTGCGATGGGCTATACTCCATAAAAGCTTGCGATGGGCTATACTCTCCACTGTACCAGTGAAGAGTGGCACCATTACAGCACAAGACTGCTGCAAATAAAACATGCTCTTTGGCAATTACTTATTTTTTAGGTTTCCATTATTGTTTCCCTCCCACCCCCACTACTAGCCTGTTGTCCCATCTTTTAGCTTTCAGGCTGCTCTTTCTCTCTTGCCAGCCCCCCATCTCTGTTAATGGAGGGTTGTTTCTGGTCCAGCACTACATAATCCAGCAATTCTCCTACAGTGGTTGCTAGGCTATTCTCTCTGGCTTATATTGCTCTTACTCCCTTTCAGACATCTTTATTTTTTTTACATAAGAATATAGACAAATTAACTATAGTAAATCTGACCATTTGATCTATTTGGTCAGCTATCCTGCCTCCTGCAGCAGCTCATCCCCTTTGGTGCTCATCTGGAAGGGAACAAACTACAAAAAGCCCTATGAGACATCCAGATAACTGTACTGTGCTATACATAGCAGACAAAACTTCAGGTAAAAATTTCAAAAGTGCTTAAGTCCCATTTTCAAAAGTGGCATAGGCACTTAGGAGCCTGTGTCCTACTGACTTTCAGTGAGTTTCAGTAGGAGTTAGTCAGTGGTGGGCAACCTCATCCCGCAGGCCGTTCCCGGCCAATGGGGGCTGCAGGGAATACCGGGCTGCAGGGATGTGCTGGCTGCTGCTTCCCGCAGTTCCCATTGGCTGGGAACGGTGAACTGCAGCCAGTGGGAGCTGCGGGGGGCCGGGCCTGCAGATGGTCAACATCAGCAAAATGTCTCATGGCCCGCAATCACATTACCCTGATGGGCCGCATGTGGCCTGCAGGCTGCAGTTTGCCCACCACTCAGTTAGATGCTTAACTCACTTAGGCACTTTTGAAAATTCCTCTAGGCATCTATTTGCATCTTTAGGCATCTAAATATTTCTGTAAGTAAAGGTGTCTAAGTTGCTTTGAAAATTGGAGTTAGAAGCCTAAGTCATAGGGGTGTTTTTGAAAAATTTACCGTTCCTGACTACATGTGATAACGGTTTTACACCTTAAAGTCTGACATTTATTTCTGCCTAACTGTTCCATTATCATGTGTCCCTCTTTTTTCTTTCACTCAGTTTACAGCCTTCCATGGTGCCATACTCTCTCTTTCTCTTTACTATGGAGTGGAAAATAGCTAAATTTTGTGTTGAGGTAAAGCCCTCTTGTGAGGAGGTTCTGGGATTGTTCTCACTAAGGCAATTGTTTTAAAAATATATACACCGCTACCCTGATATAACGTGACCTGATATAACACGAATTCGGATATAACACGGTAAAGCAGAGCTACGGGGGCGGGGCTGTGCGCTCCGGCGGATCAAAGCAAGTTCGATATGATGTGGTTTCACCTATAACATGGTAAGATTTTTTGGATCCCGAGGACAGCGTTCTATCGGGCTAACAGTGTACTGTTTAGTGCATTGTAATGCAAACCCTTCTGGGGAGAGACATTACCCCCCCAAAATAGCTAGTGTCATCCATTGTGCACATTACGAGAGACAATGCTCCGTGGACCAGCCAAATTGAGGTCAATGGCATTATGTCAGGATGAATGTGGTTCTACTTATAATCTATGTGTGTGCATGTTGAATGTGAAAGCTTCTAGAATTTTCCAAGTGCACAACAAAAATATTCATTTAATTTTTTAAGAAACAAGCATGGACCATTCCTCCTCTTCGTTTCCTTTTTACATGTTCACACACCCCTTTTCACCACGGAGAAATTTCTTGGGAAGAGCAGACACGGTTTATATGGAGACAATGTAGAAGAAATGGATTGGTTGGTGGGTAAGTGTCCTTTATGAAAGAGATTTTCTTTAAATGTATCAGTGGATTTTAAAAGGTGCAATACTGATATCAACCAAGCTTTTAGAGTCTTAAAAGCTATTAAAGATTTCTGCAAGGGCTCTGCAAAGCTTTAGTTCCCTAATCATTTTAATTAGATCTTGATCTTTTTGTTTGATTCATAGCAAACTTTTGACTGTTTTGCTGTCTTTCTTTTAATTTACAGGCAAAATTCTTGATGCTATTGACAAGGAAGATTTGAAAAACAACACATTCACATATTTTGCCTCTGACCATGGAGGACAATTGGAGGCTCAAGAAGGAAAAACTCAGCTAGGTGGCTGGAATGGCATATATAAAGGTAAGAATTACGGTACGATTTCTTTTAAGTTAAGAAATGCAATAGAAAATTAATTTGCTTGACTAACACCGAAGGGTTCAATGTGAGTTGGTTTCTATTCCTGGTTCTAGCACGGATGTCATGTGTAACCATGGACAGCAAACTTAATCTCTCTGTGCTGCATCTCGTTTCTCTGAAATTAAGGCATTAAACTTGCCTGTCTCACAGTAGTATTGTGAAGCTTGCATAACGCCTGTACATCAATATTTGTTCCTAGGATGGAAGGCCCCATGGAAGAGAAAAATATTATCCCAGATACATGGGTAATCAGAACAGAAAAGGAAAGGAGGAGTGTGCTGTCCCTTACAGTGAGAAGGCAATCACTGCACGGTTTTGTTGCTTTCAATATACTCTAAACAAGACAAATGCCAATCAGAAAGAATGTAAATGTTTTCATTTTTCAAACTGCAGCTTGTATTAATTTTGCAACCTGGCCTGATTTTTAGTGTAGCACTTGCCAACTACACAGCCAGGGGCAAAGAGTTGAAACTGTGACTCCCTGAGCTGTGGAAATTGTGTACTACTGAAAGGGAGAGTTCGCCTGTTTTCGGGGAGGGGGAGGAGGAACTTTTGCTAGCTCCTGGCTCTTCTTCATGCAGCTGGACTGTAAATTGGCTCTGATTGCTGCCATTGAATGGAAGCAGCACGTTATAGATTTGGTGAATGAGTCTGATGGGATTTGGAGGGCAGGGGGAAACAAGGTTGCAATGGCGAGCAGCTAAAAGACATGGAAACCTGATGGCTATATTCGTGTACCCAACTGTGCCACAATACACATCTTTTCTTCAGCACGTAGGCAGTCTGAGCATCCTGATGCTTGATCTGTGTAGAATTCTTATTCTCTCTATAGCTGTCTGATTCCTGTGTGCTATGTGGTTAGGGAAAATCATTTGACTGAAAGTTCAAATAAGGGTATATGATAGCTTTTGTATTATTCAGATTCATGTTTCCAGTCTTGAAGTTCTTGGGTAACTTTTTCAAAACCACCTAAGTGACTTTGGAGCCTAAATCTCATTTTCAAAAGTGAAATAGGCACTTAGGTTTTAGACTCCTAAGTGACTAAATCCTACATGCAAGAGTCACTTTTGAAAATGTTAGCCCATGTCTAAACAGAACCAGTGTCTGTACTGAAACTCTGAATTAAAATGGGGGATGAGGCTCTTTAAGTGCTGTTTAAGACGTTTTTCATACCTTCAGTCTTGTGTGTTCTCAGAGAGTGTCCAGTCCCTCCCTTTTTGCTAGGCCATGGGGCTATTTGGTGTAGGCTCTCAAAAGTTTCCTGTCACCCCATTCTGACCCTACAAAAGGATGTAGACTAACAGCTGAGTGCAAGAGGAGCAATGTGAGGGGAAAAAGAAAGAAAATTATTGCCGAAGAACATATATTTGAAAGCTTGCTTGCCCATTTTCCCATCTATCCCACGCTGCAAGTCAAGACATTAATTACACACACCTTCCCAGTTTTGGAGGGTGTGTTTGATTTTTATTTTTTGAGTGATTCTGTGCATCCCTCTTGAAGTTTATGAAATCAGAACTTAACCATGGAATTAAACCTTAGGGATGAGCAATGTGCTGCTGCCATCAGGCTCTAAATTCATGTACAAGTCTAATGTCTGTTAATGAGTCATAACTGTTATATGTCACTTTGCTGTAGGTGGAAAAGGCATGGGAGGCTGGGAAGGAGGCATCCGTGTGCCAGGGATACTTAGGTGGCCAGGAGTCTTTCCTGCTGACACAGTTATTGATGAACCTACAAGCCTTATGGACATTTATCCCACAGTGGCTCACCTGGGTGGAGGGATTGTGCCCCAGGACAGGTAAGGAGACAACAAAATATATTCACTCCCTATATCTGTAATGACAATATTGCTGCTTATGCTCTTGCTAAACTTTACATTCATAGTGTGGTATGCACTAAGCAATGGGCTTTGATGGTTTACGTTGCTGCTATACAATCATAATGTGGGATATTACTATGGGTTATAGCATGTAGCGCGTAGGGGTAGGATAGTTGTCAGAACAAGAAAACCCCAGAGAGTATGAAATGAACTAATTAAGGGTATGTCTACTACTGCAATAAAACACCCACAGCTGGCCCATGTCAGCTGACTTGGGCTCTCAGGGCCCAGACTGTGGGGCTATAACATTGTTGTGTAAATGGAATGGACCCCGGGCTCTGAAACCCTCCCCCCTTGATTCTCAGATCCCAGGTTCTAGCCCAAACCCAAAAAGCCTACATTGCATGTCACCATGCCTCAGTGGGTCACCTCTCAGAATACCAGATTCAGGACAAACTGCTGAGAAATAGGCTGGACTCACCCCCAAGCTGGTGGTTATTCTATCATTAGGTATTCCAAACCAGTGACAAAAGTAAACTTCTGTCTCACCACACTGGTTAAAAAGAAATCAATAATGCAGTCTCCTTAGGCATCCCAGCCCTTATTTCACCATCCAGACACTAGCCTTTATGATGAGTGGTTATTGAAAACCAATTTCACTAAACAAAGGGTTCTTCTGATCCCAAGAGATCAGCCACATACCCAGATCAATATATAACTCAGATCCTACCCAAGAATCACACTGTTGCCAATCCTTTAGTATCTAATATGTAAATGTTTGTTTATAAGAGAAAAGAAGGAGAGAGTTAAAGTAGTCAAAGAAATCATATACATACATTGCAAAGTTCTTGGATCAGGTTTGTAGCTGTGATGATACAGACTGCTGGCTTGTAAAGTCTCTGGTAACTTCCAAACGATTGGAAGGTCCTCAGTCCATTGGTTGGAATGCTCCTTTTAGTGTAAATCCGTAGTCCAGAGATCAGGGCAGGAAAGAGGCAAAATGGAGATGCTTCCAGGGTCCTTTATACCTTCTCCCATGTTGAGGGACTGCTCTCAGTCTTACTTTGTGGAAAATTACAGGCACAAGAGGGAGTCCAGGGTCACATGAGCTTGTCACATGCCCTTGCATGCTTGGATGATTCATAGAAGCCATTACCCGTATTCTGGCTAAAGTGTCTAGAGGAAGGCTAATCAGGTGGGGACAAGCTTTTTCTGTGGCCCATTGTGAGAATTAAGTGTTCTTTAAAGGGCCATCAGCTTGAATAGTTCATTCACAATGTGTTGGCTAGCCTGGACGTAAACTGCCTTGTGGGTGTTATCCCAGGAGCAAACACAATTGAAATATAGATCTATGTAGCCAATATTCATAACTTCAGATACAAAATGATACATGCGTATAAACAGAATAATCCTACTCATCGAATAATAACTTTTCCATTAACACCTTATATGACATACTGTGTACAAGATTTGTTGCAATTGCATAACAAGTGGCAATATTAATTATATAAACAGTCATTTTCCAATCACACAGCATCACAGTGCAATTTTGCAGCCCGAGTCCTGCTTGCCCGAGTCAGCTGATAGGGGCCAGCCCTGGTTGTTTTATTGCAGTGTAGATGTATATCCAATTAAAAACACATAGGGTAATAGAAGTGCAGGGGCCAAATAGGCATACATGGACCCCACACGGGCCCTTGTGAGTAGTGAGGCTTGTGGTGGAAATCGACGAGAGGGAAGGGACTGAGTTCCATATAGGGGTTGCGACAATTCCTGCTAGGCTCTGTGGAAACTGTAGAAGGCTTTCCTCCCTCCCGCACCACAAAGACCCATAAATGTCTCCCCATAACCCTCTCTGTAGCCCCTCCTCCTCCTTACATCTTGTCTTCCAAAGCATACGTTTTTTCTATCCATGTCTCTCCTTGCTGTTTGCTCTCCCACAACAAGCACTAGATGGAGTGGAGAGACTTTCTCTAGCTGTGCCCCCATGAGAAAAGAGCAGCTCTTTTGATGGTCCGTGCAGCTATAACCCATTTTTTAGCAGCCATGTTCTGTGAAATGTGCTCCTCTCCCTGAGCAAGATAAATTTTGTGAGGAGAGCTCCCAGCATACTTCCTATAGAGGCCTAGATGTGTTCTAACATCACCGGGCAGAGAATCAGGCAATCCAGAATCTACTTTCCATATACTTAATCTGCCAAGTGCAGTGCTCTCTGTCCTACAAATATTGCCCACCTATGACCCTCCTGTCTGTGGAGGAGGCCAAAGCATCTCTCTCTGCCTCAGCCCTTACCCCAAGGGATGTAACAGAGGGGAGAGTTGGCAAAATGAATGGAATTGCAATTTGTAATCCCATTCTCCTGATCACTTAGGCTTGACTGCTCCGTTGCCAGAAAGTGGATGCCCTGTGGTCCCTTAGCAACTGAAAGGCAGCCATCTGCCAGCAGAATACTAGTATTGTGAAAGGCAGTAGACTCTAGGGTGAAATCCTGGTCCCCTTGAGGTCAATGAGAGAGTTATCACTGACTTCTGTGGGATTAGGATTTCAACCTACTGTTCAATATCCCCACACTCACCACCACAAGAGTGTGGTGAAAGCTGTGAGTGGGGAGGCCATCCCCCAAATGCCACACTGCTCCTAATTGCAGAAGTGTCAGAAATATACACGCCAGGGGTAATATTTTCAAAAGCACCTAAGTGCCTTAAAAATGGGACTCTTAAGTCACTTAGCTGCTTTTGAAAATTTTGCTCTAGGAAAAAAGGGGAAAAGTAAAGTATCGGAAAAATTTACCTAGATACCATTTGTGAAATACATTTTAGAAATGCTTATACATAGGAGAGAAAAAATTACTCGCCAGTGTTATTACAAGAAAACTATTAAATACTAATTTAGGCCCCAATTCAGGGATGCACTTACGTGCTTAAATCCATCCTTATTCAGGAAAGCATGCTTAAGTGCTGTTCTCATTAGGGATGCTTTCCTGAATGGGGGTCTTAGTTTTCCATAAGAACTAAGTCTTTGTAAAAACTGTTTGTGTACTATTCAATGGGATAAGTCTGAATTTTTGTTTTAAAAAGCATTTTATTTAGGGATTTACAGTATTTGCTTAACTTCTTTAATAGCTGTTCTAAATGTAGGACAAGTGCCGCAGGGAAATTATATACAGATAAACATGTAAACAATCTGTAGATGTAGTGCCAGTGGCACTAAGAATTTTTTACTGCAGAGTGAGTAATAAATACAATATTTATTGTCCCAGTTTGGTGACTTCTCTTATCTCCATCACATCAGGGTAGTTGATGGCCGGAACCTGATGCCTTTACTACAAGGAAAAGTTCAACAGTCAGAGCACGAGTTCATGTTTCACTACTGTGGGTCATACTTACACGCGGTGCGATGGCACCAAAAGGACAGTGAGTATAGACACTCTCCCCGTGAGGGATACAAACTCTAGCAAATATTTTCTCCTCATAGGAGCAGTCATCATAGCAACCCTAACTGATTGCTTTTTTGCAATAATACTTAGGCCACTTAGTACACTGGCAACTGAATGACAAAAAAATTGTCTTTCAGAGGTGTTAAAAAAAACACACACCCCAAAAGACAAAAGTTTTGCCGACGACATGTGCCAGTGTGAACAGCGCTTTGTCGGCAGGAGTGGTCTCCTGCTGACAACGCTAATGCCGCTTGTTGGGGGTGGAAGATTTTTGTCAGCAGGATAGCCGACAAAGAGCAGCTACACTTTGCGCCTTTTAGCAGAACGGCTTGTCGCTAAAAGCTGTGTAGTGTAGACATAACCTCAGTAAAGTTGTCTGTGCTTGGTCCAAGTTCTGTGGAACCTATGGATTGACTCTGAGGTTCTTGTCAAGTCAAAACTGGCATGGAAGTTGTAATGATGTCTGATGCCAGCAGAAGGTGCACCCCTACGAAGGACTCTTTGCAATCAACAGAGAAAAGATGTAAGCGGAAGTTTAATGAAAACACGTACTGTACCATCCTACAGAAGTTTTCATCTCCACAATGTGTAGTGCCTTCAAAATCAGTATCTGTTTGAAGGATTTTAAGAAGCCTTGTAACCTTGTATATTTTCGTTGGTAAATGTCTTTGTATTCCTTAAAGGAGCACTCTCAAATACTATAGTGCTATGTTATACTCATCATTTGGTCCCTATATCTGGTTTCTCTCCTTCCAGATGGTGCACTGTGGAAGGCTCATTATGTGACCCCAATATTCCATCCAGAGGGTGCTGGAGCGTGTTATGGAAGAGGAATTTGCCCATGTTTTGGGGAAGGCGTAACCCATCATGACCCCCCTTTACTCTTTGATCTCTCAAGAGACCCGTCTGAGGCCAAACCTCTATCACCTCACACTGAGCCCCTGTTTGACACAGTAATAAGCAGAATAGCAAGAACTGTTCAGGAACATCGCCAGACGCTGACTCCAGTCCCACAGCAGCTCTCTTTGTATAACATTATATGGAAGCCCTGGCTGCAGCCGTGCTGTGGGACATTCCCGTTTTGCTGGTGTGATAAAGAAGGTGACAGTGCCCACCCTGCTCTGTAAAATAGGTGGTGGTTCATAAAACCCTGCAACTGTGAATGCTCTGCTACAGTCAATGTGTAATAACATCATTTCTGAAAAATCATGTCTCCTTTAGGCCAAATTATCCCTTAAATATGCTATTCTACTGCCCTCTCTCTCTGGGGAGCAAAGAGGCTGTAAGTGGGGATAAGGAGGTTATGATCGTGCTTTCTCCCATTCGCTCTCCACTACTAGTTAGGTGCATAAAGTGCACTCCATGTACACATAGAATAGGACCTGGAGAGACTGTGCCTTCTAATATGTATTTAGGAGCCTCGCTTTAGGAACCCAAGTCTGAATATTTTGGCCATAAGGCATCCAGATACAGTGGCGTCTGTGTTACAATTACATCCTTTTCCCAGCACATCACTGCCTTGCAGAGGTATAACTCCATTCTCTGTTGGGCATTTAGCTATAGATAAATATTTGAAACTGTCAGAGAGATATACACAAGAAAAAGTGAAATTGGCTTAGGAAAGAACCAACTGCAATTTTTCAACAACTTTTGAACAAACTGCAGCTTTAACTGGATAACAGTAAAGTAAACGATCATGCATGCCAGAAAGCAGAATATTGCTCTTTAAGATTTTTTTTATTATCATTTGCACAATCATTACTAAAAGCAGCTTTTGGTTGGTGAGCAAAGGGTCCTGTTATAGTTTATAACTGCCAGTTTTACTAATAAATGATGCTAATAAAAATGTATAAAATAAATAAACAGTGATGTGTGGTGTTATATGAATCTCAATAGAATAGCCTAGATACATAGGCGGCAAGTTATATGGGCTCGTTGTGTCCATGCTCCAGGAATATTCAGGGCCAGGGGCCCTGCTCCACCAATATTTAGAGCTGGGTCTCTCCCCCGGCCCTGCTTGAAGTGGGCCCCGGCCCCCACCTGCAATCCCCCATGCCCCAGAGCGTCCCTCGCCCCGGAGTGTTTGAAAGCTGCGCATGGCTCTCCCTTCCCTGCCTGCCTAGGCTTGCTGCTGGCTGCTGCTGCCTATGGCAACAAAAGACGCTGGTGGCTGCTGCACTGTGGAGGGGAGGAGGCACACACATGCTTTGCAGCCCTCCCCTCAGTTAGCACCCACCAGGAGAAGACCTGATCATCTGCAGTGGACCTCACTCACCTGAGCAGCTGCTGGGGCTTCGGTGAATGTTTGACCCTGTAATCTGCACCCCCCAGCCACCACTCCTGCCCTATGCTGGGCAAGGGGCAGTCCCATCCCCAGGGCCGGTGCTACTATTTAGGCAAACTAGGCGGTTGCCTAGGGTGCCAAGATTTGGGGGCACCAAAAAGCGGTGCCCCCAATTTTTTTTTACAGCGTTCCTACGCCCCCTCCCCGAGCGCGTGGTCACCGCTCCACTTCTCTCGCCTCCCAGTTTTGCCGGCACAGGGGCCCGAGGACAGCAACAGTGGGGTTCGGTGCCCGGAGTGCTTCACGCCAATAAACATACCGGGTTGGAGAAACAATCAAAGTTGATTTGAGATCTCAAAGTGGTGCAAGGAGACAGGCAAGTCTCAAATTGAGCACACCAGCAAAAACAGTTTCTCTCTTCTTTATACATTTTACAACTAAGCCCCCCCTCTCTCCCCCTCTCTACCGCCCCTCCTCTACTCCCCCTCCCCTCTCTACCACCCCTCCTCTACTCCCCCTCCCCTCTCTACCAAAGGCATGTTTATAGATTTAAGCAACTAAATCATTCTAGGGCTATAAATCTAGCTTGTTAGTAACTTCTCCCTAAACTGTTATTTGGTTCTGTTTACCCTTAGTTTATTACCCCTTCCCCAGCTAGAAACATGCAAACCTCATCATTATTGTTTGGTACCTGAAATGAACAAGGTCGTAATTGCTAACTGGCTATTTACACATTCCAATTCTTGTCCTTGGTTGTTAAGGTCGATTAGAGTTAAACATGGAAGGACAGAGTTTAAACATGGAAGAACTCTGGCTCAGGCAGGCATAGTAACCCCAACACCAGGCTTGCAGCGCCAATCAGCTGTTTGGCACCGCAAGCCTGGGAGGGAAGGAGAATTAGAGCATAGGCGGCGTGCTCGGGGAGGAGGCGGAGCAGAGGTGAGCTGGGGTGGGGAGCTGCCGCATGGCTCCCCGGGGGCGGGGGGGCGCCTCAGTGAGGGGGGGAGAAGCTGCTGCGGGCAGGGGTGCCTCAGGGCGGGGGGAGCGGGGAGCTGCCGCAGGGCTGGGTGGGGGGGTGCAAGGTGGAAGTTTCGCCTAGGGCGTGAAATTTCCTTGCACCAGCCCTCCCCATCCCCCACCCCCAGTGAGGTTATGGTGAGGGACAGCAGGGAAGGAAGGAAGCCACATGTGATGGCAGTCCCCTCCCTCCCCCCAGCACCCACCCACTGCAGGGGAGATGGGGTGGGGGGTTTCCTGGACCTGAGCAGTTGGGGCTTGGGTGAATTTTGTGACACCCTGCCCTCCCCCCTACCCCACAGCCACCATTCCTGCCCCATGCTGAGCAAGGGGCAGCCCCATCCCCCACCTCCAGTGAGGGGCAGCAGCAGGGGAGTCCACATATGATGGCAGACCCCCCCAGTACCCACCATAGGGGAGGCGAGGGGGCTTCCTGGACCTGAACGGGGCCCTAGGAGCATGTGCAGTGACAGTGGTGCAGAGTGAGTGTGCCATGGGGGAAGGGAGGGAGGGAAGAGGAGGGGTCCCTCACCCGGAGCTCGCTGCTGCCGACAGGGAGTAGAGTCGGGGAGTCCTCTCTGATCCTAGCCCTGGAGCAGCCTGTCTGCACCCCAAGCTCCTCATCCCCAGCCCTGCCCCACCCCAGAGCCTGTGCCCCCAGCGCCCCAACTCTGAGTCCCAGCCCTGAGCCCCCTCCTGCACTGTGAACCCCTCATCCCCAGCCCCACCTCAGAGCCCTCGCCTGAGGGGAAAAACACACAACTTAAATTTGGTGGTCAGTTTGGGGTATGATCGTGTTTAGCACAATACTTGATTATTTTACACCCTTTAAAGTATATAATTGGTTGTATGCAGGTGTTACGAAGTGGAAATGTTCTTCATGTTTTCTCTGAAAACTGTGTGGGTGCCTCAATTTCCCCTATGCATTTCTTAAGGATCTAGGTGGTGGGATAAGGGTGTGTGATTGTTGTAGAGCCTTAGAGGGCCAGTGTGATGCCGTTTGCACAGAGAATGGCCGACACCCTGTCTCCTGGCAACTGATGGTCTGGGCCCCTCCCCTGCAAGGTGCCAACTGAAGGTGTTGGGGAACAAAGAGATCAGGTGGCCTCCTTGCCCAGAAAAGAGACAAAGGCCAGAGGAGGGGCTGGAGGCAGTGTCAGTTTGGAGCTGGCTGGGGAAACAGGGAGAGGCCCAGAACTTGGGTCTGGGCTCCCCACCCCCAAAGATAGACCTGACTGAGGGGTCCTGTTTTCTGTACCTACACAAGCTCTGTTTCAGACTGTGTTCCTTCTGTTTTACTGGCTGGCTGACTGTCAAGTCTGACTGCGAAGTTGGGGTGCAGGGACCTCTGGCTTCCCCAGGAGCCTCACCCGGGCGGACTCGCTAGGGCTCTACAACAATAACACACCCTTATTTCACCACCTGGAACCTTAAGAAATGCATAAGGGAAACTGAGACACACACACAGTGTTCGGAGAAAACATTAAGAACATTCCCACTTCGTCACAACAGGTACAACAAAATATAATATATTGGAGTGTGCGAGTGCTGCTTCTGACTTTCCACTTTTAATTGACCCTTGTAATCTTGTGGCACCAGTGCGCTGTAACTTCATTTTATCACAGCAACAAATTCTTGATTTGTAGGACCACTAACAATCAACAATGGATAAATTCTTAATAAAGTTACCCAGAGAAAAAGAAGAAAAGGGTAATTCATTAAGTGACGGACTGAGTTCGACACCCAGCTTTCAAACTGAAGTCATACAAAAGAAAGATGTGGCAAATCTACAAGATAAGAAAAGGAGTTTTCAGCAGTCTTGGCTATCAAGATTTAAGTGGTTGGAGTACAATAGCAAATTAAACAGAGCTTTTTGCTCAGTCTGCAAAAACTGTTCTGAAAAGAAGATCTTAATATTTTCTACGAAAGCTAAACCAACATTTATTTCATCTGGTTTTCAAGATTGGAGACACATTGAGTGGTTTTACATCACACACAAAAATCCGCCTGTCACAAGGAAGCGGTAATGAATTATGCTGCTCTGCAACCACAGGTAAATATTTCTGCCCTAATGTCGGCCAGTTACAGAAAAGAATCACAATCAGCTAGGATTGCACTGCACAACATTTTACCAGTGTTCAGTACCTAGCTCAACAAGGAATAGCATTATGTAATGACATAATGAGAGTGATTCAAATTTGATGCCGCTCTTGTTGCTACGCAGTACAGATTCTGAGGAACTGAGACAGTGGCTTAATCGCACAAAATACAAGTGGCTGTCACATGAGGTTATTAACAAAATAATCGAAATTATGTCAATGATGGCGCTAAGAAAAATTGTGCAAAAGATAAAGGCTTCTAAGTTTTATGTTGTCATGTGGGTGACGACGCAGGAAACAGAACGCCAGGTTTGTTGGTAGCCAGAGAGCTTTACAAGCCTCTTGCAAAAAGCCTCCCAGGAAAACTTTTCCTGGGGTTTTTATTTCTCTCCTTACTTTGTTTACAACACTTCTTAGTGGTTACATTCCTGCGCATAGAAAAGCCAGGCAGTATACATGCACATAAGATAACGAACCCATCTCTTGAGCGCGTGAATGCCAGCTGCGAGGAAACAATCAAATCAGCCAAATAAGTTTCCCAAACACAAATACTGGATTGAAGGTCACTCCTGCCTCGTAGCCATGGGAGCAGTTTGCCGCGCCCGTGGGCTGGCGATTCGGGAGCTATGCATTCCTACATCCCCCCCTG
The DNA here is from genome assembly GCF_011386835.1 of Chrysemys picta bellii. Taxonomy (NCBI): domain Eukaryota; kingdom Metazoa; phylum Chordata; order Testudines; family Emydidae; genus Chrysemys; species Chrysemys picta. The sequence continues at coordinate 229,934,538 of NC_088791.1, forward strand.
TTTTATTTTATATGCAGTGTTTAGACAAAGCACCTTCGCAGGGTAGCATACACAATGTCACTAGATTGGGTAAACATTAAACAAAGCAGCAAAGTAAAACGCCAAAAATCAAAACTAGGACCCTATACTATAAAAGGGTCTTCATCTACTCTAAGGGTGGCTATGACTAGATATAATCCCACCAAGGAGGAAAAACATTTTAGCGGATAACTTAAGCATAACATTTTAGCATATTAATTTGCTATTGCATGCAAAACTATTATCAGTAAGCTTAAAACAACACATTTCTTTCACTGTCTCACACCCCAGATGTTGCTGGGTGGTTTGCAGACAGGAACAAGGCAAGTACTTAACAGACCTTGCATTTTCGGGGCAACGGCCAGGCAGAAATCAGATTGATTCAATACTTGTGCCAGGTGGACCCAAATGTCTTGTAATGTGGTGTCATTAACATACACACAGCTGTCATTAACTTGAAAAAGTAAGTGTCCTGTCAGGTGTAATCCCAGGAGCACTGACTAAAATTAACTGGGCATACCAGGTAGTTTAATTTCCCAGATGTTTTGGTGAATTACTCAATCCCACATGCATCCTCCCCATGGACCCGGCAGGATTTGGTATGTGGGAGGCCACACCCCCTTTACCGGTCCATATGCTTGGAAGGAGCATTGAGAACGTCTACACTTCCACTCAGAAAGTCTCCAAGTATGTCTCCATGGCCACAGATCAGATGGTACTCCTGATGTGTCTGTAAGGGCAGTGGGCCAAGCCTGAACATGCTAGATCCCACTGCAATGCCTTCCCAGCCTCAGTGATATTCAATACCATCTCTGTCAGCAACTTCTGGGTCATTGTCTGTATTTTGATGTGTTACAGGGGTAATAGTGTAGTAGAGGAGATGGCAGGGGCAATGGCAACAAGGTGCCTTTGGTACTTATCATTTAAAATCCAATTAGGGAAGGCAATACATACTGAAGGACTTATTCAAAACACAGGGCGCAGCCTATAGAATAAACCCCAAAATCCAATCAATACCACGTTCCCAAGCATGGGTCCCACAAGTTTCTTTTTTTCCAGGTTATAATTTTTTGTTTCTTCACCAGGGTCAGTTCTTAATGTCTCTTGTAGTCAGGAATTCCTGGACTTTGTGGTTTCAAGGAAGCAAGTGTTCCTTCTTCTCTTTTCCTGAAACAGTGTGGTTTAGCATCATACAGGGGAGAGGTTACTAGCACATCACCCTGTAATGGTTTTGTGTCTTTTAGAAAAATTCAAAGCAACAGTAGGTCTGTCAGTGGACAAGGGAGAGGTTACTAGCACTTCGCCTTGTCCTTTTTTTCCTTTTTCCTGCTGTCCAGACGGCACAGCAGAACTAGAAGGAGAAATAGGCTTATCATCAGTCAAAGAGTCCTCCTGAAGTGGAGGGGTCTTTTTGCAGTGAAAAACATGGGTCCAGGCAGTCAGTCCTTGGCACTTCACAGCGGTGTTGGTGGTTAACAGGACTTGGAAAGGGCCTTTCCAGCATGGAGCCAAAGCAGTCTTTCATTGATGGACTTTACATAGACTCAGTCTCCTGGTTTTAATAAATGGTAGGGGTGCTAGGATCTTTGGATAGCACTTCTCTACCTGTGAGAAAAGAAACCTAACACATTTCATTAATGCCTGGCAGTGTTTTGCAAATTTCATTGTTGCTCGGGCACATTTAAGCTCCCCCCCCCCCCCCCTTGTCTTGGGGGTCAGCCAAGTTTTGGCTGTGACCTTGGATGAGCCTGCAAGCTGTATTTTCCTCTCAGTTAACTCATTCTGTGCTTTTTCCTCTTCTCCCTTTCTCGGCTTCTTTTAACCTACAAAGGAAACCTTCACTCTTCCAGTAAAATAACTTTATTACAGAGCTTTGGAGCAACAAACCGGGACAAGCACACCCACTTTTGAGGAGTGCACTCGGTACAACCTCAGGTGTCTAATTGCTTTCCTCCCTCCCCAGCCCTCTGGCTAGAAATCTGAGGTAGCCAGAAGGATCCCATGGGCAATATGGGGAGTGGGTTAACCTTCCATGTCCTTGCTTCCAAAGACTGTTGGTATGCAATTCTTAACAACAATTTTTGCCATAAAACACAAAAATAATCCCTATTGTGCCAGTAAATGCATGGTACATTGAATGCTGTTCAGCTGGCATCCGTTTTCTCTGATGATCTGAAAAACAAAAGAACAGAGGTCTACCCCTTTTGGGCAGTCAGTCATTGCTTAAAATGTTTCCTTGTATTTGTTCATAGGCAGCCCAGATTTCAGTGACTTCTACCTTATTAGTTAGAAACTTGCATTAATACAAATGCTTTCTGGCTTGCTTCCAAATCCAAAGCTATCCACAGCTTAAAGATTTTTACTTAAAAGGGACACAATTAACTTTCCCAGTCTTTTGATTGCCTTTTACTTCTAACTCCTGCTTTCGAACACACAGTGATCTGAACAAGACAACACAACCTATATTGGTAGGTTTGCATTTCCTTTACCTCTGCTACAATATACACTGCACATATTCTGGGGAAAAGCGGCCACTGCGCAACCCATACGGGCTCATCAGTGAGCCAACGGAGGGGGAGGGCCGTACGCCTAATCATCAATATGGATGATGGCAGTTAAAGCAGTTCCCCTGAGGCTTCTGCCCCTTGTGCAGGGCAGCTGCCAGCAGGGCCATCTGATGGGTTTGAGTGCCTACATCAGTACACGCCTGCAGCAACTCCGCCAGGGTCGAAAGACTTAGAGGACTCGCTCGCAGCGGGGACCCTGCGAAACGCGCGACGGGCACACTGGCCAATGATGGGAAAAGCTACCTGGGGCGTGCCCACCGCCTGCTCGGGGATGCTCGAAAACTGCCCTGTGCCATATAACTGCTCAGCAAGATAAGCCCCCCCACCTTGTGCTGCTGCCGCAAGCGCCTCTCGCTGGTACTCGCTGTCCCACACAACGTATTGCGCGGGAGACAGCACCATGCGACATATGTCTTTCCAATCTTGGGGGAGCAAGTGATAACCGTTTGACACACCTTTCAAGATCCCCCGGAGCTCGTGCAGAACCGAGTAGGGGAGAGCCTCCCAGTCCACTACCCGCCCCCCGTTTCCATTATTTCGCTTAGAGACGGGGAACGCCTTGAACCTACAGCTGGATTCCTTGTCGGTCAAGAGACCGGCCTTGCGCACCGGCTGCACCGCCGCGGCGACAGCGCTCCCCCGCCCGACCGGTAGGCATGGGGGCGCTGCCACGGGCGGCGGCGCAGGGGGGGTCAGCTGCGGGCAGGAGGGGGGTGGCCCATCACCTGGGGGCAAAGGGGAAACCGGCTTAAGGCCGTCGGGGCCAAACCCCTCCAGCGCCTCCTTACAACGCTGCCAGAGCAGCAGGTGCTGAACTGGGGCACGGGGTTCACTATACAAGGTGATCCCAATCCGTATCCAATCAAAAAGCTGTAATGACCCGCAGTCCGGATACCAGGGGCACTGGCGATCTATTTCCCTTAGAAGGTCCTCAATATGAGCGACCGAGACAACGACACATGATCGCTGCCTTATAATCTTTTGTAACTCTCTTGCGTGCTCCTTCTGGGCACTGGAAAGTCCCCCCCCATACTCACGAATAAGGGGCGGCAAACGGCCGCGGAGTGCACTCAGCATATCCAGCCGGTGAGTAGAGGGGTATCACGTCGGGGTCACTCCTGCCTCGTAGCCATGGGAGCAGTTTGCCGCGCCCGTGGGCTGGCGATTCGGGAGCTATGCATTCCTACATTGTCAGAAATTACAATTCTCCTGAAATTATTTTACACAATTCCGACTATAACCTGTGCTGCTGAGCAATCATTCAGTTGCTTGCACCGATTGAAAAATTATTTGCGAACGACAGTGGGCCAAGAACGTCTAAATCACTTGGCATTTCTGTACGTTCATAAGAACTCTACTTCTGAATTGGACATTGCAAGTCTCCTGGATGACTTCATTTCAAGAACCAAACAACAACGAAAAGTGTTTGCTGCCTCCTGAAGAACATTGCAAAAGAAGGGGCTATATTTGTTTTAATTTTAGAAAGTATTTACTTTTGAGGGTTATTGATCAAAGAGTGCTTGGTTGTTTCCATATTCAAAAGAGTATTAATAACGTTGATATTCTTAAATATTTTTTTCTTACGATAGTGATATTGTGCAATAAAGGGAAACTGTTAAACACTTACGGTTTCCATTATTTTTACATTATTTAATAAAATATATATCGGCTTACAAGTCGGGTGGGCGGTCGGATGGCCTGGGGTGGGGGACTAGACCCATTCTGGGCACCACCAAAAATTATACAAACCTGCCGCCCCTGCCTAGATAGGATGTCCTGTAAAAGTATCTTTCCAGCATTTTAAGAAAGTAGTCATAATACTCAGCTAACCAGGAATTTGTGTAAAACTTTAACAGCAGTTGTGTTTGCTAATCCTGGCAATGGTTACCCTTGACCCACTGTGCAAAGGACTAGGTAAGGGGGAGGAGGGATGGCCGAGGAAAAGCAGCAGGACTGGTTTAGCTATGTGTAAGGGGACTGTTGCCCTTGGCTAGGGCACTAAAAGGGGAAGGGTCAATGGCAAATCTGGAGCCTGAGACTGACAGTCCCCAGGAACAATGGGGAGAGGACAATGCTCCAGATCAGCCTGATTGACAGGGCGGGCAGGCTAATCAGAGAGTCAGGAGGCCAGGGGGGGTCCCTCCTCCATGTGAACTGGAATTGCCTGAGTCAGACAGAGTGGGGCCGAGCTAAGGAGAGAACGGGGGTCCAAGTTAAGCTGCTGGAAGCAGAGCTGCAGCCCCAAAGCCAGAGCACAGCCCAGAGAGAGACCAGACCTGCCCTGGGAGCAAAGCTGCAGCAACCAGAGCCAGAGAGGCCAGAGAAGCAGCCCAGAGAGCTGAAGGCAGAGCAGCAGCAGCTGTGCTGAGGCAGAGTGGAGCTGGAGCTGGAGCAGTCCAGAGCCGGGTGCGGTGAGCAGCTGGGGAGAGGAGGGGGACCCTGGGCAGAGGGCCCAGCGCAGGGAGACGCCTCAGCCAAGAGGCCTTGCAGGCCAGACTTGGAGGGGGATCATAACCCCGACCGGGCAGGGGCACGCTGGGAAAAAGGGTCCTGCCACCTAGAGCCTGAGAGCATGTGGCCACCACCAGAGCAAGTGTCCGACCCGCAGCATCTCTGCAGCACAGCCAGGGCCTGAGAAGGAGTCTGGAACCTACAAGGAACAGACTGTGAACTGCCCTGATGTTCCAGACACACTGTTTGTGATGTTCCCTGCCACAGAGCGGGGTGATTTGTTTTCCTTTAACCTTTCCCATTTTTCCTTATTCTTTTTTAAAATTAATTGTTAAACAACTTGTATTTGCTTTAAATTGTGTGAAATGATCAGTGGGTCAGGGAGGTGCACAGTGCAGAGAGAGTACCCTGGAGTGGGGACACCCTATCCCCTGTCCTGGGTGACCACAGCAGGGTTGGGGGTCGAGCCCCCCAGGAATCCTGGGCCCAGCCTTGTCAGGGTTTATGAGGACTCTGCCAGACAGAAGAGTGGAAGGGGAGTCCTCAAGGGCAGGGAGGCCTCTGGGTAAAGGAAGTGGGAGCGAGGACTCAGATCCTTTCGCTAGCCCACTTCACCGGGGTAGTGCAGAAGCCAGGAAAGTTCCCCACAATAGTGGGACCATTCCCCCGCTTACATATGCCACTTTCTGATAAGCAGCACTGATCCACTAGGATGTGTCTAACACAGGGGTCGGCAACCTACGGCACATGTGCCAAACACGGCAGGCGAGCCGATTTTGAATGGCACGTGGCTGCCTGCCGCGACCCCCAGCCGCACTCAGCCCCCCCACCCACCGCTCTCCCCTGCTGGGGCAGGAGCTTCGTCTTGCAGCAGCCAAGCTCCCCCTCCCTCCCCCAGCCGTGGTGCAGCCTGCTTTCCTGCCCCTCCTCCTCTCCTTCCCTGCACCGGCCCTTGCAAAGGGAGGGGGGAGGAGTGGCAGCGTGCTCCCCCCCCCCCCCCCAGGCCCCGCTCTCCGGCACGTGGCTCCCCCGGCTCCTTGCTAAAGCCGGCCCTGGGTAAAGGAGGCAGAGAAGAGGTAGGGACGGGGCCTTGGGGAAGGGGGTGGAACAGGACATATCCCTTCCAGCACCCCCATGAGCCGAGCACCCCAGCCTTCTCCCCTGCACCCCCCCACTCCCCCACACCCAGCCTGCTGCCCTGCACCTCCACACACACCCCAGCCCTCTGCCCTGACCTCTGAAGCCCCCCCACACCCCCAGCCTTCTGCCCTGCACCCCCACATACCCCTCCAGCCCTCTGCCCTGACCTCTGAAGCCCCCACACCCCCAGCCCTCTGCCCTGAACCTCCACAAACCCCCAGTCCTCTGCCCTGACCTCTGAAGCCCCCCACACCCTCAGCCTTCTGCCCTGCACCCTCCACACTCCTCCAGCCCTCTGCTCTGATCGCTGAAGCCCCCCACACCCTCAGCCTTCTGCCCTGCACCTCCCACACCCCTCCAGCCCTCTGCCCTGACCTCTGAAGCCCCCCACGCCCCCAGCCTTCTGCCCCGCACACCCCTCCAGCCCTCTGCCCTGAACTCTGAAGCCCCCCACACCCACCCTTCTGGGGGTGTGGGGGGCTTCAGAGGTCAGACCCCACTCAACCCTCTGCCGGCCTAGTTGAACAGAACGCCAGGCTGGCAGCGAGCTGAGCAGGCTGATGGCGTAAGATCAGCATTTTAATTTAATTTTAAATGACGCTTCTTAAACATTTTGAAAACCTTGTTTACTTTACATACAACAATAGTTTAGTTATATAATATATAGACTTATAGAGAGAGAGACCTTCTAAAAAACGTTAAAATTGATTACCAGCACGCGAAACCTTAAATTAAAGTAAATAAATGAAGACTTGGCACACCGCTTCTGAAAGGTTGCCTACCCCTGGTTTAACAAATCAAGGAGTGAGAAGAATCTCAGGGGAAGGAATAAACTTGAGACGAGGGTTTGTTTTTCATATTATTAAAAAGCGTTTGGGTTTTTTTTAATTGGATGCTGAGTCTTGCTGATTGTTTTCTGTGTCTTGCTGGCTCTTGGGGGAATGAATTTCTGATTTGTGTTAAATTTGTATAAGTAAAAGTGGTGATTTTATTGAATGGAATTAGTTTTTCCTGATGATGCCTGAAGACATTAAACAAGCCTTGAGGCCCAATTCTATATTCTTCATGCACAGGAAAAGTTCCCATTGATTTCAATGAGAATCCAGCCTTCAGAAGGAGCTGGGGATTCAGCGTGTAATAGAAAAAAGTATTGTGCCTGTAAAAGCAGGTGGTTGTGCAAATTCTGCATTTGGTATCTTAGGGCTAGCTCCACAAAGGACTTAAGCATTGCAGTGCCTAACTATTACATGCCCTGCTGCCCAGTGAAATTCACAGCCCCAAGTTAGGTGCCCAGGCTCCCTATACAGTGCATGGAGAGAATTAGGCACCTAAGAATTGGATTCTCAGAAGCCAGCAACATGAGCAGGGAGCCGCTTAAGGTATTCAACAGGAAATGCTGAGGAGAAGAATGGGGTCTAATCCCTCCCTCTCAAAGATAGTTAGGGGACTAAGTCCAGGCTGGAGGAAGTGCCTCTTCAGTTGAGATTCACAGTATAAACCCTCTGCTGGAATTAGGTGCCTAGTCCCTTGATCACAAAAAAATGGTGGTGATGCCAGTGCTGAGGATATCCTTTAAGTCAGTGATTAAGACACTCATCCAGGATGTAGGAGCCCTGGGATCAAGTCCCTGCTCCGAATCAGGCAGCGCAAGGTTTTGAAAACAGATCTTCTCCATCCCAGGTAAGTGCCCTAACCACTAGGTTATTGGCTATAACAGGGTGGGCTTGTTACCCCAAGGGTTTTCTCTGTGCTAGAGTTGCCTCAGGAATACCTAGAGGACACGGCACATCTGTCCAATACGTTATTGACACAAGTAGTATTTCTAAAACAACACTTTAGTAACACAACAATCCCTCTAATACACCAATCCCTGACAGTAGGCTAAGAGCATCCCAAACCACAATAACATACAGTTGGAAGTGATGGTGAAGTGGAGATGCCTTGCTTCTGATGGCCAGTCTTCCACAGGTCATTGACAGCAGCCTTCTTGCAGTACCTAAGCATCTCTCAGGTCAAGTTCCTCAGGTTTCTCTTCATTCTTTTTCTTTTCTCAGGTTCCTCTCAGGTCTCCTTCAAGTTTCTTATTGTCACCTTTATCTCTTTTTCTTACCTTCCCTCACCTTCTCTATCTCTCTCTCCTTCCTACACACACAGGCTCTTTTCCCTTTTATTACACAGCTCACTTCTCCTGTTCTACACTGCTCTCTTCACATACACCGACCCTCACTCTCTCACTGGCTTACTCACAAACTCCTTGACAGATTGATAGCTCTGGCTCCTCTGTGACTCTCTCACTAACACACTCTGACTCTTATACCACACTTTTTTATCTCACTTTTGCTTAATATCTTCTCAGAGCCCTTGGTGCCTGTGCCAATATTGCAACGTAGTATCTAAATGCTCCCAACCTTATAATTAACTGCCTTACCACTGCTTGTTATTTTCCCTGCCAATTCTTGGTGCTACGTGCTCCCCTACCTTCAGCTAAAGGTGGACTGGTACTTCTTTGCTTGCCTAGCACAAAATGGTGGCAAGGTAACAAAATGGAGTAACTTTGGTTCTCTGGCATTGGGCTCTCTCTCTTTCCTGACATGGGATAGGTGCTTAACTCCAGGAGAGGATTCACAGCTGAGAAGCTGAAGTAAATGGAGACTCCTTCCTCTGACCCAGACTTCAGTGCCTAGCTATTTTTGAGGGGAAGGGCATCGACCCTCACCTCATCCCCAACATTTCCTATTGGCTAGCTAAAGTGACTCCCTACTTAGTGTGCCGGCTTTTGTGGATCCTATTCTTAGGCACTTACCTCTATATGCATTGTACAGGGAGCTTGGGATCCTAACTCAAGGCTGTGGATTTTACTAGGGAGAGGAAACCAAGTTAAGCATTGGAACACTGAGTCCCTTTTGTAGATATAGCCCTTAGGTTATAAAACCCACATTTGAAGATGTGCATGCCATGCTTAGCAGTTTGTAATCAAACAGTAAGGCTCAAATTCTGCACATGAAAGATGAATGTTATTCTCTCCCTCCCAAGCAAAATAAAATTAACTTTACCTATAGTGATGTTTTGTTTATCATTTAACGCAAAAAAAAACCCTTTCGGTGAAATCCAACAAGTAAAATTTTCTTGTGTAAATTCTGCATTTGGCATTTTTTATTTTGTTGTTGTTGTTGTTTTTGTTCATTAGGGTGCTTGTGGACTCATTGTTGCAAGGTAATGAGCACCTAACTTCCATGGAAGTCAGTAGGAGTTGAGAACAGTCAACAGCTTGCAGGATTGAGCCTTGTACTGCATAATCTTTAATTGTATTCATGAGCGTTCCTTCATACAAGTAGTGTCTTAGTTTAATGGGACTACGTCTGTAAGTGCTCATGAATTTAGGGGTTGTAAAGCCTAGCCCTAACTGTTCAGCATGTCTACATTTTAGCTGAGAACAGTGGTAGTGTGACTGTTGTGATGTACGATGGTTAATAAGCAGGCATGAGAGCATTATATATGTCATACTTTATTTATTTTTTTACGGAATTTTGATGTAGTCAGCTGGTGTGTTTCAGAAGAAGCCATGAGACGCCTGAAACTGCAATGGTAAGAGAATACATTAATTAATGGCCCTTTTTGGCTTTTGAAATTGTGTATAAAAATATAACATGAACTTTTTTAATCTATTGAAATTTTAAAAATATTTAATGTCAGCTTGTAACAGTACAGACTCACCCCTGCAGCACCTCCTGCTGGTCATCCAGGGAATTATCTCTCCAGCCTCTGGAGTACCCTCTGCAGGCCAGTGATCCACCAGTCCTCTCCTTCCCGGCTCCCGTGTCCCTCCCAGGACCCCTTGCTCTGGGTGCTGCCCCCTGGCAGTACCCACACACTAGGTCTCCCCTCCCAGGAGAACCCCCACCTACTATCCCCACCTTGCCTCAGCACTAGGCCAGTGCCAGTCACCAACTACTCCCGCTCCTTGGGGCAGACTACAGTATGGGCCACTCATCACTGGCAAAGAGGGTTTGGACCTGCTGCCTTGGCCTAGCCTTGGGCTGCTCTCTGCAACCCCCAGTACCCCTTGGCCTTCCGCTAGGCTGCAGCCTGGGGCTATCCAGGCTGGAGCTCCCCAGCTCCTCAGCCTGTCCCCAGCCCTGCTCCACTCAGGTATGCTATCCCTAGCTTGCTGTAGCCAGGCCCTTCTCTCTCTGCACTCAGAGAGAGACTGCTGAGCTTTTGGCTGCCCTGGCCTTCATAGGGCCAGCTGAGTCTGTTTGGGGCGTGGCCCCAGTTGCAGCCACTTCCCCCAATCAGCTCAGCCTATAAACTACTTTCTCCAGCCCCAGCCCCAGCCCCAGCCCCCTCTGGACCAGAGCAGGGTTACCACCCTGCTACACACCTCTCCCCTCAAACTCCCCACCCCCAGGGGGGGAAAGGGGAGACTTATGGCCTGGGGTCCCCGAAGTTGGGCCTCCAGGCTTGCACATTTTCGCTTCGCAGCCTCCCAGCCGCGGGCCATCTCCCGGGTACATGCCTCTGCTTGCCGGAGGGCCCGCTCTGCCGCCTCGCATCGTGCCTGTAGATCCTGGTCCCCCAGGCCCTCTTCCCTCAGGGTCTGGGTCCCCTTGGTCATCTGTCCCACAACCACCTGGGTCCATTTTGTTCCTTGGACATGGCCCACTTGGTCCCTAACCTCTTGCTGTGCCCACTCCTTCTGGGTCTCTCTCTCCGTGACTGGTGTGGTGACGGTCTGGGTCCCAGCCTCTTGTGGTGTCCCCTCCATCCCAGTCACCACCTTGGTCACGTTTGGTCCCTCCGTGCCTACAGGCACCTCTTCTTGTCGCCCCTCAGTCCCTCTGAGGGGGCAATGCCTCTTTAGATGGCCTAGTTCCCGGCAGCCCCAGCAGGCTTCTCGCCTCTGGGCTGCCCGGGACTTCTTATTGTCCCTTTGGGGTCCTGTCCCCTTACCAGGACTGACATGGACCTCTTGTGTTGGGCCTGGGCATATCCTCCACACATGGCCCGACTGCCCATAGGCCCAACAAGTCAGCCACCGCCCGGGTTGCTTCACCTGGCAAGCTGTTCTCGGGACCTCCCCTCGTCCTTGCTGGGGTTGCGACGCCCGGCCCCTGCCCCAATAGGGACAGTCCCGTGCCACATGCCCCACCTGTTTGCAGGCATAGCAAGTCCTGCGCCCCTTCACAGGCTGCCTGGCCTTGGCGCTCCACTTCGTGTCCTGCTGGCGGCTCCTCCAACACTCCTGCCGGAGGAGTTGGACTAGGGTCCGCTGCTCCCTCGCTAGCTGGGTCATCTGTCGATGGAGGGCCCCTTGCACCTCCCATCGTTCCTGCTGGGTCTCCCGTATTCCCTGCAGGACGTCAGCCCCCTTCCTCGGGGACGCTGACACCGGGACTCACCCAGGGACAATACCTGGGGTCTCTCCATAATATACCCCGGTGTATACGGGATCCATTGTCCCGTTCCTCTCCACCGTCTCAGACAATAGTCCTGCTGTCCTGCCTTGTCCCTTGTGTCGGGGTGGACCGCTTATGCCTACATTCTCCACCAAACCATAACGGTACGGACTCACCCCTGCGGCGCCTCCTGCTGGTCGTCCAGGGAATTAGCTCTCCAGCTCCAGCTCCAGCCCCAGCCCACTCTGTACCGGAGCAGGGTTACCACCCCGCTACACGGCTCAAAATTGATGCCCATTTAAAACTACTGTCTTGGTCTCGTAAGACCTGGAGGGGAAGAACCATCCTCCCTCAGGTCAAGGAACAAAAGTGGAGCCACTGAACAGCAACTGCAACCTTAATTTCACAGTTACCCCTGGAGCTGGTGCACTGTTTTTTTGCAGAAGGAGGGCCCAGTGGATTTGTGTAGTAATGGATCCAGCAGAAAAGTCCTTCTCTCCCACCCCAGACCCAACCTGCCTCCATACCATCTCCAAATCCTAGCGTTGTGGCTCAAGGGAACCCTACCAGAAATATGTTCATGTTATGCTGGGGTCCACACCCCTGACCACATTCTTTGTATTTTCCCACCCTAATACAGTGAATGAAACTGCAGTGGTTCTACTGTGTGAAGATCTCTACGTGAAGAACTGCACACAAGAAGCTATTAGCAACATGCAACAAGAAGTTTTATTAATTCTACAAAACCCACAGAATATTCTATATATTCATGAGTACCACCTTCTGGAACCTTAGATAACTATTTACATATATACACACACAGATATCTCATAATATTGCGCTTACGGGGTGTGGGAAGCATTTACAATTAATCAGAACCATTGAAGAACCACCTCAGTCTGCACTTACTTTAAAATGAATCAGAAAGTTACAAATGTCTCCATTAAATAAATCTTTTCTTTTAATTCTTAAATTTCAGGAGCTGGCTAGCCATTTTGCTGGTTTCATGCCTAAGAACGTATGCATCAAGTGCCTCTAAACCCAATATTTTACTGATAATGGCTGATGATCTTGGTTTGGGGGATGTAGGCTGCTATGGCAATGATACACTAAGGTAAGGTCACATTGTCAGGGTCACTGTGGCATGAATTGAGGAGCTGAAATTCATCAAAATGTCCCCATAATTTTCATCTTGGTGTGTAGTGTTGTCCTCTCGCCTGGTGGAAATACAGACTCAAGAAAAAGGATAGGCATACTTGAGTCAACCGGTATTCCACCATCTCATTATACATGAAAAGTGCGCTTCATTTTCCTTTGGAGTGTCCTAATGATAGCACAGTAGGCTGTGGCTTACAACAGGTATGAGAACAGGTTCAAAACTACTTAATATTAGAAAAATAACATATCAATTAAAGTAACCCTGGGCTTACTTATTTAGGTAGCTGCCTGTCATCTTAGGTGATCAGTTTAAATATGTTCTTTTCAGTGTACAGTATATAGAAAATAAATGGGCAACAGTAAGTGTTACGTTGCAAGGGACTTTCTTGGGATGGTTGTTGATTCATTTGCCCAGACGGACACGCATGCGCACATACGCATGCATGTACTCCAAGGTTACATTTGAAATTGGGATTTGACACCAAATGTCAGCTCCAACCAGCATAGGTTTAACTGTAATATGTGCATGGAATGATGTCTCCATGTCCATGATATAGTTATCCCAAGATTGACTTATCCATTTTTATTTAGACATATTAATACTGTGTGTGTGTGAGAGAGAGAGAGAGAGAGAGAGCATAAAGAAAGTTCTTGGATGAAAGAGAAATTTCTTATTATAGTCATTATTATGTGTATTCTGGGTATTTTACGCCTTCCTTTCTCCAGCTTTGGCAGCTGCCAAAGAGTTGATGCTGGACCTGATGTGGAATTTGTCTGTTTCAGTGTGTCAAATCTTATGTTTCTCCAAAGGCTCGTGAAAATGTATGTTCACTTTAATAAGACAGGCTAGCTTTCTGCCAGGCACAGTACATGCAGCTATTGTTTTTCTCTTTGGAGAGTTTTCCAATACATGGTAATCATTTTAATTGCAAAATTGAGATTTTTTTAAAAGGAAAATATAATTTAAAAGTGTAAGAATTGTTTCTGAAGTACTGAGTGGCAGGCACAAGAGACAATTGGATTGTTTGTTTTTTAAAGATTTAACTGTACTATGTGTTTGCAATCTCAGTCATATACAATATATAAAAAGCTTTAAATCAACAAAATGTTACTCAAGTCACGTACTACAAAGTGATAAAACAGAAAAGGCCCATTCTCTTATCTTCACTTTTATTTCTGCAGTGAGAATGCAAAACATAGTGGTTCCCTTTCTGCGGGCAGGAGAAATAAATCCCTGTATTGTCATATATCCATATCTGGTTCCATATGTCAATACAGTATATGTTTTCTTCATCTGGGATGTACTCTTTGGTTCTTATTTTTCTTATTGCATGTTATTTATCCAGTGTAACTGATTTTTTTTTTATTTTAATCAATACCACTTGGGAGAGGTAATAGGTAAAGGTAATAGGACTAATATAAACATTTTCTCACTATTTAGTTGTATATAAAGCAGACAATGTGTAGATTCATCCATGATGGTCTTGAACATGCTGCTTTATTTTGTGTGTGTCTCAAATTTGATCATAGTTCATTTTTCTTTTTAGGACCCCTAATATTGATCAGCTGGCAAAGGAAGGAGTGAAACTTACTCAGCACATTGCTGCGGCTCCCCTTTGCACACCAAGCAGAGCTGCTTTCCTGACTGGCAGATACCCTATCAGATCAGGTTGGACCTCTCTTTAATGGTTCACTGCTGTCTAAACAGTACAATTTTCTATTGCAATTCCTTTAAATAGATCTTGATTAAATAGACCTTGTGTCCAGTTCTATGGTTTTTGACAGCATATCATTGCATTTTGGTTTTAAATAAAACATGACCTTCCATTCATCGAAGAGAATAATAGGAAAAGAAACAAGTAATTTATTATTTTGTATTATGCTTTAGGAATGGGATCCAGCACTAAACAGCGTGTTCTTTTTTGGACTGGTGGCTCAGGAGGGCTCCCTCCAAATGAAACAACTTTTGCCAGAATACTGCAGCAGCAAGGTTATACCACAGGACTTATAGGTACAGTATGTAGAAATTAGCTAGACTACAGTTTCCAATTTATAAAACTTCTTAAGCACTGTAACATTTTGAAATATAGCCCATTTGTTTACAAAAACCATAATTTACATATCTGATAAGCCCAAAATGAATAAATATGGATGTACAAAGTAAACTGAAAGTTCAGAAAACAGGATCTGGTGAATTCAGTATATAATGTTTTAGGAAACACCCACAAAATATGCATTGACTTATGAGAGCAGTTGCTTGCCAGACACTACAATAGTCTTAAACAATTACTGCTCAGTCACTCACCTGCTGGGTGAACTTGCTATGTTTGTGCATCCTATATATTACCAGAGCCAAGTCTCTTACCAGGACCTTCATGAGCTGTACCTATATTAGGTGAGGCACAAAGTGGGAAGACACTCATTGACTTTAGTGGTGGATCAGGCCCCACACAGAGGGCAAAAATCCCACTGAAGTCACTAGGAATTGTGCCTGAGTAAGAATAGCAGGATTTGTCCTTTAAACAGCACTTTTTTCCCCCCCAAAAAATATTGTTCTAAAAAGTGAAAGACACTTATTGTGTTTAAGCATACTGGGGGTGAAAATTAACCTTTTTGTAGATGGCCAGCACAGGCCTCTACACCATTTCAGTTTTGCTTAGCTCTTAGTTTGTGGGTTTAAGAGGGTGTCATAACTATAAAGGGAAGGGTAACAGCTGTCCTGTGTACAGTACTATAACATCCCTCCTGGCCAGAGACTCCAAAATCCTTTTCCCTGTAAAGGGTTAAGAAGCTCAGGTAACCTGGCTGACACCTGACCCAAAGGACCAATAAGGGACAAGCAACAGAGGGTCCTGTGGCACCTTTGAGACTAACAGAAGTATTGGGAGCATAAGCTTTCGTGGGTAAGAACCTCACTTCTTCAGATGCAAGTAATGGAAATCTCTAGAGGCAGGTATATATCAGTGTGGAGATAACGAGGTTAGTTCAATCAGGGAGGGTGAGGTGCTCTGCTAGCAGTTGAGGTGTGAACACCAAGGGAGGAGAAACTGTTTCTGTAGTTGGATAGCCATTCACAGTCTTTGTTTAATCCTGATCTGATGGTGTCAAATTTGCAAATGAACTGGAGCTCAGCAGTTTCTCTTTGGAGTCTGGTCCTGAAGTTTTTTTGCTGTAAGATGGCAACCTTTACATCTGCTATTGTGTGGCCAGGGAGGTTGAAGTGTTCTCCTACAGGTTTTTGTATATTGCCATTCCTGATATCTGACTTGTGTCCATTTATCCTCTTGCGTAGTGACTGTCCAGTTTGGCCAATGTACATAGCAGAGGGGCATTGCTGGCATATGATGGCATATATAACATTAGTGGACGTGCAGGTGAATGAGCCGGTGATGTTGTAGCTGATCTGGTTAGGTCCAGTGATGGTGTTGCTGGTGTAGATACATATCTACACCAGCAACACCATCACTGGACCTAACCAGATCAGCTACAACATCACCGGCTCATTCACCTGCACGTCCACTAATGTTATATATGCCATCATATGCCAGCAATGCCCCTCTGCTATGTACATTGGCCAAACTGGACAGTCACTACGCAAGAGGATAAATGGACACAAGTCAGATATCAGGAATGGCAATATACAAAAACCTGTAGGAGAACACTTCAACCTCCCTGGCCACACAATAGCAGATGTAAAGGTTGCCATCTTACAGCAAAAAAACTTCAGGACCAGACTCCAAAGAGAAACTGCTGAGCTCCAGTTCATTTGCAAATTTGACACCATCAGATCAGGATTAAACAAAGACTGTGAATGGCTATCCAACTACAGAAACAGTTTCTCCTCCCTTGGTGTTCACACCTCAACTGCTAGCAGAGCACCTCACCCTCCCTGATTGAACTAACCTCGTTATCTCCACACTGATATATACCTGCCTCTAGAGATTTCCATTACTTGCATCTGAAGAAGTGAGGTTCTTACCCACGAAAGCTTATGCTCCCAATACTTCTGTTAGTCTCAAAGGTGCCACAGGACCCTCTGTTGCTTTTTACAGATTCAGACTAACACGGCTACCCCTCTGATACTCAAATAAGGGACAAGATACTTTCAAATCTTGGGGCGGGAGGAAGACTTTTGTTTGTGTTCTTTGTTTGGGAAGTTGTTCGCTCTTGGGACTGAGAGGGACCAGACATCAATCCAGGTTCTCCAAATCTTTCTGAACAAGTCTCTCGTATTTCAGACTTGTAAGTAAACAGCCAGGCAAGGTGTGTTAGTTTTACTTTGTTTTCTCAACTTGTAAATGTACCTTTTACTAGAGTGTTTATCTCTGTTTGCTGTACTTTGAACCTGAGGCTAGAGGGGGGTCCTCTGAGCTCTTTAAGTTTGATTACCCTGTAAAGTTATTTTCCATCCTGATTTTACAGAGATGATTTTTACCTTTTTTCTTTAATTAAAAGCCTTCTTTTTAAGAACAGGTTTTAGAGTAGCAGCCGTGTTAGTCTGTATCCGCAAAAAGAAGAACAGGAGTACTTGTGGCACCTTAGAGACTAACAAATTTATTAGAGCATAAGCTTTCGTGGACTACAGCCCACTTGCATCCGAAGAAGTGGGCTGTAGTCCACGAAAGCTTATGCTCTAATAAATTTGTTAGTCTATAAGGTGCCACAAGTACTCCTGTTCTTCTTTTTAAGAACCTGATTGATTTTTCCTTGGTTTTTAGATCCAAGGGGGTTGGATCTTGATCCACCAGGAATTGGTGGGAGGAAGGAGGGGGGATGGTTAATTTCTCCTTGCTTTAAGATTCAAGGGGTTTGGAGTTGTATTCACCAGGGAATTGGTGAAGAGTTTCTCAAGGCTTCCCAGGGAAGGGAACTAGCTTTGGGAATGGTGGCAGCGGACCAGATCTAAGCTGGTAGTTAAGCTTAGAAGTTTTCATGAAGGCCCCCACATTTGTGCCCTAAAGTTCAGAGTGGTGAAGCAGCCTTGATAGAGGGACTTAGTAATATATAGGTCTTGTGCTAGCTCTCTTCAAAGGGATGAACATGACTAGGGATAGTGCAGACTGGTTCTAATGTTATACTGTAAAACACAACCAACAGCAGCTAGTAGTACTCAGAGGTCCTTTACCAGTCTTGTAGCCACTGACACCATAGTTATAGGCTCTTCTATAACTATGCACTCTTCTGTGTCAAGATATATTCTTATTGTGCTATAATATAACTTAATTATGGTCTGTGTAAATAACAATTATTAGAATGCTGTAAGTTATACATTCTGTAGAATTAGAACACCATATTTTGGGGATCATTTTAAAATAAATTTAGCCAAATAAAGTTGAAGTGCGGGGGCTGACCATGTGTAAATCCTGTTACAGAGTACTTCCCTCCCAGGAGTGGATGTCACACTAAACTTATAGGCTATCTGATGTACTTACCATCAGCTCCTTCTTGGATCCCAAAGGATCCTTCTTTAGAGTAAGGGCTAACTTACAATTTAAGTATCAAAAAAAATTTCCATTCTTGATCTCATTCAGTATGTCTCTCCCCTCATCTGGGCTTTCATCCTAACTGGAATTCTGTTAGTTGAGTTAGATGAGGGTAAATTGGTTTTTCTATTTATTATATGCTTCCACATATAAATTTTAACCTCTTCCATCCCTGACCTAGACTCGGCTGATCTGTTTTATATTTTTATTTAGGAGAAGAGCCAAACTTTTGGGAATATAGGCAGGGGCACCCAGTGTCAATGATATCTGATTTTAAATCTTTCATTTATCTTTTAAGGAAAGTGGCATCAGGGTATGAACTGTGAATCCCACAGTGATCACTGCCATCACCCTTTAAACCATGGTTTTGACTATTTTTATGGCATGCCTTTTACCCTTATGAATGAATGCCAAAGTACAGAAAATCGTCGCCTCAACGCATTGGTGCAAGCTAAATATTGGCTTTACAGTCAGATAATTGCCCTTACAGTGCTCACACTTTTGATTGGAAAACTGACCGGCTTATTCTTGGTAAAATGGAAAGCAATCATCTGCTTTGCCCTGTGTGGTTTCCTGTTTTTCATCTCCTGGTTCTCCAGTTATGGATTTGTAAAGTATTGGAACTGTATCCTGATGAGAAACCATGACATTAGTGAACAACCAATGAAGCTAGAAAAAGCCACTTCCAATGTACTTAAGGAGGCTGTTTCATTTATTGAACGGTAACCAATAAATATCATATTATCCTTTAATGTTTCTTAACTATATTGTTATTGTAAATGTCTCTAATAGTACAAGTCACCATTGGGTTAGGCAGCTAATGTGCTGAGACAACTGACTATCATGCTGACCAGTATTGTTTCATCAATTCCTTGTGTTCCCCTGGCTGACTGGCTCCATCTCTTGCCTCTAATACTTAAACTATGAGCTCCTTGGGGGCAGGGACCAACTCTTTGTTCTGTTTTTACACCGCCCTGCACAATGGGGTCTTGGTCCATGACTGGGGCTCGTAGATAGACAGTACCACAAATAACAACAACAATTTTAGCTTGATGTCTGTAGGTTAACATCCCTCAAGAAAACAGTCCATAGGCTGAACAGTTTATCAAAAGCAATACTGGATTTTCCAACTGTATTAGTTCTTTGTAATAGACAAAGCTCTTAATTCTCACCTTGCAAGTATTCATGTGTGAAATCTGAGCTAACCCACAGTGAATGAGTATCCTTTCCACCAGTGCACACGGCTTTTGCAGTAAAAATGGCAAAATTCTCCGCTCTGTGCAACACCTTGACCGTGCTCAACCCCCCAAACAGAAATCCCTTTCTCTGTTACAGAGAAAACATCAACCTTTGGGCTGGGAGTTTATACGTTTCTGCTAATACAAAGATATTTTGTTTATAAATGAAATTTATTGTGTGTGAAAAATGTCCCATTCCTGCATGCATCTGGAATTTGTTTTTCTTCAGTTTTGCATGTCTGAAACCTCACAAGCATAGTTGTGTAAGATTCCATCTGCAGACATAGCCTAACGTGTCACTGAATAAACACCAAACAATATATTTCAAGGCCATTTGTTTTGGGGGGCGGGGGGATTGTTTTTCAACTGAAACTCTCTTTTTCTGAGACAGTGACAATTTATTTTTTGTTTTGTTTTTAGAAACAAGCATGGCCCATTCCTCCTCTTTGTTTCCTTTTTACATGTCCACATACCCCTCGTCACCACAGAGAAGTTTCTTGGGAAGAGTAGACATGGTTTATATGGAGATAATGTAGAGGAGATGGACTGGATGGTGGGTAAGTGGTCTTTCTTTTTGAATGAGACTGACTTTATTTATTTAAATTTGTCTAAAAACAATTAAAAGGCATGGTAGGTACCCGATATAATTTACAATAACAAATAGATTTAAACTGCCTGAAACAGGTCTCTACAATATACGGATGTGCCCAAGGACCAGCACCCTGTTACACTGCCCCTTGCTTTAAACATATAATGTTATTCTTAGGAAGCAAATACAAGCAGTTGTTTTGGAGTATCTCTCTTTTTTAATTAAAACTCTATTCTGTGCAGTGCTGTGATAGTATAATGTAATCAAATTGTAGAATACAAACACTTTATAACATCTGGCCTCAAGGAATGCTTTTAACATACTGAATTAAATGTATGGTTCAAACATGACAGTTGTCAGTATAAAGTTGAACGTGCACAGTGTACTCAGTCTCCTGTGGTTTATTTCTTGTTGCGCATATCTGTCTTGGGTACCTATATGGCTGTCATCACCTTAGTATCTGAGCACCTCTCTCGGTCTTTAATGTATTTATCCCACAACATCCCTGTGAGATAGGGAATTGTAATCTAATGGCTAGGGCGCTGGATTGGGACTCAGTGACTTGGGTACCGTTCCTGTCTCTGCTGCTAGCCTTCAGCAAATCACTTCCCCCTCCCTGTGTCTCAGTTTACCCATCTGTAAAATGGGATTAATGACGCTAACTGCAAGAAACATTGATATCTACAGATGAAAAGTGCTATATTAGACCTAAGTATTAATTATTATTATTATAATTATTATCACAGTTTTACAGCTGGGGAACTAAGACACAGAAAGGCTAAATCATCAAGGTCACACAGGAAGTTTGTGGAGGAGCATAGACTAGGTTAGTGCCCTAACCCCTAGACCATCCTTCCTTTTGATGCACTTCAGCTGTTGCTCCTTCATCTGTAGCCACAGGAGGCACCTATTGCCAGTGAGTTTCCTAAATACTGGGCTAAAAGTTATGAGATCAGACCTGCTCCCCAGCTTTTTGCAAAAACAGCATAGGTGCGTATCTCAGATCCTAGCGAGTGCTCCCTGCTGGCCATCCAATAGGACTGCTGTGAGGAGAGTCCAAGTCTCTGTGCTCTGGATCCACAGGGTGTTAAGCTTCTGGAGCCTCAGCAAGCTGCTGCACTGTTCCTCCCTTGGCCAGGGCACTGACTCTCAGTCTGGTACCCCTTCTTGGAAATGGGCCCTAGGACAGGTGGGCTGAAGAGCTCCCTCAGGAGCAGCACTTCCCCCTGAGATACCTCTCATACTTAAACACACCTCTCCTAAAACTCCACCCCAAAGGTGTGAAGCTTCTGAAACTCTCTCAGGGGAAGGCAGTTGTGGTGAAGCATCCAATATACACACACATGCTATGTACAGTCTAAAACATTTATACTCTTCTATACTTAGTTGTACAAAGCACAGGATAGTACAGAGCATTTAAAACAATAAACACTAAACCCATATTTAATTCCCTTACCATGTCAGGGCATGCTTTGAGCTGGTATCTGAGTCCCTGTTGTGGTCCAGAGGTCTTGAGGCTACTTAGGTTCAGGACAGTGGGCAGTGCCTGCCCTCCCAATGGGGCTGCTACTTACTATGTGACACCTCTCTCTCTCCTGGCCAGGAGAAAATGGACTGCTGTCCTGAGCAGACAAACTTCAGCCCTTTTTTAAAACCAGTCTTTTGTCCAAAGAGAATAAATGTCCAGCAATTGGATACTTAAGAGCCAACTGCCCTCTACTGTTATTCTTATGCCACCAGCTTTTGGAATGTTCAACCCAACATGGAGACAGACAGACCATAGAAAAGGCAAATGTTTGAACATTGAAAGTGGAGTTTGCAGCCTGACACAGATACTAGGGTTCATAATCTTACACAGAATTCATAAATTGTACAGACATATTCCCAAATCATCACAGTGCCTAATCCCATGAGAGGGTTTGCAGCTCAGAATTCCAAGCAGAGGGAGGTGCCTCCCTGCAGCCCCAACTTAGGTGCCCAACTTGCCGAGAGGGGCAGGGTTTAAAACACCCCTCTTACCTTGGTATCTCCCATTGACTAGTTTAGGAGGGGAACCGCTAGCATACTGGGCTTTTGTGGTTCCCATTCTGAGGTGTCCTCTCTTCCCATTCATTGTCTATGGAGCCTAGGTGCCCAACTCAGATGTGATCAGGGCCGGCGCTTCCAGTAGGTGACCCTAGGTGGTTGCCTAGGGCGGCAGGATTTGCAGGATGGCATTTTGCCGTCCTCGGCGGAAATTTGGCGGCGGGGAGTCCTTCCACTCCGGGTCTTCGGCGGAAATTCGGTAGCGGGTCCTTCACTCACTCCGGGACCCGCCGCCGAAGTGCCCTGAAGATGTGGAGCAGAAGGACCCCTGCCGCCGAAAGCTCAGAGGAGGAGTGCTGCCGCCTAGGGCGGCAAAAACCCTGGCACCGCTCCTGGATGTGATGAATCCCACTGATTTTCTACATGCCTAAAAGTTAGGTGTGGTGACCCTCAGCATCACCACACCTAAGTTCCTTTGAGGATCTAACCCCCACTGACTTCACTGGACTTTGGATCAGGTCCTTAATGACACATTTGTAACTCCGTTTCTCAGTATTGAATAGCGCTATTTTTCTTTATTTATAGGCAGAATTCTGGATGCTATTGACAAAGAAGGCTCGAAGAATAACACATTCACTTATTTCACATCTGACCATGGAGGACACTTGGAGGCTCAAAAACAAAATACCCAATTAGGTGGTTGGAATGGAATATACAAAGGTGAGAACGCTGTAGACTATCTGTCTGTGGGACTTTATAGCATCTTCTTTCTTAAAATAAATAGGTCCAGGTTGAATATATTTATAAAGTTATATTCTGCTTTATCATGGAGCTCAGAAAGGCAACTAAAACCCAGATAGTTTCCAATATCCAGACTCACCAGCATCTATACTTATATAACAATACTGTGATATCTGAGCACCAGTCTTTAATGTATTTATCTGCAACACCCCTATTAGTTAAGGAAGTACTGTCATCCCCACATATAGATGGGAAACTAAGGCACAGAGAGGCTAGTGTGCCTGCTGACATAGGAAGTCTTGGCATAGCAAGGACTTTATCCTTATCTCCAAAGCCCTGGGGTAGTGCCCTAACCACTGGACCATCCTTCCTCTCTTCCATACCAATAATTCTATACCAATAAATGCAACTGGATAATGGCATGGAATGTACATTTATAAAATTTGCAGATGACACCAAGCTGGAAGGGGTTGCAAGTGCTTAGAATTCACAATGATCTTGACAAATTAGAGAATTGATCTGAAATCAACAAGATTGAATTCAATAAATACATGTAAAAAGTACTTCACTGAGGAAGGAAAAATTAAATGCACAAATACAAAATGGGCAGTAATTGGCTAGTACTGCTGAAGAAGATCTGGGGGTTATAGAGCAGTGCTTCTCAAGCAGGGGTACGTGTACCCCTGGGGATAGTCAGAGGTCTTCCAGGGGGTGTTCAACTTATCTAGATCAGTGTTTCTCAACCTGGGGTTGCAGCCATCAGGGAGGGGTCATGGGATGGGTTTGGGTCACAAGTGCAGGGCTGGCATTATGGTTGGCAAGCAAGGAAATTGCTCGGGAACCCACACCACAGGAAGCCACACAAAGCTAAATTACATGCTTCAGCCCTGGGACGTGGGACCCGGGCTTCCGACAAGGCTCACTAGTGAAAAACAGGCTCAAGTATTTTACTGAAGTGTAAGTACAGTATTCATATTCCAATTGATTTATTTTATAATGATATGGCAAAAGTGAGAAAGTAAGCAATTTTTCAGTAATAGCGTGCTGTGACACTTTTGTGTTTTTATGTCTGATTTTGTAAGCAAGTAGTTTTTAAGTAAGATGAAACTTTGGGTATACAAAACAAATCAGACTCCTGTAAGGGGTACAGTAATCTGGAAAGGTTGAGTACCACTGCTATAGAGGATCACAGACTTAATGTGAGTCAGCAAAATGATGCAGTTGTGAAAAAGGCTAATATCATTTGCAGGCGTGTAAGAGGAGGTAATTGTCAGACAGAGGAGGTAATTGTCCCACTCCACTCAGCACTGGTGTGGCCTCAGTTGGAGTACCGCATCTAATTCTAGGCACCATACTTTGGAAAAGATGTGGACACACTGAAGAAAGTCCAGAGGACAGCAACAAAAAATGATAAAAGGTTTAGAAACTTGACCTATGAGAAAAGCTGGGAAAAAACTGGGCATGTTTAGTCTTGAGAAAGGACTGAGGGAGGACCTGATAATAGCCCTCAAATCTGTTAAGGACTGTTATAAAGAGGACTGTGATCAATTGTTCTCCTTGTCCACTGAAGGTATGCCAAGAAGTAATGGGCTTAATCTGCAGCAAAGGAGATTTAGGTTAGACATCAGGAAAAAAATCTGATTATAACGGTAGTTAAACTCTGGAATAGGCTTCCAAAGGAGATTGTGGTATCTCATCATTGGAGGTTTTATGAACGGGTTGGACAAACACCTGTTAGGAATTGTTACACCCAGAATTTTCTTTGTACTAGGGTGGTCTCAGGAATACCTAGAGGACACGGCACATTCATCCGATAAATGACTGACACAAGCAGTATATATCTAAAACAACCTTATGATCAGCTGCCTCACCGCTGCTTGTTATTTTTCCAGCCATTTCTTGTTACTACATGCTTCCTTGCTGTCAGCTAATGGTGGAACGATACCTTAGTGATGTGTTTAACTAACGCAAAATAGCTGCAAGGTTTCAAAATAGAGTAACTCTACTCCTTGTCCATCAGTCCTCTCCTTGATGGTTAACATATTTATATTTTAACCATCACCAACTAGTGAGTTTAGTGGATGTTTGGCCTTGTCAGCATTAGCTCAAGGCTCCCTGAGGGACCAAGCAGGTGTTTCTTCTACTTGGCATGATATCTCACAACCCCTGACTTTGCCTCTCTAGGATAATGTAACCCAGGGATCGGCAACCTTTGGCACGTGGCCCACCAGGGAAAGCCCCCTGGCGGGCCGGGCCGATTTGTTTACCTGCCACGTCCACAGGTTCGGATGATTGCAGCTCCCACTGGCTGCAGTTCACCACTGCAGGCCAATGGGGGCTGCGGGAAGCCGCGGCCAGCACATCCCTTGTCCCGCGCCACTTCCTGCAGCCCCCATTGGCCTGGAGCAGCGAACCGCAGCCTGTGGGAACTGTGATTGTTTACCTGCCGCATCCGCAGGTTCAGCCAAACTGGCCTGGCCCGCCAGGGGGCTTACCCTGGTGGGCTACGTGTCAAACGTTGCCGATCCCTGATGTAACCATTTCAGTTCTCCTAAAGTGCACACTTTGCAATTGTTTAAACTTTCTTTTAATCCAGAATAACAATCAGTACTACCACCAATATCTGAAACACTAAAATCATGATAATAGGATGCAGAAGTGCATTAAAGAATCTCGTTGCTGTGGGAGACTGTGGTAGGGTGGCTGCCCCACGCCCGGAGAGTGTGGGCTGCGGCAGGCCTGGGTGCCTGCATATCACGGCAGCCAATAAAAGAAAGCTTGTTGCGAGCCGATCAGAGCCCAGGTTGGGGACAGCCAATCAGGGCCAAGCTCAGCCATATAAAAGACTGCTCAGGGAGAGAGTGGTCAGTCTGTCCCAGGCCTTCAGAGGGGCAGGTCTGTCTCCAGAGCTGGGAGGCCAGCACCATGGACAGCGCAGTGCAGGCCAGCCTTGGAGAGCGGGAGAAGATCCTACTCCGTAGCCTGCCCGGCGGCCGGCCTTGTAGGAAAGGACCTAGCAGGGAGAAGGGCTGTTGGGGAAGCGGTCCAGAGGAACAGACAGAGGAGGAAGGAGAAGGAGGACAGTGAGGCTGTCACTAGAAGGCTCTGGACCAGGACTCAGAGTAATGGGCGGGCCTGGGTCCCCTCCTCCCCCCTTTGTTCCCCTTGGCAGTACACCCAGCCATAGGCCGCAGGAGCGGCCAGCAGAAACTACACCAGATCCCGAGCTGTAGGGATAGGACTTGCAGGCATAGGAGTGTTGATCATCTAGCCCCCAGAAGGGGGTGTGAATGGACAAAGGGACACTGTCGGAGGGCAGTGTTCCAGAAGAGGACACCGTGCGTCGGGAGCAACGCGGGTCTACACGCCAACCAAAGGCGGGCCGACCGACGGGACACCACCAGAAGGGGGTGCTCTACTGGATTGAACCAATTCCCCTAGATGACCAGTAGGAGGTGCCACGGTGGTGAGTCCCAACCTTGTCACAGAGACGATCCCAGAAATACCTCCTGCCATTTATGTTCTTGTGTCCCTTTTTACTCTTTCAACAATTTGTTCCCGCTCACTAGATACGTGGTGGACAGTAATCATAACCCTGCGTGCATCAGCTTGAGCTTTTTGTGACAATTTTTGCAAATGTGTATGATTTAAGAGCTATTTAACTAAACTTATGTTCATCCCCAATGAAATAGGATTAATACTAGTATACAGTTGGTAGTGGTTTAGAATTTCCTTAGTTTTGACTTAAGGTAATGTAAAATTAAAATCTCATTGAATTACAGCAACTATATTACACAAACATTGATTTTCATTGGGATCATGATTTACATTAAATAAATGATCAACTGTAAATTGCTTAAACAACTCCCAATACATACACATTTATTTCCTATGTACACCACCACAGATCCAATATATGAGAAAGGATTTAATTGCTAGTGAACTTCCCTTTCTCTGAGTTTAAACATATATCATAAGACTGAACAGCATTACTGTTGCAAATATATCCAATTCCATGTTCTTCTATACATGCCTCAAGTTCTACTATCTTCCATAGAGATATTTGATTTATGGCCCATAATTTATGCTCCATTGGTTGCATTACACTGTTATTAATGTTCAATCCTAATGCCACAATGGGAGATATCCATTCAATTTGGGCATTAGAAATTAATATTATAAAAGCAGTGGCTTGATTCAGCTGTGCATCATATGTGAAATTTACCATCTTCCACCATGAGTACAAATTTTGCTTAGAGACAGTAGCATGTTTCCACACTATGCTTCTTATTTCTAGTGGGAGAATGCTACTTATCCCATCTCTGAGTCTTTCACCACATCAATGGTCTATGTCTGTGCTTGCATACAAGTCAATGCTATGGACACATTGCTTTAAAATACCTCTACTGTTTGCAATACCTCTAGTGTTTGCAATAATATCAAATGATCTGCTTCTTGCAGCTTTTCCCAGCCAGGATGCAAACTCGTTATCAAATAGTAGGTTGTACTTGTGTTGTTTAAGGAGGTCTTTGCAGGTTTGGATAAAACAAGATTTGCAGAAGCCCAGCCTGATGAGCAGCCTGGGTTGCCCTGCCTCCTACCTAGATTTCCTGGGCAAGAGGAGGAGGGAATCCACCATGGGTGCAGTTTGGGGATGGGGAGGCATTCAGAGTCACTGCCACTGCCTTCCCCCATTTCTGCCAGTGCCGAGCTGCTCTGCTCTTCCTAGGTGGGGCAGTGTCTATCCTCAGGGGTGCCATTTAGGGGAAGAAGCGGGTGACTGTCCTGGCCGCCCAGGATAGTAAAAATCTGGGAGAGTAGTATATACATTGATAGTATTCATCACCATGTATTTTGACAGGTTTCCACACCCCATTTAGGGCTTATTTCCCACCCCGTTTCCATTGGCACCGAAGTTTGGGGCCATCAGCCATTTTGAAAAATTGTTATGTTTGAATAAGGAGAGTGTTGTGTGTTTGTGCTTTGATACATTTAGAGAAAAAGGTTGAAAAAATAGAGAGTTTAAAGATTAAAAGAAAAAGAAAGTTTGTTACTAAAATCTTATGGTTTTAACTTTTATTAAAACCCCTATGTAAAAGGGCTACATGGCGGGGAAAATGATTGGGGTCTGTTTTTTTAGATAAGAACAAGGAAGTTAAGGATGGAGAGGGAGGACTTAGTGGGGGGAGAAGAGAGAGATGGTTCTTGTTTAAAAATCTTGGGATTCTAGGATTGGTTCAGAAAAATGAATTCTATGACGCTGCTGTAGAACAACATCTGATTGTTCTGATCCAAAGGTGGTGATAACAAGTCTGAGGGGGAGTAAGCCCGGGAGGTTGGTTCATTCGGCAAAAAGACTTGGAATAGTAAGATCTCTCTCTCTGATTCAACCACGTGCTTTCTATCTTTGCCCTGTGCAAAGGGGCTTTCTTTTCCTTTTTCTAGCCCTGTTCTCTCTTTTAACTTCTCTTTATATGTTTCTCTTTTTACAGGCTTTTTTCTTAACCTATCCTTGTATTTAATAGTTTAAATGCTTTCCTGTTAACTTTTTTAACCACATGCTTTCTAAACAAGCTCTGCCTTAGTAAATTCCCCTTTTAAACCTAGTTTTTAATATTATTTAATGTTTAAATGCTCTTTTCTTAACCTACCCTTATTTAATACACCTTTTACATTTATTTCAAAATTTTCTATTCTTTAATAACCTGCCAAAATAGGCCTTTAAAATCATCATCTCTCCTTACTCAAACTCACTAAAAATCTCTTTTCTTTAATAACTTGTCTCTCTTCTTTCAAACTAGTCCTTTAAAAACAAAAATCTCCTTTTTTCTTTAAGTTCTTTTTCTATTCTTTAATAACCTACCAAACTAGACCTTTAAAAGCATCTCTCCTTACTCAATCTCCCCAAATAACCTTTCTTTCCTTTTTTTCTCTAAACCTTAACCCAATCTTTCTTTTTTTAATCTTTAAACTCTCTCACTCTATTCTTTCAACCTTTTCCTCTTAATGTATCAAAGCACAAACACACAACACTCCCCCTATTCAAACATAACAATTTTTCAAAATGGCCGATGGTGCCAAACTTCAGCACCAATGGAAATGGGGATGAAGGGCAGGACATAAGCCCTAAATGGGGCATGGAAACCTGTCAAAAATACATGGTGATGAATACTATCGAGGGCTATACTACTTGGAAGCAAATTTGTCTCTCTCATCCCTCCCTTGCACCCAGGTATCCTTTATCCAAAATACACATTTGGCTCTGAAGTTAAATACGTGTTAACAAAATCAGAAAAAACAGAGTTTTCAAAGTGTGATTTAAAATCCCTTCCCCTCTCCATTGCTCAGTTTTAACGAGGAGCCCAATGGCACCTTAAAGACTAACAGATTTATTTGGGCATAAGCTTTCGTGGGTAAAAAACCCACTTCTTCAGATGCATGGAGTGAAAATTACAGATGCAGGCATAAATATACTGACACATGAAGAGAAGGGAGTTACTTCATAAGTGGAGAAACATTGTTGACAGGGCCAATTCAATCAGGGTGGATGTGGTCCACTCCCAGTAACTGATGAGGTGTCGATACCAAGAGAGGGAAAATTGCTTTTGTAGTGAGCCAGTCACTTCTAGTCCCTATTCAAGCCCACATTAATGGTGTTACATTTGCAAATGAATTGTAGCTCTTCAGTTTCTCTTTGAAATCTGTTTCTGAAGTTTTTTTTTGTTGAAGCATGGCTACTTTTAAATCTGTAATAGAATGTCCAGGGAGATTGAAGTGTTCTCCTACTGGCTTTTGTATGTTACCATTCCTGATGTCTAATTTGTGACCATTTATTCTTTTACATAGAGAATGTCCAGTTTGGCCAATGTACAGGGAAGAGGGGCATTGCTGGCACATGATGGCATATATCACATTAGTAGATATGCAGGTGAATGAGCCCGTGATGGTGTGGCTGATGTGGTTGAATCTTCTGATGGTGTCCCCATATCTACTCTAGCGACAGAGTAGGCAACGGGGTTTGTTACAGGGATTGGTTCCTGGGTTAGTGTTTCTGTGGTGTGGTGAGTATTTGCTTCAGGTTGTGCGGCTGTCTGTAAGCGAGAACTGGCCTGCCTCCCAAGAACTGTGAGAGTGACAGATCAAAAAAATCTTGTCTTGGAAATAGCTACAGGGTTTGTTTAGTAGTCAAGATATTTTAGGTCGTTTAAGTGAGATACAGTCCCACTAAAATAATCATGTAACATCTTATAACTTTTTTTTACACATACTTGGGGCTCAAACTATGGCTCTGATCCTGATATTACTCTCTCGGGATCAATCATGGATAATTTCCATCACCCACTTCCCTTTTGGGGAAGCAATAATTAAAAAGCTGTTCAGGGGCTGGGGTAAAATTTATGGTGCATATTTAGGTCATTTGATCAAGAGGTTCCCAATATATGTCCTCCCCCTGCATTATGAGCTTCTTTTAATTTTAAAAGTATTCTAAAATCCACATGCATAATGAGATTGACTATGAGATTGGTATGCCACAACAGGGGCAATAGTGCAAGTTTGGAATAATTTGGTTCAGGCGTTACTCAGGGCAGGTCTTCACTACAGTGGGGGGTCGATTTAAGATACGCAAATTCAGCTACGCAAATAGCGTAGCTGAATTCGACGTATCGGAGCCGACTTACCCCGCTGTGAGGACGGCAGCAAAATCGACCTCCGCGGCTCCCCGTCGACGGCGCTTACTCCCACCTCCGCTGGTGAACGACCTGTGGTTCATTAATTTTATACCAGTGTAACTCCACTGATTTCATTGGAGTTGCTCCTGATCTACACGGCTACAAGTGAGGAGAGAATCAGGCATAGGCACCGACTCCATGGTTGCTCCAGGGCTCAAGCACCCATGGAAAAAAATAGTGGGGGTGGTCATCACCCACCAGCCACAGCTGTTCAGCTGGGCCACCATTCAGCTGTTTGGCAGCTGGCATGGGGCCTCGAGGGAAAGGGCGGAGCATGGACAGGAAGAGGCGGAGTGAGGGAGGGGACTTAAGAGAGGGGGTGGAGTGGGGCACAGCCTTGGGGCAGAGTGGGGGGTAGAGCACCCACTGGGAAAAATAAAAGCCTATGCCAAGACCGGTCCCTGCTCCTAGATCTTTACCTAGCAGATCTCATTTTTCCTTTTTAGTGAGAGGTTTTGACAGCAGCTGTATTTCCACCCAGCTTTGCTATCCTTTAAGCAAAGACTCCACATACCTAATACACTGTGGCTGTATGTTTGACATGTTCATGAGGGTTAAGTCTCAAGTATTACCTTCTTCAGAGAATAACTGAGATCTACCACTAATTGTCTTTTAATGTCTACTTTTATTACATAAGGGATGACCTTAATTTGATCAGCTTTGGACACCCACAATACAGAAAAGGTTCCATGCACGCTGTTAGGACCAACAATTTTCCATAATCCACTTCCCCCTTTGTTTCATTTTATTATTAGAGTACCTTTACAGCACTGCTAGAATGTGGTCTGAATTTTTTTTTTCATATTCCTACATAGCACACTTCCTTCTAGAATTGTCTCAGAGAATCCCTGCAGTTGTAGATTAGTTTGTGGAGTGCTTGAAGACTGTCAACTATCTCCCAGAGTCTCCTTCTGCGTCTATGAACCATTTTGCTATGCTCCCTCTACTTCTGGTTGGAACTGCCAGATGAGCCCTTTTTATCCCACGGTTGCTTTCCTGAGAGTCATACGAGATTTCAATCTCTCTTCCATTGACTTTGTGTTTGTTCTGTCAGATCTTGGCAATCAAGGAGCCCTCTACTGCGGTTAATTTATATTTAAATCACAAAATTCCACATTAATGTTGCAGATATGAATTTTGTTTATTTTGGAAGTTTTAAGAATAAAACTGTCCCTCATGCCTCACAACCCATGAATTGCCCTGGAAGCCATAGGAGAAAATGGCCTAATATAAAGATGGTAGTAATATTCAGCTGGGAAGTTAGCACTGCCTTTAACCTTGGCTTTCCTTGCTCTCCTAGATTTAGTGAGTTTTATTTTCATTTAAAGAGTGTTTGAATATTGTATTCTAATCTGTAAATTCACAACAACTTGAGTCCCTGTCCTAATGACTCATCACTTGTGGTGCCATTTCTCTTACAACAGGTGGAAAAGGCATGGGAGGCTGGGAAGGAGGGATCCGTGTGCCAGGGATATTTAGATGGCCGGGAGTATTGCCTGCGGATACAGTTATTGATGAACCTACAAGTCTTATGGACATTTACCCCACAGTGGCTCACCTGGCTGCAGGGATAATGCCTCAGGACAGGTATAGAGGCTGTTTCATAAACCATATTTGCTCCATTTCAGTTGAAATTAAAAGACTGATATTGCGCATCCTGATATACAGTTGTTTGTTTTAAAGGGACACTGTCAGGTTAAAAGTCAAACAGTTTTAATAAACAAATGTCCTTCTCTTTCCTCCTGCTTAGCTCTACCTATTCAGTATGATTTTGAGGAAAACACAAAGAAGACTGGTTCACTTCTTAATATAAAAATAGGATTAATTTAGTTAAATTCTGTTTTCTTTCATAAACAAACAATAGGAACGAATTTATATGTGTAATTCCCTGGGATGATTCTGGTTTTCTTTAAAAATAACCTCTTGTATTAGAGGTGCATAGGAATTTGGGAGGCAGTAATGATTTGTTAGAGCATAAAGCAAAGGACTGGGAGCCTGGACACCTGGGTCCTATTTCTGGCTTTGTCACTAATTCAATGTGTGACTGACAGTGGGCCAGCCACTTAGACCAAAATTATAAAACTTTGGTACTTAGTTAGGCTCCTACATTCATATTTAATCATCTACATGTGACCTGATGTTTCAGGAGTTCTGAATGCCAGCAGTTCCCATTGACTTCAGCCTTAGTCACCCAAGTTTGAAAGAATGGTCTTCCCAGTGGCTACAGTTCATGCTTTTGTCAAATGATCATGCTAACATACATCACCATAGTGATTTTTTTTTAATGTACTTGTGTTGTGAGACACTTGGAGCAAAGGTGCTGTGGAGGTGTGAGCTATTAAGTCTTTGTTCCACTGACCCAATTAGAGCTGGCTGAAATTTTTCAGACAAATACTGTATTTGATGAAAAATGCACTTTTGATTGACCTGAAATGATTTGTGAACATAACATGAATAGTTTCAGCCATTAATAAAATGGCCAGAGGAGGGGAGAAGGTGATGCTGTCCTCTGGTTGCCATCCTGTCACTTTTAACCCCAGCGGTTAGGGTACTCACCCAAGAGGTAGGAGACCCAGATTCAAATCTTTGCTCTGGAACAGACCAAAAATAGAATTTTTCAATTCCCTGAAAAGTCTAATTGGTTGGTTTTTTTTTTTTTTTTCAGAACTGCTGCTAAACTAAAAAATCAGTTGCTCAAGTCTCTATAGCTGGGGAATCATATATAATTTTAAATTTTGCATTTCTTGATTCAAATGGTAGCTTGTTTAAGAATTGCCATTTGCAATGAGAGTACTGACTACACAATGTACTCACCCCAGTTTGATGACTTCCATTCTCTCCCTCACATTAGAGTGATCGATGGTCGAAACCTGATGCCTTTACTGCAGGGAAAAGTTCAGCATTCGGAGCATGAGTTCATGTTTCACTACTGTGGGGTATATTTACATGCAGTACGGTGGCACCAAAAAGACAGTGAGTATAAATATTTCCCCCACAACAGGTCAGATTCGATTATTAATATATAAGCAAAGTCAGGACAGCCTCTACCATGACATCTGGTAGTGAGCGTGGAAAAGGACTTCAGGGACTGATCTCATTTGTTTGGGCACACCCACCCTACCTAGCATGATGGGACTGCTTGCTCAAATGATCACTTTGGCTGCTGTGGGATCCCCAGTCTCTTTGTTATTGGGGCAGGAGTAATAAACTGTTGTTATCCTGGTTATGTGAATCAAGGACAGTAGAACTGTACTTGGCATTTTATGACGGAGGGACTCGCCCTCAATTAAGTAGCACTCGCTAGGCAAGGGACATGGGTTCCAAAACCTAGAGAACTGAGAGAGGTTGGGGACAGGTATTTGTACCTGGTAGTGTAGGCCCCAAACACCAATTTGATGCCTCCTCTCTCCACTGTGTAATAACAGGGATAATTAGGAGTCTTGTTACATGCTGCAGAGCTGAAATCACTGATACCTAGGTCTAAGCATTAGATCTACTTTGGGCTAGTGGTGCACCAGCACTGAGGCTCCCCTACTACCAGTGAAATCACTAAAGAGCTGAAGTTACTAAGAACTGAAATCACTGAGAGCTGTGTTAAGTGGGGGCGGGGGCTGAAGACATGTTGGTGAGCAGCTAGCAGGATGGCTGGTGGGGAGGAGCAGCTAGTGGGGTGGTGAGCGGCTAGCAGGACGGCTGGTGGGATGGTTAGCAGCTCACAGTGAAGACTGCAGCAGAACCTATAGCAGTGTGTGTGTACATTTATACAAAAGAAAAATCCAAAATGATATGCCCTACTGCACATGCTTGGGTCCCTGGGGAGAGGACAAGAGGATAAACACATGACAGATATGGGCGGCGGGTACCATAGGCTGGGGGAGGCTGTGCCTCCCCAAAAAGCCAGGTGTGGCCCCACCCACATTCTGCCCCCACGCACCCCTCCTGCTTCCCGCCTGCTCGACATGCGGAAGTGCGGCTCCTCCAGTCCCCCTGTGCGTGGCCCTGGCTCGGATTGGGGCTGCGCCAGTTGCCCTCCCGGCGCTCCGGGGTTGGCGGGGCTGTGGCTGCTGGCCCTCCTGGTGCTCCAGGGCTGGGGCCACGCACCGCCCATCCTTCCAGGGCTGGGGGGACTGCAGCCAAGGCCGCCCACCCTCCTGGCGCTCCGGAGCTAGGGGGGCTAGCAGATGTGGTGGGGGGCACTCTGGACTCCAGCAGGGGGTGCCCTTTGAAGGGGCAGAGCCTCGGGCAGAGGGGGCAGTGCTGGGGGCTAGCATCCCCTATTCTGCAGGTCACACGCTGCCCATGAAGATAGATCTTACTCACACCGCTTATTGCACTACTATAGAAGGTGCTCAGTGATGAACGCAGTACAAAAGCCTATATAGAAGAGAATAGGTAAAAATATTCGGGGTGACCTGTTACCTTGATACCGCACCTCTGAAAGTTTCAGTATGGCTGAGTTGGTAGCTCTCACACTTTCTCCTGTTACAAAGGAGTGTGATTCATGGCTATTACTAAGGGTTGGATTTTTAAAGGTAAATGTAGGCACGTAAAGACTCAAATAGGACCTTATGTGAGATTTTGAAAATCCACTAGGTGTCTGTCTGCATCTTTAAATGCCTAAATACCTTTAAAAATCTGGCCCTTGGCCTACAGCCAGTGCTTTTATTGCTCCAGCTGCAGAAGCATCAGGAGAGCTACCAACCAAGTGATCATGAATACAGCTTATTTTTTTAAGCTTCAGAAGTTGTTTGCTTATTTTCAAGAGTTCCGTTTTCTCTGTTTAACTGGGTTTTCCCTTTATAAGGCTCAGCTGTGAAACATCTTTCTTCAATTACACTAATTGACAGCAGCTGTAATGCATTTCTTAATTATGACAACTCCAAAACCCTCAAACAAACAAACTTCCTTGCTGATATATTCTTAAAGATGTCAAGTTCCCCTAAGAAAAGGAGATCTGGGAGCTAGGGACTGGGAGCTAGGAATTCCTGAGTTCTAATTCCTGCACTGACACAGAGTCCCCTACCTGCAAACAGTATAGTGTCAGAATCCATGAATGAGTGGTTATAGGAAATCCATGTTTCTCACTCCTGATGTCTGAGTTAAAGGCAGAAGGTGACGGAGGAGACCGTCCCTTTCTCCTCATTTAAGCACTATCTCTAAAACCTTGAGCAAGTCACTTAACATTTCTACCTTGGTTTCCCCATCTCTGAAATGGAGGTAATAATTTTTAAGGTCTTCACAGGGGTGTTGTGAGGCTTAATTAGTTACTGTTTGTAAAGCCAATAAGTTGATCTATGCCTCTAAACATTTCTCATAAATATTAAATACATTTTGAATGGAATATATCAGCTATTGTATCTATCATATTATGTACATGTATAGCCCCATCACTGTAGTATCTGAGCACCTCACAGTCTTTAAGGTATTTATCCTCACTATACCTTTGTGAGGTAGGGAAGTGCTATTATTCCCATTGCACAGATAGAAAACTGAGTCACAGAGGGTGACTGGGGACAATTTTTTTAAAGGTATTAAGATGTTGTTGTTCGCTGTTGTGAAGCCTATGGGCCAGATCCTGAGAGGTATTTAGGTGCCTATCTGCCTCTTTAGGTGCCCAAGCCCACCACTTAGATGCCACTGACATTTTCAAAGTTGCTCCTTAGCTGCCACCTAACCCCAGAGATATCTAAATCCCCCAGGCTCCTAAAATTTCCACTAGTCAACATTTGCAAAAGCCCCCTAAGGCCTGACACCATGCCACAGCTAATAAGCTGCTCGGATCCTTCTCTCAAGCCAAAGCCCTGAAGGCCACAAAGATAAGGAGAATTATCTATATCGTCAGTGAGGTCCAATCCCTGTAGTTGTGGTCTGAGCACGCTGAAATCTTGATGCCTGTCAGGCCCTGCTGCAGGAGGACTAGATGCAGGCCACTGGTGGAGTGGGACAGCACAGCACCCACCCAACAGACAGCCATGGACAAAGAGAAAATAGGGCAAAGCATGAGAGAGGCATTGAGTGTGCAAGAAAGAGGGACAGTTTGGTTGCTAGGGTGTGGGCTAGCTACAGTGGCTATGCTTGTCTTGGTACCTAACGGCATGAGAGGGTCCATGCCAATATATCCTGAGTGTAGGGAGACGCCTGTTAGCCTGGTGCACTAGGTCAACTGCTTAAGTGTCTATGCCCTTCTCCTCTGCATTTTGATCCTGTTTAAGTCCTGATGCTACCCCACGAGCTGCTCTGAACCCTTGTTCACTCCGTAGCCCAAAAGAATTCTCAGACTAGGAGTTTCCCTGCCTCTCACCCCAGTGAACCTTCCAGGTCAGGCCTTTCTCAGGGCACCCTTACCAGATTGGGTTTCACACAAATGACAGTCATGGGTGAGCAGGTCAGGAATTTTTGATGCTGGGGTGGGGTGCATGCATCCTCTCGAATACTCCACAGCCCAGGGGCTAGGATACTCATCTGAGAGGTGGAAGATCTGGCTTCAAGTCCCTGTTCTGAACCAGACAGAGAAGGGATTTGAATGTAGGTCTCCCACATCGCAAGTGACTGCCCTAACCACTGGGCTATTGGCTACAATGAGATAGGTTCACTTCTCTGTCTTTCTTTTCTTGTGAGAAAGGGCTGACCTGGCCTAGACACAGAACTGCAGGAGGGGAGTCACAGCTGAGAATCTCAAGCAGAGATGGGTGTCTCCCTTCAGCCAATCAGTCAGGTGCGTACAGGCTCAGATCATCTGAGTTCGGTGCCTAAGGACCTTTCTGAATCTAGGCTCTAAGCCCTGAGTTATGCTCCCAGGCTTCCTGTACAATGCATGGGGAAGAGTTAGGCGCTTAAAAAAGGAATTTGTAGAACCTGT
The DNA here is from genome assembly GCF_011386835.1 of Chrysemys picta bellii. NCBI lineage: Eukaryota > Metazoa > Chordata > Testudines > Emydidae > Chrysemys > Chrysemys picta. Next base: position 229,971,933 of record NC_088791.1, read on the forward strand.
CAATTGAGAGGGGAGCCGCCTAAGCTATCTAGGAGTGAAATGGGGCAGAACTTAAGGCCTAGGTTAACAAAGGGACTAAGGCACAAATCTCCCATTGATCTGGGCCTTTAAGTGCCTAATTGATGTGCTGGAGGGAGGCTCTTATCTCTCCTGGCAGTAAGAGCACTCCCTCAAACTGTAGGAGAACCAGGTTCAAATCCCCACTCTGCCTGGTTTAGAACAGGGCCTTGAACCCCAGTCTCCCATCTCTCAGATGAATACACATTGCTAAAGAAAATGACTGATTAATGAATCACTGTAGGATTAAATGGGGATGAGAGGAGACAAAGATAGTCTGGAATGTAGCCACTCCAAGTTTAAAGGATCAGTTATCTTCTAACAACAAATGTGGCAAGGAAGCTTATTGGCTAAAGTTTGAAAGTTTATCTGAATAGGAGAGTGTGTTTTAAAGAGAGGGAGGCTGGATTGGTTTAGATTTCAGAATGAATAATTCTCCAAACATACAACATCAGCTGGAGTTGAAGCCTGGCTCTATATCTTAGCTGCCTGGAGACTTAAATGAGCTTCCAAGAAAATTGATAGTCAAGCAGGTACGTTATGAAACGTTCCACTAGAGGGCAGTGGTACACTGATAAATTCTAATACATGCCAAGTGGGGGGGTGGGAGGGCGGGAGGAGGGAGCGGCGTATCCATTAATATTGCTTTGCTTTGAATTGTGTTATAATGCATAGGGATGTTCCAAGCCTCAAAGTGCTTCAAAAGAAGTATTTCCCCCTCCCTCGGACCCCCTCCCAATGAGTGTTTCATCAATCTCCAACTTGTACTCCATTTAAATCCCTATGTTTCATTTTTAGACGGGTTCTGCCTGGCCATGCTTTAACTGTTTTCCAGATTTGAAATTTAACAGATAAAGCTTTTAACAATAAGTACTAAAGGACTAGTCAGCAGACCCACCACAGCCCTGAATGAGATACAGAAACAGACAAGTGGCTACATATAAAAAGAAAATAGGTATTTGAATTCCTAAGTCCCTTAGATGAGGACACTTGGGCAGATATCCTGACAGCTGGGGGCCCCACCTCTTCATCTCCTGGGAGAGACATTCAATGGGATAAAAGCAATGGACATTTCTTCTACACACCAGTTTTTCTAACAACGTGAATCCAACGCTCTTCCCATCCATGCAATCTCTGAGAGAGATGTTGTAGTCAAATAGGTCCCTGCACACACATTTTCTGGGACTCCCCACAGATTAGAAATTTCTGGTCTTGCACACACAATAGCCTGAAACTGTTTCCAAGACCCAGACAGATAAAAATGCAACTAACTATATTCTGGCTAATATCCCCATGCAGCACCTGCGAAACAATACAAAATGTCACAAGTTTGAGAGTGGTGATTAGTAAGTGAGTTAGTGTAGTGTGGCTCACAAAAGAGAATCCTACACTTAAGGTGTAATCCTACACAAAATATAAGAAATAGGACAAATCACGGCCCAAATCTGACCATTCTGGGACAGGTTCAAGAAAGGATGGGCCTTAAGGGAGAAGTCAGTATAGAAACCAATGGGGCCTTTGGCCCAAACCAAAATGCTGAAGTGCAAACATAAAATGAATCTGCCTTTGTAGGAAAATATGTGAGCACACCAAGCTTTTAATCATCTAACCCTGTTGAGAGGCAGAGTGGTCTAGCAATGGATAGGGCACTAAACTGGAAATCAGGAGACCTGTGTTTCTATGGCCAACTCTGCCACTAACCTTCTGTGACCCTGAGTAAGTTACTTCCCTTATCTCACTTTCCTCAGATTTCCCCCTTTCATCCTTTGTATTGTCAATCTCTAGACTAAAAGCTCTCCAGCGTAGGGGTTGTCTGTTACTATGTATTTGTCCAATTGATCTCAGGACTTGACTTGGGCCTATAGCTGCTATAGTAATATAAAAATAATGATAGTCATGTATATTGATGCCCTACTAAGCTTTGTGTTTAGACTGGCTTATGTGTGTTGCTGTCTGATACTTGGTTTCAAATTGATCTAATGCACCAAAATAACTTTGATTCCTATAATGTACCAATAATGTAACAATGGATTGTTAATCTCTCTCTCTTGCTCTCATCTTTTACCTGTATAACCTTATGTATATTCAGTTTACTTAACTGCATACAGAGTTGTGTACCTTCCTAGTTATCCCAATGAAACACAAGATGGTTCTATAAAAAATGAAGCATTCTGCACATGTATATCCGCTCCCACCTTAGTCACATAAGAGAGAATGCAAGATAAAATTTTGGGGAGGAATCCCATAGCTACTCAAGCAATCTTTTTCCCCACAAATTTGAAAGAAAAAATAATTTGCTCATCTGGCTGCATAACTTATACGTGCATGTCCATTACAGACATGCAGATCAGATATATTCAAAATGTGGGTAGGTCTGAAATTCAGGCAGGTGAAATGAAATGTAGTTAAACCAAAAATTGTAATATTCCATGTAATTTAATCTGAAACAAAAATCTGTGCCTTGCTCAGATTCATTCCTTTCTGACAATGCAGGAGAAATCTTTGGAGTCCAATTGATTTCTCTGTGTTGTTCTGCTCATTTTAAAATACATCACGTTCATGTTCTACTTATTGTCCTTTCATGTATGTATATTGGGCTGTCTGGATGTGAAGCCATTGTATCTTTCTGTCTTCTAGTGAGGACTCATCAATTAGGCCCTTCATCTAGGCTGAGAAAGTCTTTTGTCTATATGTTAAAGAGTCCTTTCCTCTATCCTGACACAATAGGGCTTATTAGAGACACTTTCTTTCTGCTTGTTAAATTGATTATCACCAGATGGGTTTGAGAGTTATTTAGATTCAAGAAACAGTTTTTCCTTGGACATATTACATTAACATGGTACCCCAAAATTAACACACTTCCCTCAAGTTCAGGCAGGGTTGCTTTAACTCCGATTATGTGTTCCTCTTTGTCTGTCTGTGCTGGTTGGAACCCCTGCTGGCTTCTCCAATGCTGAATTCTACTCAGCTTTCAATGTTGTTTTTCCCCATTGTTTTCTGGGTTTTTCCTTTTCTTTTCTAGACACTCCGGTTGTTTGTCACATTCTCAGTGCACCCTTCAGCACTAACTAACAGGGAGACAGATTCTGCATTGCCCTGCATCTTGTGTAGTTCTTTAGCATTTTCTACCCATTTTGCACAGATGTAAATAACTACACAAGGTGCAGGGCAGTGGAAGTGCTTGCCGTCGACGCCGGTACTCCAGCTCGGCGAGAGGAGTACGCAGCATCGACGGGGGAGCCTGCCTGCCGCATCTGGACCCACGGTAAGTTCGGACTAAGGTACTTCAAATTCAGCTACGTTATTAACGTAGCTGAATTTGCGTACCTTAGTCCGAAGTGGGGGGTTAGTGTGGACCAGGCCTAAGTGAGCTAAATAGACAGCCAGGTAACTGGGCTAATATGGCCCAAAATATTTAATGAAATGCATAGCTAGGTTAACTTTTTTGAACACATATCAATGACATAATTGGTATATAGATTATATATAATATAGACTATATATAATGAGAGATACATATCTATCTATTGAAAATGTATCTAGATATACTACAGTATGAATTCACATATCTAAATATAGCCAAGAAAAAACACATACTGAGAAATTGTTAATCTTAAACTTCATCTACAATTAATGGCTGTGTCCTTTATTTATCAATCCATCTTTTGTTTTTATAATTTCTGCTAATGTCTGAGAGGGGAAACATCTGTGTCTACCATATTTCCAAATACATTATTTTAATCCAGAACTACAGAGGAATTCAGCCAGAAGTGATCACACCAAAGAAGTTCTGAGATGCAGCCTGAAAGCTATAGTTGTAATTTACAACTAAATTAAGATATATACCCATGGAAGGTGTTCAACTGGAGTATTTGCTAGATTTTTAGATGCAATATTGTTTCTACCACCTTTCTCCTAATAGTTTTTGATTAGCAAAAGACATCCTGGCTGCAGCAACATGTGACTCACTCAGATCGCGGGGTAAAGCTGCAGCCTCCCAGTCATGGAGAACAGCTCAGGGCACAACAGAAAGCAGGAGAGTTCAGCAGATTCCACTGAACCAAAAAGAAAATGTCATATATACAGAACGCAAACGTAGGCTTTTGTGCTGCATGCATTACAGAAATGGCTCAGAGTGTTGAACCTACCCTTTCGTCATTTAGGCATCATGTCTAATCTCTCTCTTGTGCTGGACACAATCACCTCCTCCTTCTAGAATGATTTAAATTACAGGGGATCAGGGCCTAAATGTGTTACCATCCGATGGCTGCTACCAAGTGGGAGCATGACCATTTTTTATGTGGACCTTGGACTTCCATTTTAAAAAACATGGCCCCGATTGTTTATAGAAAATAAAATTATACTAGTGATAAATTAATAATAATAATGTATGCAGTGCTGTTGTAGCCATGTCACTGCCAGGATATGAGAGAAAGACAAGGTGGGTGAGGTAATCTTGGAGTACATTTCCCAGACCTGAGGAAGAGCTCTGTGTAGCTTGAAAGCTTGTCTGTCTCTCTAACAGAAGTTGATCTAATAAATGATATTACCTCGCCCACCTTGTCTCAATTAATAATGTCACTCAAACAGCTTTGCTCAGATCAATTGTATCATCTCCCATCAGAGCAGGGGATACAGGGGGGGTGGAGGCAAATCTCCTGTTGAACTGCATTCAGTTTCACTCTTAACACCTTGTCATTTTTCATTATTAGCCAGCCTCCTACTGTCATGCTGCTACTTTCCTCTTTGTTTGATATAGTTCTGTTCAGACTATCGATCAGCGGCTGGAGAGCCACTGCTCTGTGCAACAGCTCGGTACAACATGCTGCCATGGTGCTGCAATCTAGTATTCATTACACTGTGTTGAAAACAAGTTTCTGTTTCTGTTGTATTATTATTATTGGGCTACAGGTGATATCCAGTAAACTGCCCTGCTTTCAGGACTAGGCTACGTGATGAGACTGGAAATAAGTTGGGACCAGATTCTGTCTGGTCCTTCCGTGAGTGCAAAGTGCAGAGAGAGACCATAAATTTTTTTCCCCTTGGGCAGACCACGTAAGGGCCAGGTACAATTCCAGTCCCTGCACTCAGACTGCAAGCACTGCACCCTTCCAACTCCCCTGAAGGTGCACACAGCTCCACAGAGGCAGGGGGAAGAGATGGGACTCCCCCACCTAAGGCACCAACCACCAGAGCTAGCTATCGCTGTAAGAGGTATTATGCTATACCCATAGGTGCTGGAACTGCAGCACCCCCTGGCTTGATGTGGTTTCCATTATATACAGGTGTTACAGTTTGGTTCAATGGCTCTCAGCCCCCCACTATGAAAATTGTTACGGCATCCCTTGCTACTCCCTACAAAGGGGAATAGCAGAAAGTGTGCAGCACATGTGGGCCTGCAAACTGTGGGAAGTGTTTGAGTCCTTGAGGGAACACATCACAGTCTTGCCCCAGAGCAGCTTCAGCTCCCTCCTTACCATGAGCTGGGAGCCCCCATGCTGATGAGAATGTTCTTTGAAAGCTATACACAAGTAGTCATTTTAAATAGGTGGCTCCATCCATACAAGACTCTCACTGACTCCCAATGCCCTTGTGATTACATTGGGAATAACGCTCTCCCTCTGGCTATCTGGGGCCCACTGGACAATTCTATGGGACAGTCTTTTGAGCTGATAGTCTGCAAAGCAGAGAGAGGGAATGCAGTCCAGCTCATAGAGGAGCATTGGTCTTGCATAGCAATTTATAGAGCAGTAGCTGGCACCTGCAATGCACCATATGCAGTCTACACACAGGAAGATCTAGTCCTTGCCTCATAGAACTAAGTCATCTCTAGCAGGGTAATGAAGGTACCAGTTGCGGTAAAACGAAATGCTTTTAAACATGGTTCTACAGATCACCGCCTTAGAAGAACAAAAATAACTAGTTCATCTGCTTTTGGAAAGGGCTAGTTTGGAATTCAGGTAGTTCCCAGTAGATAAATAGTTGCATGGTCACCTTGGCTTGCCACTTGTTTCCTATGACAGGGACAGAATAAAAGCCTTTGCAGGGAAAATACTGCCCTTAGGAGAGCTCTGTCTAGTTCATGTCCATCTTTGTTACTTAAATTGGTTTCTCTCCTGGCAGGTGGTGCACTGTGGAAGGCTCATTATACAACTCCAATATTCCAGCCAGAGGGTGCTGGAGCCTGTTATAAAAGTGGAATGTGCGGTTGCTTCGGGGAAGACGTAACCCATCATGACCCTCCTTTGCTCTTTGATCTCTCCAGCGACCCTGCTGAGATCAAACCTCTGTCTCCTGACACCGAGCCCCTGTTTGACACAGTAATAAGCAGAATAGAAAGAGCTGTTCAGGAGCATCGCCAGACACTGACTCCAGTGCCTCAGCAGCTCTCTGGGTACAACAACGTCTGGAAGCCCTGGCTGCAGCCATGCTGTGGGACATTCCCATTTTGCTGGTGTGACAAAGAAGGTGACAGTGACAGGAAATTCTTTAACCAAGGAAAGAACAGGGAGACAGTCAAACAGCTAGTAACCTGAAAAAAGAGAACAACACTTAAATGACCTTGGCTAAATTACACTGGACTACTTGAAACAGACATTCCTCTCACTTCTGATTCACCCTATCAATGCTCTGTTCAGTAGACCTGGAGTCTTCTTGATTAAGGCCTGAACACAATCTCTGGCCCAAATTCTGTTTCAGTTACACCAGTGCAATTTGGCCCTCAACAGCAAACTCAGGCTTTGGCCCCAAATAAATCAACTGGAATTTTTTTCTACTGGCTTTAAATTCAAGCAAATTATTGATTATATAAAACTAAATCACTGGGGTAGTTTCTGTTTAAGTGTTACTCAGGTAAAGTGTCACACTCCATAGGCTTGTGTCAGAGGATGGATCTCAGAGACTATCCTGTATTTAAAAACAAACATGCATTCAGTTTGGTAATATGTTGAAACATGTTCACCTCATCTACTAAATCACATCAGTACCTTGTCAGCAAATCTGGTTGTCTGCCAGGCCATGAGTCCCACGACAAAAGGTCAAGACTTTTAAATATTGGGTACCTAATGTTAGACTCTTAAACCCATAGAGAGATGCTGTAATAAATGGCTTGATATTCTGAAGTCCTGAGATTCCGCAGCTCCCACTGAATTAAATGCGAACTACAAATGGCACAGCTCTTGAAAATGATGCACCACGTATGTTCTGTATTGAACTAGTTCTCTCAGCTACTTCAAGTGTTGAACTTCATCCTTCAGAAAGATATGACTCAGTAGCTGCTTTGACAGGGCTGGTACCAAATTTCACAGGCAGTGGGTATGGCTATACTGCAAGGAAAGCCCAGGGTTAGTGAAACTCAAGTCAGCTGACCGGTGTTTGGTATCCCTGAGCTTGAGCATCTATATTGTACGCTATCCCTACATTAAGACTTTTCTAACTGCTGAGTGAACCTGGGACTCTGGCAGGGGTGAAAGTGGGCTGGTAGAACGTACCGGTAAAAAGTGGTCACCGATACCAGCCCATACGCAGCTAATGTTAAAGCACTGCTGTGGCAGCGCTTTAATGTTGTTGCCCCTTTTGCACACACACATACCCCGGGGGGAGGGGTGGGGAGGAAGAGCAGATGCCCCAGGGCCGGCGATTTAAAAGGGCGCGGGGCTCCCGGCCGCCCCTACCGCAGCCAGAGCCCCAGGCCCTTTGAATCACTGCGAGAGCCCTGGGCGGCATGGGCCAGGCAGCACAGATGGGCTGGCTGGGGGAGGCTGACCCCACTCACCCCTGCTCCTTCTGCCCAAGGCCCCGCCCCTTCCTGGGGCCCAGAGCCAGGCTCCCATACTGGTAAGTGTTTAATGTTACTTTCACCCCAGGGTTCTGGCAGCCACACTGCAATGTACAGCCCTGCATCAGGTGAGGTGCTAGTGCCTCTGGGATCTGGTTAGTTTAACTCGGGTCTGCATGCTGCAGTGTGGCTGCCAGAGCCCCAAGTTCAAGCAGAGGTTAGAAAAGTCTTAACAGAGGGGGATAATCACTGAGGTGAACATGTACTACCAAACTGAATGCACATTTGTTTTTAAATACAGGTCCAATATCAACCAGTGTGAGGTTGGAAAGTTGACTGAAGTGGTGGCAGAGGTATCTAAGGCAATCAGGCATGTATTCCAGCAGTAACTGCTGGCTTTGTGAGAATGGGGTTTCTTAACTGTGGGGGAGGGATAGCTTAGTGGTTTGAGCATTGGCCTGCTAAACCCAGGGTTGTGAGTTCAATCCTTGAGGGGGCCACTCAGGGATCTGGGGCAAAATCAGTATTTAGTCCTGCCTAGTGAAGGCAGGGGGTTGGGCTTGACTTGATGACCTTTAAGGGCCCCTTCCAGCTCTATGAGATAGAGAGATCTATCTATATAAATAAACTGTGCTGGGGCTATTATTGGGCCTTGTTTGCTCTCCTCAAGGAGCACCTCAGTATATACGCTGCAAAGGGTACTACTTCATTGCTATGCGTGGACCAGAGAGGTAGATTTAGGAATGTCAATGTGGGCAGCACAGGAAAAATTCAGTGCCCAAGTTTTTTGCCAATAAGGAATCTATATTCATGGATAATCTGGGACACTAATCCCACCAAATGCCATTGACATAAATGGTGTTACTGTCTGCACTGTTATTCTGGGGGAGCCCACATACCCCTAGTGCCTGGGCTTATAAAACTGTATCCTGATTTCAGAGGCCATGACAAAAGATGGTTTAATTACACTCTGGGCAGGTGTAGAATGGAGGTTGAGTGTGCTTGAGGCAGATTGAAGGCTCACTGGAAATGTCTACACACCTGTTTGGATGCCAGTGTCATCAATGTTGTCCACCTTGTTTGGATTGCTGTGCCCTTCATAATCTTTGTGAAGCCAGAGGTGAGCCATTTCCCCCTGACTGGACCTACGACAGCAAGGGGCCACTGGATTGGTACCCTCAGCCAGAAAGTACAGCTACCACTGAGGAAGCCAGGGATGTTTTGTGTTCTCACATTGTGGTCTTGCACAGCCCAATGGATTAGGGGGAATAGTACTTGTTTGAATGTCCTGGGGGGGTGGGGGGAAATTAACTCATTTTATGTGCAGGAGCAGTGTTTGAGGGGCCAGGGGCTTGATTGCCATGCAGCATGTAAGTCTGAATGACATGATTAATAATGAATTTGGGGTGGGGTGAGGGGGACAGTATGGTTTTACACATGGAATTTATTGATGTGAATTTCTATACTCAGTAAATACAGGAGTACTGTTGGCTTACTAACAGTGAATTGCCCCTGAACCTGCTTTTAGCTTTATTATCTCAAATTATAATTGTGATATGATGCAATGATAATAAACTTTCTTGAAAACAGAGCATGCTTTATTTGTAAACGTCTAAAAATAGTTCAACACTCACATAGTGTTGGGCAGACCATCTGCCATTACAAAACCACACACACAAGGAAATGTTCAATATCCAATATAATACCCCTAGCACTGCATGTCCCCTGGGTGCATGTTCTCCTTTCCATGTTTTCCTCTCACTGGGTGGTGGGGGATGGGAGTGGAGGTTTTCACCAGAGAGAGGTTGAAGAAGAAAGGCATCCTTGGGTTTATTTGCCCTTCCCAGCTGCTCATGAGTCCTGAATGTATGGGCTGCCCTGATAGTGTCCAAGTTACTGCTGGACTAAGGGTACAGAGCAGGGTGTTTATGATGTGGTGTGGGAGAGGCAGCAGGAAATCGTATACTTGCAGTCATGCTGGAGAGGAGTAACTGAAACAGTTCTCTGTTAAGCTCCGCTCCTGCTCAGAGCTCCCGGCACCGGTTGGGGAAAAAAAATGACACCCCACTTATGCTTTGGCGAAATGATTTTGTGATGGGTAGACTGCATGGACTATATCATGGGTCGGCAACCTCTGGCACGTGGCTTGCCAGGGTAAGCACCCTGGTGGGCTGGGCCAGTTTATTTACCTGCCGTGTCCACAGGTTAGATCGTGGCTCCCATTGGCCGCAGTTCACCACTCCAGGGCAACGGTGGTTGTGGGAAGCGGCACGGGCCAGGGGATGTGCTGGTCGCGGCTTCCCACCTAGGGTGACCACGTCCCAATAAAATCCCGATATCCACCGGCAACACTTTTTTTTTTTTTTGCTCAGCACTTTCCCCCCCCCCCCCCGTGTCCCAATATTTTCTTCCCCTCATCTGGTCACCCTATTCTCACCGCCCCCCTTGGCCTGGAGTGGCAAACCATGGCCAGTGGGAGCTGCGATCAGCTGAACCTGCAGATGCGGCAGATAAACAAACTGGCCCGGCCCGCCAGGGTGCTTACCTTGGCAAGCCGCGTGCCAGAGGTTGCTGACCCCTGAACTACATGAAACTGAAATGGATAAGATTTGGAAATAGAAACCAACCCCCTGCAACCCCCACCCAACCCCTTCCTTCCTTCCTTGTGCCTCCATAGACCCAGGAGGAGTGATTGCAGAGTGGCTAATTTCTTGTGAGTGAAAGGAAAGTCTGAATGATCCTAGCAAACATTTGTGACTTTACAGTTGTTTATGAATGTTTGAAATTCCAAGTCCCACCATTTTGAACAAGGGGCAGGGATGCCAAGGCACTATAATACAATCCAGCATTAGTGCCCACAAACTGGTAGTCAGGACTTAAAATATTTGCATTGCTGCTTATAGCAGAAATCCCTCCCATTAGTGTAACAATAAACTGTAAATTTGAGTCATACTTACCAAACTCTGAGGTGGCTTCTGGCTCCACCAGGATTGCTGTGGGCTTGGCAGTGGGCTATTTCTTGGGGCGGGGGGCACACACACGAAATTTGCTGTTGTTTCTGTGCCACAGCCTGTTCTGGGACTGGTTTCATTAAAAAGTCACTTGATGCTCCTTCCTGGGAGCCCACAGCTGTCTCCCATCAGTACCCATGCTGAATTGCAGCTGATCAGCTCATCATGATGACCTGTCGGCTCCATGCAGCTACAGAGCCCAATCAAAGGCATCATCATGTGGGCATGTTATTGGCAAATTGCCTGAGGTGCGGGGTCTTGTCCCTGGTCTTCCAGTACTCACTCCTCAATCTCTTAATATACTCCCTGCACTGATTGCTTGTCCCAAAAAATTTGCCCAGCTGACAATTTTTTAGCCATCTGTTCATATGTGTGTGCTCATTCCTGGTGCCCTAGGCGCTAACTCCATGGATGCTCCAGGGCTGGAGCACCCATAGGAAAAAAAATTGTGGATGCTGAGTGAACCACCTAGAAATTTGTATTTGCTGTGAAATTTTCAAGAGGTCAGGTATAGAGGTGGGAAAAAAGGGAACCAAGGACAGAGCCCTATGGAACCTTTGTGGAAAGTTGGAGGGTAGATTGGGAGGAACCTCCAAAAGAGCAGTCTGAGTGATCAGCGAGGTAGGAGAATCAGGAGAGGACAAAATCTCAGAAGCCAAGAAAGGACAGCATTACACTAAAAGCTAGCAACTGTGTTAAAGGCAGCTGACAGCTCAAGGATAGTGAGGAGTACCGTTTCTAAGATTTGGCTAAGGACGGAGAGATCATTAAAGACTTTAGGAAGAGCAGTTTCAGCTGAATGTAAGAGGCAGGAGCCAGATTGGGGAGGTTAGGATAGAACTGGAGAAGAGAAACTCTCTGCTCCTTAAAACCCTCCCCTATGCCTCTGCTACCTTCTTCTTGCAGTCTTTTCATAGAGGCTGGCCCTGATCTGCACCACTGGCAGGTATGGGTCACGTCCAGCATCCTGTTTATTTCATGCAAAATAGTAAGTATTGCAATTATGATATAGGACTGAATACAAGTCTCCCAAAAAAAAAAAAAAAAAAAAAGATGAAAGGAAGTTTCTTGAGGTTTCTTTTTCATGTCACTTTTCCTCTTAATAAAGGCCACAATGCAAATTGAGGCATTATTCTACACAAAGTAATTTGACAACTAACTGAGGGGAGAGGTTACTGGGAGACCTGTCACAGTGGAAATATAAATTGATCTTACTAGTTGACAACATTTAAATCTACAAGCAATATCATTATGAATTTATTAGAGCACTGACATTTTTCTTTACCTGCCAGAGATTAAATCTGGAGCAGCTGCACTGCATTCCATTTACACAGAGAGGGAGCAGTAGAAGATTAAAAAAAGCCTGTTTGCTCAGCTCAGAAATGAAGCAGAAAATTTGTCATTTGGTTTTAAGTTGTCACCTTTACTGGGAATCAGGCCAATAATTTTTTTTGAGCCAACTCCCTCTGCAACTTGCTGTAAGCAGAAGAGGGAGAGGCGGGCCCAATCCTGGGTCCATCAGTTTCTGAGACACTCAGCCAACAGCAGCTGCAAAGCTCACCTGGCTTTCACAGCTTTAGCTGTTGAAATGGCTCCCAAAGGATTGAAGCACCTAGGGTTACCATTCGTCCGGATTCCCCCGGACATGTCCGGCTTTTTGAGCTAAAACTAGCGTCCGGGGGGAATTTGTAAATGTCCAAACCCCCCCCCCGCCCCCCCATGCAGAGCGCGCACGGCTAACAGGGCAAGCCGGCCGGATGGTGCCACTTACATGGGGCTCTGACAGCCAGAGAGAGCCCCTCCTCCTCTCCCCTGCAGCAGAGATCTCTCCCTCCCTCCCTGCATTCGCAGATCGCCTCCGGCAGTCTGGAGCTCCTCCCCCGCTCCCCAGCGTGCCAGGACGAACAGCTCAGGCCGTTCCTGAGCAAGCTCAGAGACATTAGGCGAAGGCCAACAACAAGGGAGCCAGGGGGTTGGAGAAGGGGCAGGGAGGTTCTGGAGGGGGCAGTCAAGAGACGGGGGGAGGTAGAGAGTTCGGGGGGGGGCTTTCTGGGGGTGGGAGTGTGGATAAGGTTTTGGGCAGTTAGGGTACAGGTAGGGGTAGGGTGCTGGGGGGCATTTGGGGGGTCTTAGGAGGGGGCAGTTAGGGGATAAGGAACAGGGAGGCTTAGGTAGGGGGTGGAGTCCTGGGGGGCAGTTAGGGGCAAGGAGCAGGGGGAGGGTTGGGGGTTTTGAGGGGGGGGGAAGTGGGAGGGGCAGGGGTGGGGCTAGGGCAGGACAGGGGTGGGGCTCCTCCCGTCCTCTTTTTTTGCTTGCTGAAATATGGTAACCCTAGAAGCATCCCTGCAAAATGGTTGTATAATCATTATGCATTTGCCCAACTCTTCACCCTTCCAAGAGGTGGAGTCTCTTGCTGGTCATGGCATTGTTGATTAATAATATAGCTCATCAATTAATTACACTTGTGGTTTATGAAAAAGTGTTTACGAGATCAAATAACCAGTCTGTTTTATTGCTAAAAGTCAATAAGGGTACAGTACTGGTAACATAGTGAAACTCCCTATCCTTCTGGGAAACATTTTTTTGCAACATCAGTTCATCTTACACAGGAGCGTTCCCAAAATATGCCCCCAAAACTAGCTTTTTAGATACTGTATTTATAGCATACTTGTTTACAACTTAAAAGCACTTTATACATCCCCTAAGACTGAAAGTCACCAACTAGCTTTTTAGCTTGTTTTTCTGTGCAGCCCGTTTGCTCTTGTTTTTGAACACCGTATTACAAACTAGTTGGACTTGTACCAGGGTAAAACATTTGTGTCTTGATTTTGACAGGGTTTATATTTGCGAATGCCAGCCGTTATGTTTAGCTTGCAGGGTGTTGTGGGATATATATTTCTTGACATAAGTAAGAGTGAAACTAATGCAAATTAGCATAACTAACATATACATATGAATTTTGTGTTCAATGTAATGTGTAATGCATATTAATATGGCATGCAATATACACTACACATATTGGTTAACAGTTACCCTGATATATTTATCAAAGCAACAAGTGGGGGGACACCTTTGCCAAATTGATATATGAAGCAGAAGTGACAGCATTTATGTGAAATCTATACTATTTTAGCAATCTGTCTAAGCAGAAGTACGTGATTGATGCAATTAAAACTAACACTTCTTGTAATGCAAGCAAAGCTTTAAATGCAACTTCTAGCCAAGTGTGGAAAACCATTAGTTCAAGGTCACCATCATGGATAAAGGTCATTCAGGGCTTGTTCTGCTTTGTGCATATAATTGCTAATCAGACTGACATGTCTTTTCAAGTTTGTAATGTTCATACGTTTAAGATTAGTGGAGCAATATGTATGTTCAAAACCAGCAGGGTTTTTTTAAACTTATCTTGGTACTGCAGCTTACTTTAAATCATGACTTCATTTTGAAAAACTGGAATAGGCATTATTATGGTGTGACCTATAATGCTACATACACGAGGTGCAAAACTGAAATTTGGAGTAGCGGCAGTACAAACAAGGCCTCCATACATACATTTTTATAATTATTTACTACACAGTATTGCCCATCCATATTATCGAGTTTTGCGCTTTTTTTTTTTTTTTTTTTTAAAAACATGTCACTTTCAGGAAGAGAAAGCATGGAAATTTTAGTCTAATTTTAACTGTTTTAGACAAAGGAAATGCAGTGAATCTAATCTACCTGGATTTTACTAAGGCAATTTATGCAGCTCCACATGGGAAATTATTAGTTAGACTGGAGAAGATGGGGATTAATAGGAGAACTGAAAGGTGGACAAGGAAGTGGTTAAAGGGGGACTACAACGGGTCATACTGAAAGGTGAACTGTCAGGCTGGAGGGAAGTTACTAGTGGAGTTCTTCAGGGATCAGTCTTGGGATCTGTCTTGTCCAACATTTTTATTAATAACTTGGCACAAAAAGTGGCTACGTTTATGGCCATGTTATTATGCAACCCAATTAAAAAGTTGATGTTGGAGTGGATCAGAAATGATGTGATAAAATGCTGGTGTCACCATTTTCAACTAAAACCTCTAAGAAAATTACCCATTTATTGGTCAACAGTCGGGTGGGGAAAAAGTTCACATGAAGCAGTCTGAATTTCTAATGCACTCAAAATTCAGAAGACATAAGAAAATGACTAGTTTGGGAGGGATATTTTAAAAATGACCATTTAAAATACCCCAGATATACCACACAAGAAAAAAAAAATAGACCCAAGCAAAATGT
The DNA here is from genome assembly GCF_011386835.1 of Chrysemys picta bellii. Taxonomy (NCBI): domain Eukaryota; kingdom Metazoa; phylum Chordata; order Testudines; family Emydidae; genus Chrysemys; species Chrysemys picta. The sequence continues at coordinate 229,987,044 of NC_088791.1, forward strand.
TATGTATTTATTTGATAAAACTGAGGTAAAATAATTTCACACCAATGCAAGAACAGAAGTTAGAAAAATCTTCTCATTGATTGTACACCTCTACCCTGATATAACGCGACCCGATACAACAAGAATTCAGATATAACCCGGTAAAGCAGTGCTCCGGGGCGGCGGGGCTGCGCACTCCAGCGGATCAAAGCAAGTTCAATATAACTCGGTTTCACCTATAACGCGGTAAGATTTTTTAGCTCCCGAGAACAGCGTTATATCGAGGTGGAGGTGTATTTGAAAAAAAAAAAAAAAAGAAAAAAAAAAAATCACAAGAATTCGAGATGGGATAAATTATAGTTTCAGCTCAGTAGAGGAATTGACAAGATAATCAGATCTGTTAAAAAATACATACATTGCAGACATTTTCCTACTGAACCAACACATCTTTCCTGAGGCCAGGGATGGTGTTAGATTTGCTGGGGCCCAGGCAGAAACTAAGGAGTGGGCCCCTCACCCACCTCCCTTACTTGCTCACACATTGGCTTCAGAAACGTTGCAGAAATCCAAAGCCTGAGCCCCGTTGCACAGGGCTGAAGCCTGAGCCTGCCACACAGGCGTCCCCTGTGGAGTGGGGCCCCAGGCAATTGCCTTGCTTGCTAGCCTCTAACAGTGGCCCTGCCTGAGGCCTGTAAATAAGACCAACCACCGTTAATAGTACAAGTCCCTATTACTTAACAGAATACCAGTGGAAATAAAGAATTAGATATTTTTATGCTCCAGCTTTGCAAACCAAAATAGAGTTAAATTCACAGCAAAATACAGGAGAGAGTGCCCTGGCATGAAGCTAAACAGTCTTCCTACTTTCCAAGAATATTCAAACGGAAAGCCCTCGGGCATGATGTTAGGAAATGGATGCAAGAGATATTACAGGGATAGCGCTACACAGTGTTATTATTATGGTACTGGGGAAATCACCTGAAGTGTTCTCCACTTGTGGCCCACCCACACCAGATCCTAACAACTAAGCCACCCACTTGATGGTTACACTGCAAGTGAGAATTACTGATTCTAGCTGGGATTAATTCTTTTGATCTTAAACATGTGAGGTGAGAGACAGATGAGCAGGTTTTAATTAAATAAAGATGTCCCCTTTAAGTGAAAGAGGGATGCTCTCCCACCAATAGCCCCTTGAGAGCTTTATTTTAATATAGCCTTTCAAAACCCCATTAATTGCTCATCTATTCTTGACGTAGATTGGACAGTAGGCTGGGGCGGCTCCAGCTACCAGCGCAGCAAAAGCATACCTGGGGCGGCAAGCGGTGGGGGGCAGTTTGCCGGTTGCTGTGAGGGCGGCAGTCAGGCAGCCTTCGGTGGCATACCTGCGGGAGGTCCGCTGGTCCTGCGGCTTCAGCGGCGGGCACGCTGAAGGCACGGGACCAGCAAATCATCCCCAGACATGCCGCCGAATCCGCGTGACCAGCGGACTGCCCGCAGGTATGCCACCGAAGGCCGCCTGACTGCCGTGCTTGGGGCAGCAAAAAACAGAACCGCCCCTGACAGTAGGAGCTCTTTATGCCAGTCATTTATCTCTATATCCTTGTCATTATTACAATATGTCCAGCAGAGACAAGTGGTAGGTATATACAGCCCTTCCTAACTGACATTGAGAAAAGATCGGTTGTTCAGGGGAAAATCCACCCCTGAAGTTTACTCTGCGACTACACCAATGCCTCTTGCAGAATCTCCCACATCAAAGCAGACACTCTACCACTTTATTGATTCATCTCAGCAGATTCCCACTGAGATAGATACTGGCAACTATATTTCAATACACTTTTTGAAAATTCACTACACATTTAGTAAATGTGCTCTAACAAATAACCACTCTCTTGAGTTTTCCTTGAAACAAAACGAGATGACAACTTGCAACTAAACAACATTCTCACGTGAAAAGAATATATTCAGTCATGTCACCGTGGGGGAAAAAAAAACAAATAAAAGGGAAACAATTTTTTTCTATAAAATGTAAGTCCAAACAATGAGCGGAAACTTAATTAGTCCATGAGCAGTGATTGGGGAAAAACAAAAACAAACAAACAAACAAACAAAAACCACTTTATTCCTACTAGCTATCCCTAAGCAGACAAACATCGCTTACGTTTGCAAATACTGTTCACTAGGTACCGCTGACACCAGAGTACCAATTTAATAACAAACATATTTAAAAGTAACCAGTCACTCAAGAATGATAATCTCCAGCCACAATGGAAATTTGAACTGTAATCCTGCACCAGCCATGTGATGGACATGATTACTTCAAGCCTTTTTCCCTTTCTGATTTCTGTGTGTGACATTCACCTTAGTGCAAAGACCTATTCATCACTTAAACACGATAGGAACTTAAGTGGTATGGAGAGACTTGGGTGAGCCTTCTGCTCTGCAGTAAGTTTCACTGTTTGATTCTGTACTTACAGATATGAGCCCTGATCCTTATTTAGATGGCAGTGTAGAACTTCAGCAACATTGGTAACAAGTGACTATACAAAATATCATGAAGTTGTTAATATAATAAGCAGAGCCTAACAAACGTCAGTGCTATAGATAGGTTAAAATTCACAAGACTTGGTGGAGATTCAGACCACAGCTACAAAACAAATTCACACTACATTCCCACAGTCAAACTTGCTCTAAAAATATATTGTTCAACTCTCACCCCATGGAGGTATGTCAAGCCTCTTTCAAATTCACAATAGTTGCAGTCTGCCATTGAATATTTGGTTCCCGTGTCAACGTCACCTCATCCCTCCTCTGTACTTGGTATGTAACCACAGAAATTGCTTTGAACCATTAACCTAACATGAGCAGAATTTGCCACTGCCAGGTGCATTAGGACAATGTGGGTGTGTTTTCAAAAGCAACTATTCAGCTATTCCTGTCCTATTTAAGCATGTAGGAGCACTTTTGAAAATCATGCCTGACATGTTGCAAAAGAACACTAGTCTAAGGAGGCCAAGCACCAGGGACTCAAATTTCTTCCCTGTGCCCTATTCTTCCTGAGCTCATCCTCCCCACTGTTCCAACAGGTTGGGGGGAAAACCATCAACAACTGGACCAAATCCTTTCTAAACTCCAGCCAGAAAAAATGACAAAGGTTTCATTCTAAATACACTGGTCTACAATTTTTGAGAAGTCGTCTGCTTCAGAGATAAAATGTGCTATTTATTATGTATTTTGATGTGCTGAATTCAAATATGACAATTAAAACTGATTGGCTACTGTTTCTAAGATATTTAAGTTTTTACATTTTATGTCTATGTATATTGTGTAGATAGGTTTACAATTTATGATTAAAACTCTAGGTCTTTTCATGTGTTTATGGTTGCTTTACATGATAATATTTCACCTGTCCTGTTTATGGGACACTTTAAAAATCAGCAAAAGGGTTATATAAATAAATTTTTTTATGAAACAAAGGCAAAAAACTATTATGTACATAGTTAGTCCTATTCAGTGTCTACTTGGCGCTTCTTGGCTTGTCTCTTGTATTCATTAAATGGAGCATCTCTTGTCACTGTCCAGCAATAGTCTGCAAGCATTGAGGTAAAAAATAAAACCTACCTTTTCTTTTCCTCAGTAGAATTCTGTGTACATTCCTCTTACCAAGGAGCAATATATTATGCCATTGATTTTTTTTTTTAAGCGGAGTTCCCAAATGATTTCATTAGATAGTTCTGCAACTTAAAAACTGGTGACTCAATATGACCCAAAATGTTTAAAGAAGTCCTGCATCAAGTGTTGTATAACTAATTTCTCTCTCTGGTATTACCAGAGCTGAAGTTTCAAGCTGAAATGCAAGAGTTACCAAATTAGAAAATCTGTCAAGTTTCTCAGTCTTCTGAAATGTATTTATTTTTATTTAACAACACGATTAAAGTTACATCTAAAGGCCCAAATCTGCAAAGGAGTACCCTCACAAGTATAGTTAATACAGCACAATCCCACTGACAGTAACCATACACACAGTTGTATTGGTTTCTGGAAATAGGCCCTTAATTTATAGCTAATAAATAGCTGTTTTATTAAATAGGTATCAGTTATCTGTCTCAGATGCACCCAAACTGCCTGCAATATAGATAAGTACCATCTAATGGATTTAGTGCCTTCGTGAAATGCAGTTTGGAGCACTAGTAAACAAATTCATTTCAAGCACCACAATGAGGCAGAACAGCTGTTAGTTATGAAGGCCTATACAGTGTTTTTTTCTCTCTCAACCATTTAGCTAATAAAATACATAATAAAACATGAGAAACCCTGAATATACAGAGTGAGGTAACATATAAAAATCCTGTAGCAGTTTATCGCAATGATCCAAAAGAAACTAGTAACACCATTACCATCTATTTTACAGTTGTACTGTTGCCCATTAGCTATGTACCTGAGCACCTTCCACCTAAAGTAGAAGAGCAAGTAGACTTCTTGGAGTATCCAGGTGAAGGCCTAGCCCCACTGAAGTCAACGGGAGTTTTGATTTCAGTGGAGCCAGGGTTTCCTCCTTTGGCTTTTCCCCTTTGTCAGCTTATGTATAATGGTTAATGGTGTGAATGTCACTTTGGTTCCAGTGGAAAAGCTTTCATAAAAAAGGTTTTGCAACATTTTCTAAAGGTGGAAATCCTCTAGATTAATCTAAGGATCCTCTGGAAGTTTAATGTTATCAGTTCTAATAATTTTGGATATTACTGCAGAATACTATAGGACTTTTTCCTTAATGCAGGGATATCAAGTGGAGATGTCACAATTTCTGCACTACTATTTCATGAGGCACTCTAGGTCAACAATCAATATGAGGCACACACCAGAGTTAAAAAATTAGTGGTGCTATGTTTGCAATTTTTTTCTTAAAATAGAGGAGGTCCATTTTAACTTCAATATCAAAGGAAGATAAACATCCCAGGGGTTGCATGTACACCACAAATGCAAACAGTGGCTGGTCAATATATTGCATTACAATTAAGTCTACTTTAAAAATGTATCCAATTTCTTTTTAATATGTTCAAAAGCATCCTTCCCCATGTAGTCCATACGGCCTTCCTCCCACTTCTTCCGTTCATCTTCTGCATTTGGCTCTTCCGGTTTCAGCTGAGTGGACAGCTCAGAAATAAGATGGGTAGTCTCATCCTAGGAAAGGAGACAGGACGGTGCAAAGCAGTCACTTCATTAGCCTCATTTTAGTGATGGGCTTAAAATCAGTTTCTAAATTTTAATCATCCAAATCAAAAAGATCTTGAAGAGATTGTTCATTATGATTTCCATGATGTGGTAGCATTTCCCCAGCTGTATCACTTAGCAAAGTATCTTTGAAAGAGTCAAACATATTTCCTGGTCTTAACTCACAATCTGGCAAATTCAGAAATGCCAACAAAAATGAGGTTTTTAAAATGAGGATACATATGAATAACGCTCTGCACCTGTGTAGAGTCTGAATAACTTTATCAGGACTCCACATGGATGGAGATATCTAGACTAGCAGATCCTAGTGCCAGACTGGGATCAGAGTTTTGTCTGGTCTCCAAAGAGTTAATGGACAAGGCAGTAAGAACTCAAGCTAGAAACAGCAGCATGTGTCGGACACCAGTCTCACTACCCATCCTGAAACTCTTGTAAATTTTAATTAAAAACGACCATTCAATGCACAGATAGTTTGCACCTCTGAGGGATATTTCAAATTTGCCAATTTTGGTTTGGAGACTCAATTAGCAAAAGGTTATTATGTGAATAAAAGATAATGAACAAGTACGGATCATAATTTAATCAATTAAAGGGAAATTAATATACTGTGAAAGGAATTTCATTTCTGTAATACCTATGATAGACCCACCCTGTTCCACATGCATGATTGAAACAAAAATAATATTCCAGACTGACCTAGGACCTCACCCTGTACTCCACTACTCATACAAATAGCCCTTACTCATGCAAGTATGATGATCCAGAATGCAACTGCCAATTTTCATAGCATATATCAAAGATAAAATGCATCTGTAACAAACTATTCTGTTTGACTCCAAATGAAGGTCTAAGATCTTCCTTTCTGGACACGTCAATTAAGCATCATTTATATAAAAAAGTATAATGTAGGGGGAAAAAATTATGAATTGACCTGACAAAGAAGTCAGTAATAAAAACCAAGGATCAGATGAATATATAGCAAAGGGTAGAACGTAAAAATTCCTAACATCTGCTTAAATAAAATCTATATGTAAAGATTATGCACAATGCACAGGTTAACGGAGATAGGGATTTTACTTTACTCTACAGTATACCATAAATCAAGTCATTTAAAAGGATAAAGTGAAATTCAAGTCAAAAATATAGACAGTCTTACAAGCAGAAAAGGACGGAACAGTTCTTTCAGCTTGAAAGTGCCTCCTGCTAAATTACTTCAATCTTAATTGTCCTGATAGCATGACATAACCCCTAAGTAAAAATTAGGGGGGAAAAAAGCATGAAGCTATTTAATGTACCACCCTATATCGGAAACCTACTGACCGCTACACTTACCTACATGCTCCAGCTTCCATCCAGGACACACCACACGTTCCATTGTCTACAGCCAAGTTCTAAGATAGAACCGCATTTACTCCAATCCCTCAGACAAAGACAAGCACCTACAAGATCTCTGTCAAGCATTCTTAAAACTACAATACCCACCTGCTGAAGTGAAAAAACAGATTGACAGAGCCAGACGAGTACCCAGAAGTCACCTCCTACAAGACAGACCCAACAAAGAAAATAACAGAACACCACTAGCTGTCACCTTCAGCCCCCAACTAAAACCTCTCCAGTGCATCATCAAAGATCTACAACCTATCCTGAAAGATGATCCCTCACTCTCACAGATCTTGGGAGACAGACCTGTCCTCGCTTACAGACAACCCCCCCAACCTAAAGCAAATACTCACCAGCAACCACACATCACTGAACAAAAACACTGACCTAGGAACCTATCCTTGTAACAAAGCCCGATGCAAACTCTGTCCACATATCTATTCAAGTGACATCATCATAGGACCTAATCACATCAGCCATACCATCAGGGGCTCGTTCACCTGCACATCTACCAATGTGATATATGCCATCATGTGCCAGCAATGCCCCTCTGCCATGTACATTGGCCAAACCGGACAGTCTCTCCGCAAAAGAATTAATGGACACAAATCTGACATCAGGAATCATAATACTCAAAAACCAGTAGGAGAACACTTTAACCTGTCTGGTCATTCAATGACAGACCTCCGGGTGGCTATTTTACAACAGAAAAACTTCAAAAACAGATTCCAATGACAGGTTTCAACGAGAGACTGCTGAGCTGGAATTGATATGCAAACTAGATCCAATCAATTTAGGATTGAATAAGGACTGGAAATGGCTGAGCCATTACAAACATTGAATCTATCCCCCCTTGTAAGTATTCTCACACTCCTTAGCCCAGTACAGACAGTTTGATATCTTGATTATCACTTCAAAAGTTTTTTTTCCCTCTTACTTAATTGGCCTCTCAGAGTTGGTAAGACAACTCCCACCTGTTCATGGGGTGTGTGTGTGTGTGTGTGTGTGTGTGTGTGTGTGTGTGTGTGTGTGTGTGTGTGTGTGTGTGTGTGTGTGTGTGTGCTCAATATATGTTCCATTCTATATGCATCCGAAGAAGTGGGCTGTAGCCCATGAAAGCTTATGCTCTAATCAATTTGTTAGTCTCTAAGGTGCCACAAGTACTCGTGTTCTTTTATTTAATGTAGTGCCTCTCCAAACCATGTGGGGCAGACAGCAATATTACTATAGTATTAATGGTGTATGCCTGACATGCGACTACTGATAAAAACTGAAGAGCCACAGGAAGATTTCAGCAGAGATCCATGTGTTAATGAGTTCCTAAATCAGATTAAAAAAAAAAAAAAAAAATCACAGGAAACTTATCTGGCATTGATTTTGTCTTACTTGTCTGACTGTTATACTATTGGTCATGTTTGTAAAGTATATTACAGAATGTTTCATCAAAAATTTCACAATCCTAAAACTTTGTCTAATATTTTAAGCCTTTTCATATAGTACCCACCAAATTTAAAATATCGTGGATTTAATACCAACCATCTAAATACTATGGCAGCTGATAAAGGAGAAGTTGAAAGTTTGCTCCATCTGAATACACTGCTCAGGAAGGCACACCAGGAAGCAGCTCCTCTGATGTTATGAGCAAAGGAGAACTGATTGTTAACTCATTCAGATGGGTCCACATAACCCTTTGAACCCTTGCAAGAAATTCATAATAAGGCAGCTTAAAAATAAAGAACTATCTTTCTGCTCCGCTCCCAATTCATCTACTTGAGGCTCAACAACCAAGGAACAAACGTTTTACAGAGTATACTTACTCCCTGGAGATATGCACGTGTGACAAAATCTGGCACTTATTTCTTAAGTAAACATATAATCCCTACTAATACATATTAACCCATTTACTTACCTTTATTACATGGATTAAAGCAAACCTTTGGATATTATTAATGACAGAAGGTTAAATATTATGGGTTAAATCCTGGCTCTGTCCAAGTCAGTAGCAAAACTCCCACGGAACCAAGATTTAACCTATTATATGTTTTATCTTAAATTATTTCAGCAGATAGCTCACATTTGAGCTTTAAACACCAATTATTATTGAAACAACTATTTATTACAAGATACGCAAGATTAATTTCAGAAATTTACCACTTGGGCTGGAGCAGGAGGAAATGTACATTCAGATTAAAAAAAAAAAAAAAAAAAGTACAAATATTAAAAAGAGCTTCATAAACAAGGACTGGAAATGGCTAAGAAATTATACAAAGAAATCATTTCTATATCTGCCTGATCAGCTAATTATGATTTAATTTAACAAATAAGTATGTCTTAGCTAATCTCTCCCAAAATTGTGCTGGCAAAGAATGAAGTAAATGCACAAAGACTTGCAACAAGGGTGGAACACAAAGAGCTGCATATACCAGTTTCAAGGTTTGCTGAGGGGCAGGATGAAAGGCAAGCTGTTCTAATGGCTGGTCTGGCTCAGGGAGACGGACTTCAGAATTGTGTTGTTCAACTTGAGGTACAGGTGGCTGAAATGTAAAGTTTTATTAATTGTTGCTTTTTCCTCACACAGTTTTTACATTAACAGAATTTGTACAGTAGAAAATAATTTCAGCTGGAGGAGTGGGGGATGGAGAAGAGACGCTAAAAATTCAGTTTGCTCTAAAGCCAGATGAGCAATTTCTATCTACAGAACGAGAGTAGATCAAGGTGATCCATAATAGAGATAAAAGTACAGAAACTGTATTCAGGCCTACATAGGTTATCAGAAATACACATTCACCTCTTCTGGCAATCAGAGCCTAGAGCCCTTAAGCTCGAGTGTCTTCTCACTTACACCAGAGTAAAACAGAAATAACTCCATGAGGTCAACGGAGTTAGGCCATTTTAAGTGAGAGACCCTTAATCTTAATTTACATGATCTTTTGAAGCATTCATATTTTATTTTAATGAAAAATTAACTGAGTCGCTTGTATACAACTAGCAATTTAAAAACCCAAAAAAACATGTTAAGCAACAGGTTTTAGAATGACCACCCAGTAGTCTATATGGTAATAGTCTGGGTCTAACAACATTCCGACACCATCAGAAAGGTTCAACAAAAATTAAAATCCTTTAAATAAATTCAGTTTTTAAAAAGCAATTCTTGCAAATAGCCCATTTGCAGTCTCTCTAAAAACTCTAAAAAACAAAAAATACCACACTTTTCTACAGTAATGGTCAAGAAACACTAAAATAGTGATATGTTTACAACACACAAACATAGTATCATTATGAAGCGTTGACACAGATTTAGCCATTAAAATAAAGGAAAATTATATTTCATTTGACCGCTGTACTGGGAGTGTAATCAGTAAAAACAAACAGCAGGTGACACTGAAGCTACAATTTGATTTAATTTCGCCCAATCTACCATAATATAGCAAGTATTATAAAACAAAAAATTATGGCTAGTAGCCCTGCATGGTATGAAAGTGCTATTATGGACAAGGCTTTAAGGTGCCAGGATGAACAGAATAATGTGCATGCAAGTGACCACACTCCAGTGAGCATATAAGCAATTCCAATTAAGTAAACTGATATACACAAGTGTAAAACAAGTATTCAAAGAGGAACTCAAACTGTCTTGCAGAAGTGAACGGTACATCTATATCAGAGGAATGCAGTCTAGGAAACAGTCTTTGAGGAATACACTTAAGTTTTAAACAGAAATCTCTGTAGATATTAATGATAAAAAAAGATTCCAGCTTCAAATGTATACAATGATAAGAATACTGTAATTCAATAAGGTTAACTTGGCAGTAGAATTTCCCTAGGATTTATTTAGCACCCACTAACTTGTCAATCAATATTCTCTTGACAATGTTCAATACAAATTTTTTAACCTCCAGATACATCAGAACCATTCTTGACTGAAGATTAAAGACAATAAATTTTCATGATGAGACTTGAATTCATTTCGGAATTCAAGCACTACAACTAAATTGAGGAGGATGTTATCAAGATCTAATGCTTAAATTAAATTCTGTTTAGAGCAGAGGTTCCCAAACTTATTTGGCCTACCGCCCCCTTTTCAGAAAAAAAATTACTCAGCGCCCCCCTTTTCAGAAAAAAAATTACTCAGCGCCCCCCTGGAAATCTACCTTCTTTAAGCGAACAAACAGAAAGATGCAGTGACAAATTTGTGTTCTTTTATGTATCTATATTTCTACCTACGTCCTACAATATAGTAAAGAAAGATGTGTTATTAGAATATCGCCCACGACATCAGGTATACAGTGTTTTTTGCGTAAGATGGCAAAAGACAACCAAACTAAAATACTAATGAAACTAATAAACTGGGTTTTGTTCTTTGCTCAGCATTAGATATATGTATTTGATATTAAACTGTCAAATATCAAACTAAATTTATCAAGAAATAATTAAAAAATAATCAATATGCAATTAAAAATCAGTTAATAGTTTTAATTTAGTTTGCCCTTATTTAAATAATTGTTCCTTATTAACACACGCCTTATTTACCAATTAACACAGATGATTCGATAGATATAAATAAATGTTAATAGTTAACAGTTTTTTTACAATTTCATTCCCGTTTTCGTTAATATTGTAATAAAAAATATGACAAATAGATTGACTGTACACTTCAAATAGTACTGTACCGACACAAGCCTGCTACGATTTTATTATTAGTAAGCACTAGAGACACAGAAACGTACGGTAGATATGTAAGAAAATGTATAAAAATACTCACGTGTAAATTGCTGTTTTATTGAAACAACAATAATACAATTTGCTTTGTATGTGATCCGTAAAGATCGAAGGTATTGAATATGAATAAAAAAATTTAAATACTTATTGCACTATTGTTAACTGCTTTTTACACAATTAAGAAACAATCTAAATTAGATTTCATACATGTCGCCTATTTATAGTATCGTATTGTAAACAAGTCATTGCACGCACATATTCCTGCCGATGCATGCTGGACTTCCCGACAATGCGCGACACGCTCGCCTGCCAACACTTGCTTGTTAAGAGCTGTTGGCGGACTTGACACCTGATCGGTTATAATTTGTGAATTTATTTGGAAAATAAAGTAATCACTACAACTTTAACTCTATGATACACAACAGATGAAACATGTACGAACGGTTTTTCAAAATTTTCTTATATTCTTTCTTTATGCTTCCACCGCCCCCTTATTTTTATTCAATGCCCCCCAATTGCACCCGAGGCTACTACTGCCCCCCTGGATCGTTCCAGCGCCCCCCAGGGGGTGGTATCGCCCACTTTGGGAACCTCTGGTTTAGAGGCTTAAGTGTGTGCCATTCTAAACATGTCCATCACTGGTAGTGCCCAATATGTAAAATATACATAGATATTCACAAGAAATAAAAAAAACTTGTATTTACAGTTTTAGTATCAAACTCTTCAGGTGGGCAAGTAGTGTTGTCTATTTCAGATGTCTGTTCTGGAAACACAGGGATTTGCAGAGAATTGATAACAAGAGGATTCTCATTTTTCGGTCTAATTTCATCTCCATTGAAAACGTGCTAGAAAAAACAAATCACATCACTATAAGAAGAATTTTGCAACAAACTGTTTTAGGGTACGTGTGATTTAACAAATTATAAAAAATATTTACACTTTCTTCATGACACAAAGTTCTACTGTGGTATTTTCTTGTTGATTGTCACAGGCCCTGTTGAAGTTAAGGAATAAAGAGCTACAGAATCTGAAGGGGTTTCTTTTATCCCCAGACTAGGGCATAGGTTTCAGTGCAAGTCTCCTACCCAAACTTTGTAGCCAATCCAACACCCATTAAAGTCAAATGAAAGACTCCCATAGACTTCAGTAGGAGATGGATCAGGCCCTTAATACAAACCTTAAAGCCACCCCTGTCCACTGAGAAGAAATTATTCAATTTCCATACTAACTTAGTTCTATTGTTTCTTTATTGTACCAAGTATTGGAGGGACAAAAGTTAGGCAAACAAAAATTGCAAATATCCATAACCTGCAGCTCCCCTTCCTCACTTCTCCTTCCCAGTTTGCTAGGCATAAGAAAGGTTTTACAAACCAATTCTCTTCACATCAGTGGCAACAATCCAACTGATTTTATGGGCCTGTTGAAGTTTTTATGATTATCATCCTCCAATTCTAAACACAGTTGTGAAAATCCATTTACATGTATCAAGGAGATGCAATTAATAATATGTGTATCAAAATCACAGTATTCTCTGCCCCCACTATTTCTACTTGCTGCTTTATCTCTTTTGAAACCACAATCTAATCTACTGATCAGCAACTAGTCTACTCTAGCCACTTTACATATGCAAATTAAGAGTATATTTCTTGATGAGAAACTAAAGTTTTACTTTTAAATTAAAATTGAGGTGCCAAACTGCTATAGCTTTACAGCATGCTTTCCGCTGTAAAGATATAGCAAACTCTTTCCTCAACATAAACATTCAGACCTTTTTCAGGGCAACTTTATTCAGTAAGTTGAGAAGCTCGGACTCTCATACGAACAGTGACAATGCAGTTCTGAAAAGGTAAAGTGACCGTATTCCGAAGCCAGGTCTTCCGCTGAGGTAAATCAGCTGAGCTCAATCAAAGACCGTAGAGCAATGCTGATTTACACCAGCCGAAAATATGGCTGCCAGGCTTTTGGGGAAGGTTTAAATGTCAGTTTACAAACATGATTAATCAATTGTCTTTACTTTTAATACAAAGGAAAAAATCTTTGGAGCACTAATAATAATAATAAGCTAATACTTCACAGAGATATAGTTATCACATCCATCTCTAGCCAGCATCTGCATTTAAAAAAAAAAAAGTCACTGCAGATTTATTGCCATTCAAAAGCCATCGTGCTTTCCCATCTCACTCATCTCCCCATGCTAAAAAAGAAGTCAAGATGGTAATTTATTTTTATTTATTGAATTTTTGTTGGTGTTTTGATTTTGGCATATTCCCATTAGTCTCCTTTCCAAGATACCACTTTACCTTTTGTCCCTGGGATTCCATGTCTTCCATCTCTGGAAGTTTTTCTAACAAAGGCAATATGCTAGCATAGTATATCTTCCACCAGAGTACAAGATATGAGAACTGATGCTGAGATCCTGAGGTGGAGCCATCCTGCATAACTGTTCTTGTTTGAGGGTTGTACTCGTAGTGCCAGGGCTTTGCTGACCCCAAAAAGTGAACTACCTTTGCATCTCTGCCAAAACTGTGGAGGAAAGAAATACAAAGTTGTGGTATAGGAATAAATACATTCTGATCGGCATTTCAGAAGAAATGTGTATTCTTGGTGTGATGGTAGGTGTGACATCTTGCAACAACTACTCGTGACAATCATTGACCTCTTATTAATATAACTATCACCAGATGTGATCTCAGTTATGCAGAATAATTGAAAGCTATTGAAATTACATAATTTTATTTTATTAATCTGAATTGCTTGCTTGAAAGAAAGGAAATAAAAGACTGCATTGTCACTTGTTTCCTACTGCTGATTCCAATGGAAATAGTTCATGAAGGAAACTGAAAGATTAAATTTCATATCTCTTCTTGTACATTCCCCTCCAAACTAATACAAATCACTTTACTGAAAATCAAAGCAGCAAAATTCTTGATTATTGTGGTTCCAGTATTTAAGTTATCCAATGAAAGGTTCACACGAAGTTCATTGTAATTCACACTAATAGATCATTCATGAACCATTTTTGAAAAAATTTCATATAGTCAGGCTTATAACAGTGTACTACAAAAGTTTATTAAAGAGGAAAAAAAGAAGAGCATTTGAAATCATATAATAATTGCTAGCACCAATTTTGCTTCAAGGAAGAATCTTATGGACAGATTTCAATACCCTTACACTGTGAGAAACTAATGGAAATCAATGCGGCAACTTTTGCAGTAAGAATATCAGAACTATGCCATTAGGTAATCTGTGGTCTGTAGAATATAAGGAAAGTGTCACTGAAGTGACATATCAACCAAGATATATCAATTTAAGTAATACTGTTTCAACTTTTACTTTTGTTCTCTATTACAAGAGCTATTTAACAATACGAAGTGTTGAGAAATCTTGGTATTCTGCATCAGAGCAGATGCTAAAGGCTCTGCATTACTGTATTCCAACTTCTTGTCACATGACTTCACATTGTGGACTATTGTGTTAGACTAACTTATAATCAAGTTTCAGAATGGGTCACTATCCTTTTCTCTTATAAATGGGCAAAATATATTAAAGGGCTCTATAGAATTGCAATCATCCACCAGTAATACTACTTACTGTTTGAAAGCAGGAACATACGTGTAGATAGCACTACTGCTTAAGTTGTAGATAAATGGTAAATGTTTGCCAATATCTGTTGTTGCCCAGTTACTGAAGAAACTATTTAGTAAGCCTTGATCACCACCTAGAGAATAAATAAAATTATAAACAGTATCAACAAAATGTTCATGTAAACTACAATTTGTTTGAAGACTTAATAGCCAAGAGAAAATTCAGTACTGAAAAAAGAAAAAAATGAGTTCAACTGAGACTCTTTGGTCTAAAATTTGAGTGATTTGAGCTATAAACCCACACAGGTTTACAATCCTGTGCAGTCTTCCTGGACCCTGAACCTGGGCGTGCAGGGTAAGTGGGTGCTATGCACCCATTTCTTGCTCCTCCCTGAACACATGGTTGGAAACTGGGCTCCACCTCCTCCACAGTGGCACTGATCTAAGCAAGCGCCAATATCCCTTCCCTGTACTGTTCCTGCAGCCGCACAGCCGAACAACAAAAGTACAATCTAGCCCACAATCATGAGGTAAATCTGTGTCCCCCACAGTATTTTAGCTTAATCCTTTAGACTCCAAGGAGGAAGTTATATAAATATTCAGTTTGTCTTGCTTTCAAAAGCCAGTTTGTGTATGAGAAGAAACTGCAAAATCTTCAAATTGGGTAAAAATTGCCCGTAAGCAGCAGCAAGTAGACAAAAGAGACAACCGAGGTGATGGTAGGTGGGAAGATGAGGTAACAAAAGCAACAGCGTGATGCCAGTGTGTAACTGTTTGCAGAATTAGGGCCCTACTGGCTAATATACTGAAAGTTAATATAAATACAAAATATAATTATACAGCATGAATTTGATAGCATGAGAAATAAATAATACACACTTATTAAATCAAATAATAAAGAATGGAAGGAAACAGAAATTAAGAGTTCATAGAATCACAGAAATGCTGGGCTGGAAGGGATCTTGAGAGGCTACCTAGTCCACCCCTGTGCACGTAGGCAAGACAAAGTAAACCTAGCCCACCGCGAGAGGTGTTTGTCCAGCCTATTCTTAAAAACTGCCAGTGATGGGGATTCCACAGCCTCCCCTGGAAGTCTATTCCAGAGCTTATCTATCCTTGAAAGTTTTCCTTAATATTTAACATAAATCTCCCCTGCTGTGGATTAAGCCAATTGCTGCTTCTCCTACCTTCAGCATTTGCTCACCATAGTCTTTATAACAGCCCTTCGCATATTTGAAGACTTATCAGAGCCACCCTCAGTCTTCTTTTCTCAAGACTAAATATGTCCATTTCTTTTCTTTTTTTTTTTTTTTTTTTTTTTTCTCTCCTTTCCTTCTTCTTCATCTTTTCCTCATTGGCCAGGTTTTCTGAACATTTTATCATTTGTTTCATTCTCCTCTGGACTCTCTCCAAATTGTTCACATCTTTCTTAAAGTGTGGCCTCCTGAACTGGACAGAGTACTTCAACTGAGGCCTCACCAGTGCAGAGTAGAATTGGACAATTACCTCCCATGTTTTATATAGGACACTCCTGTTAATACATCCCATAAAGTTATGAGCCTTTCACTATTGCATGACACTGCTGATTCATAACCAATGTACATTTGAATATGCCTCTCCAAGCATAGCACTTTGCACTTGTCTTTATTAAATTTCATCTTGTTGATTTCAGACCTGTTCTCCATTTTTTCAAGGTCAATTTGAATTCTAATCTTGTCCTCCAAGTTTGCAACCCTTCCCAGTTTAGTGTCATCCACAAATTTTATAAGTATGCTCTCCATTCCATAATCCAAGTCATTACTGAAAATATTGACTACTACCCCTGTGAGACCCTACTAGATACCTACTCCCAATTTAACTGCAAACCACTGATAATTACTCTGAGTACAGTCTTTCAACCAGTTTTCCACCCTTCTTATAGACCGTATCATCTAGAAGACCACATTTTCCTAGTTTGCTTTTGCGAATAAGATGTGGGACAGCCTCAAAAGCCTAACAAAAAAAATCAAGCTATATCACGTCTACAGCTTTCCTCTTACCCACGATGCCAGTAACAAAGTCAAAAAAGGAAATTAGATTGATCTGGCATAATCCATGCTGACAAATCCATGCTGGCTATTCCTTATAGCCCTATGAACCTTTAGGTGCTTACAAATTGATTGTGCAATAATTTGTTCCAGTATTTTTTCAGGTATCCAAGTTAGGCTGACTGATCTAGAATTCCTGGATTCTCTTTGTTCCCCTTTTTAAAGATAGGTACTATGTTAGCTTTTCTCCAGTCCACTGGTGCTTAACCCACCCTCTATGATAGTGTTTCTCAAACTGGGGTCACCGCTTGTGTAGGGAAAGCCCCTGGCAGGCCGGTTTGTTTACCTGCCGCATCCGCAGGTCCAGCCGATCGCGGCTCCAACTGGCCACGGTTTTCTGCTCCAGGCCAATGGAAGCTGCTGGAATCGGTGCGGGCCGAGGGACTTACTGGCCGCCACTTCCAGCAGCCCCCATTGGCCTGCAGCGGCAAACCGCGGCCAGTAGGAGCCGCGATCGGCCAAACCTGCGGATGGGGCAGGTAAACAAACAGCCCCGGCCCACTAGGGGCTTTCCCTACACAAGTGGTGACCCCAGTTTGAGAAACACTGCTCTATGAGTTCTCAAAGATAATCACCAATGGTTCCGAGATTACTTAAGGAAGTGACTGAAGCACTTTAGGGTGAATTTCATCAGGCCATGCTGACTTGAATAATCTAACCTATCTAAATATTCTTCAGCTTGTTTTTCCCCCCAGTTTTGGCTTGTATTCCTTCCCCCTTGTTGTTAATATTAACTGTGATAAGTATCTAGTAACAATTTACCTTTTTAGAGAAGACTGAAGTAAAATAGACAAACACCTCAGCCATCTTGATGTCATCCGTTATTAGCTCTCCTTCTCCAATAAACACAGAGCCTACACTTTCCTTCATCTTTCTCTTGTTCCTAATGTATTTATAGACCCTCTTCTTATTGCCTTTGATGTCCCTTGCTAGGTGTAACTCATTGTGTGCCTTAGCCCTTTGGATTTTCTCCCTACATGCTTGTGTTATTATTTTGTATTAATACTTAGCAATTTGTCGGTTTCCACTTATAGATATAGACAAAGGAAAGAATATTTTTAACATAAGTTTTCAATGAAATAATGAGTAGTGAGGCAGAGAGATTCAGATAACCCCCATCCATCTTATATGATCAAGAGTTATAGGGTTAGATCCTCAACTAGTGTAAACTGGGAGCTATGACAATTTACATCAGCTGAGGATCTGCCCCCTAGGTTTTTTGAGAGATTAAACCTTGAGTATTGTCATTTCCTCCCTCTGCTCTGCCAAGTAGGACACTCAGCCCTTTACAGTTGTGGAGAATTGGCTTGTTGAGGGTAAGGGAAATTTCTTGCACAATGTTCTCTCTTACCATCAAAGCTGCCATATTCAGTAGCAAACTGCAGCAGACGGTTATAAGTTTCTACAGAAGGTCGAAAGACAAATACGCCACTATTAAAGCAATCTGGCCAGCCAGAATCAGGAGCTGCTGAAAGCTCTTCCCGTTCAAACAGTTCATCAATGTTACATAACACCTTGAAGAAAAAGAAAAAGAAAAAAAAAGAAAAAAAAAAAAAGAAAGAGTTAGACTCGAATTTAAAATTTTAAAGCAATAGTTTATGAGCACTTTGTTGCTTTTAACATTTGGACAGCTAAATCAAAACTGATGGATTAAATTACTATCCTTGTCATGGAAGCTCTAAGTATTTAGAGCACATTAAACAGTGACAGTGACATTTGTTAGTTGATAAGGTAACAATATTTATAGCTTTCCTTAAGTTCTAAGGCAAAACAGTGACCATAATGAAATTACAATATGATCACCAGGTTTAAACGGCAAGTCCCTCAAAATATTCTAGTGCAACAGGGAGAATAACACTTTTACACCCCAGGATATAAGCAGGCCTTGCTGGTACATTTTTATAGATATCTATATCGAGAGAGACAGACAGAGAAAGAGAGACAGAACGGGTCCTTCTGGGCATGCTGCAGAGCCCATCTGTTTGAACAAGTGTAATAAGGGCTGGTGAAAGCTGTGTCTGAAAGATCCAGGTTGGCACTGACTCTGGGGACGGCTGAGTGGAGCACTAGTTTGGTTTTTTTTTAAATATTGTTTGGGTTTATTTTTGGACTTGTTTGCCTGGTACGTTTGCTGGTTTCCTTCTTTTAAGCTTGAAGGGAACAAGAAAGACCGCTCCGTTTATACAACAACATTGAGGACCAGATCCTCTGCTGATGAAATTCTGCATTGCTCCTTCAAAATCAATGGAGAAATGCTATAATACATTAGCTGAGGATCTGGTCTGAATTTTTAATGGTTAAGAGAAGCCTATTGCATGGGATAGGTACTCTTTTATATAAAACTATAAATCAGAAATAAAATAGTGAATAAATACATTTCTTTACCACAAAAAGGAAAGATTCAATAAAAAACCCACTTCCCCTGAATATCTCCCTTTTTTTGGTAAATACAACAAAGTTCGGGATCACAGCTCATAAAAATGTTTTTCAGACTCAGACAAATGTTTAACTACTTAACTTTCTAATATAAACAATGAACTGGCCCAACTAATCCTGCAAAATGAACTGCTTATGTGTAGAGGATGGCCAATGCGATCATGGCCATAATTTGTACTGGACAACTAATTAAACGGGTGACTTTATTTCCATAGAAACTCTTTTGATCTTTGGGCCACCTTACTCTGATGGGTACCAGTCTGGATTTATCTAGCAGAACCTACCCAGCTATCTTTAACATCACTCAGAATCCTAACAACGTGACTATCACTCTCTACTCACCAAAGTGTCTGCATCCATAAAGACACATTTGCTATACTGAGTGAGAGTCCAACAGTGAAGTTTGGTGAAGGTTACACCCAGCTCTGGCCTCTCCAGCAGAGCCAAGTGCATCGAGTCAGCACTGTCAATTGCACCCACTTCAATCACTTCATCAAACACACTGCAGAGGACAGCCCTGACAAAGCAAGCAACATACAGGAACAATAAAATTTAGAAACATTTCTTCAGTTAAACATAGTGCAAAAATTCTGGCACAGAGATAACTGGCCCCACAATGACACTCAGTTCTGATTTAAAACAAAACAAACAAAAAAACTAGAGGTTAAACTAAGATGAACGGTCCTTGTAAACAAGAAGTAGTCGTCTGCCCTGGAAGTAACTATAGGGGCACAAATTGCAAACTCCCTTCTACTAAGGGCCAGTGCGTCTCAAGAAGTGATTGGTTCTGGCTGGGGAGGTGGTGTGACTAGGACTCTCACATTTTCAGTGCACCCCTATTATAGCATTTGCCAAGTGGACAGTAGAGCTGTCCTCTCATTGCATACCCATGCAGAACCACCACCACCGGCCACTTCTGCAGTGCATGGTCCCTCCCCAAGGTGAAGCAGGCCTTACTGGTACAGCTATTTGCACCTCCCTGTGCCTGTCAAAGTAAATTTATCCTCAGTTATACATGTTATATCTATATCTCACATATTTTAATTACTATTGTTTCAAGCCCTCTCAAAAGAATTCCAGTGGGGTGTCTCTTCATAATCACTCTCAGAACCTTCCTAGACAATACTGAAATTGATGATAATCATCAACATTTACAAGCCTAGAACAGGAAAAAATAATCTTAAGGTAATTTATTTGTGTTATGGTATCACTTACAATATCCTATGTGTTGTCCAAAGAGAGGAAGACACAAGCCCTGCACTCTGCAGCTTATAATTTAAGGACTAACTGGCTCTCATTAATCACCAAAATATGATGGGGGAAGGGGAGAGTTAAGATTTGGTTTTGTTAGAGTTTTTTCTTTTAATGTGGGGTAAAATTTTCAAAAAGTCCTATAACTGAGATGTAGGCTCTCAAGTCATTTAGGTGCTTTTGAAAATATTATTCTCATCAATTAACGGAAGAAAATTTTTCAAAAAATGTCAATTTTCAACAAAAAACTTCATTAGATTAAAAAAATTGATCCAGCTCTAAAATTCATATTATCAATATCTTAGAGTCTTATTCAGGGATAGTATACTGTTCAGATTTGACCTGCACTTAAAAATCCTGGAAACAGACTTGACAGTGCATCTAACCTGCAGCAAAAAAAAAAAAAAAAAAAAATTGCCCCATGCTTTACAATCACCACCACACTGCATTCAGAATCAGCAATGTGCACAGTTCCCAAATGCACACAAAGCCAAACTCAGACCCAATATAAGCAGATGTAACAATTGAAGTCTGTGGTATTCTGTTTTACATCCCATTCAAAAGATGTAATGGGATCTTCAGCAGTATACTGCAGCACTGGTTCAGTGGTAAGAGCGAAGATTACCATCTACTGATTTACCTGCATCATCTGGGTCTCCCAGCGTATTGCTGTCCAGCACTGACCAAACTAATTTATTAGAGGTGAACCGATCAAATGAGAATTCTGCACATAGAATGGCTGTGGAATCAGACTAAGTGGGAACGTGTGTTGGTTGTTTTTTCTTTGTTTGTTTTAACAAAACAAAACACTATTTACATGATCCACTACCAAAAACTTAGGGCAATATTTTCAAGTGATTAGTAATTTTAGGTGCCCAACCTGGGACATCTTAAAGAAACCTAATTTTCAGGAGGGTATGCTGCCTCCTCCCCCCAGCTTTTGTGTGTGTGGTGGAAATAAAAGATTGAGAAACACAAAAATCACTAGTCACTGTTGAAAACCTTGGGTTTAGTTTCTCTGAACAGCAAGAAGCTAAGGTAGGAGTTAAAAATAAAAACACAGTAGGTTTATTTGTAGCTATGTTATGGCAAGAAATACAACAGAAGTCCAGTTTGCAACGGATTATTTTTCACATTTACTACAGCTGAGAATTTGTGAATTCTTACCTCATGACACTGGAGACCTGTGGTGTAATTAGTATGGCCAGCTTTCTAGATGTCATGTGATTCCTCAAGGACTGTCCAAGAACCAAAGCTCCTTGGCAATAAACGTCATCTGTACCAAGGGTCACAAATGCCTGATCTGCTACTGTGAACAAATATTTAGAATGGTTATTCTATTTATGTAAAATAAGCATTCTTGGCAGCATCCCACCATCCATCTTCCCCTCCAGCTAACAAACAAGCTATAGCTTATAAGAGCCTGTGCTCTCTATGATAAGCTCCTTCCCTTCCCAAACCCTGCCAAAAGACAGAAAACTGAATAGAGAATTCCAAGCACACATTTGCAGAACGTGTCCATTTTTTTTTTGTTTTCTTTTCTTTTGTTTACCCCTAATTTAGGCTAGTATCTGCTATGAGTTTGTGGACTAACCTTAAATTGATTTATAAACAAATCACTTCCCAAGTGGTGTTACATAACCCGACTGCCAAATCATGCCAGCTTACCTGTAATAAAATCTTTAGATTTTTCCTTCAAATAATATTGTATATAATATAATCCAACTGATTAGGTAAATTCTCTCATTCATGTCATTATCACAGAAAAAAAAAAAAACACACTGCTGCATGTTGTTAAGGCAGGAAGACAAGAAATTGCTAAATCCATCTATCTTTTTGTGACCTCCGTGAATCAAACCAATATTCAAAAAGGATACAGAGAAGAAAAACATAACAGAGTTACTAAGCAGGCTGGATAAGTAGGTGTACCTCAGCATACCTGCATACAGCCCCTAGGAGTAACTCCTCTCAGGTGGCAAAGACCCCGTATCACGAAGTAACTCTCAGAAGATGTTTAGGGGCATGCGTGTGCTTCTTGCCCCTGAGGGAAATGAAACAGCCACAGCACCAATAGGAGGAGGCAAGCTGTCTCTGCACATTCTTGCAGTAACAGTTGGTTATTTTATTTACTGGGCTCACATCTGCATCATTATTCCAGGGTCTCTGCCAGCTGGTGTTAACCTATTAATAAACACGGTTGCATAACAATATATTTTTGCTTTCTAACAGGAATGTTATTACTGGGGCAGCCCAGGGGAAAACCAGAATCACACAGCCAATAGGTGAATGGCATCTCTCAGAGCGAGCCACCCATCAACCAGCATGTCTGGGCTCACTAGGCCACACAAAAACAGGAGTACTTGTGGCACCTGAGAGACTAACAATTTTATTTGAGCATAAGCTTTCGTGGGCTACAGCCCACTTCTTCGGATGCTTAGAATGGAACACAGAAGATATTTATACATTCAGAGAACATGAAAAGGTGGGAGTAGCCATACCAACTGTAAGAGGCCAATCAATTGACCAGGAGATCGTTGTTGGGTGGATGCCACTGACTCCTACAAATTGTTGGATATCTTCAGTCAGTATTTGTTTTGGAAGCATTATTAACTCAACCCCACCACTTAAAAGTACAGGCAATTATGCAGAAGCAAATTATACCAGCAGTAGCATAAGATTGTCTCAAGTGGAATTTTTCTGAAGCATGGTACTATATTAACAGCTCTGGGCAAAACCAACATCGCAGGGTGAAGCAAACTGTTCTAGAGGAACATAGTACATACAACAAAGAGTCCTGTGGCACCTTATAGACTAACAGAAGTATTGGAGCATGAGCTTTTGTGGGTGAATGCACATGCTCCAATACTTCTGTTAGTCTATAAGGTGCCACAGGACTCTGTTGCTTTTTACAGATCCAGACTAACACGACTACCCCTCTGATAGTACATACAAACTAATTAAATAGTAAAAAGGTTTTGATATCAAAGTGTGTTTAATTTTTAATTAAATGAATTTATTATTTCTACCCATTATCAGCAAGAGAATCTAAAGATGTAATGCTTTAAAACTAGAACTGATTGGTGTACTGAACATTGCTAAACAAGCAGAAGTTGACAAAGGACTATTTACTCTGTATAAGGCTATTTCTTTACTAGCACTTTTGTCGGTATAATT
This sequence comes from Chrysemys picta bellii, assembly GCF_011386835.1. Taxonomy (NCBI): domain Eukaryota; kingdom Metazoa; phylum Chordata; order Testudines; family Emydidae; genus Chrysemys; species Chrysemys picta. The sequence continues at coordinate 230,010,880 of NC_088791.1, forward strand.
TATGTCGCTCGGGGGTGTGGAAAAAAACATCCCTCTGAGTGACATAAGTTACATCAACAGAAGCACCAGTGTGACCAGTGCTGTCGGCAAGAGACACTCTCCCACCGACATTGCTACAGCCACTCGTTTATGTCAACGGGAGAGCTCTCTCCTGTCAGCACAGAGCGGCTACACGAGCAATCTTACAACAGTGCAGTTGCATCAGCACAGCTGTGCCGCTGTGAGCTCACTAGTGTTGATATGGCCTAGATAAAGCCATTCAAAAATGTATTCCAAAGCTAACAGCTTTTACAGGCTAGGGGAAAAAAAATACTAAAACTACCCTCAGAAAAACAAAACAAACAATGAGAGTAGGCATTATATGTGGCAAAGTTCAGGAGCAAGTTTGTATGGCACAGAAGTACAACAGCAGAGAGTTGCAGCAATCCAAAACGGAAAAGAGAAAAACAGGCATGTAAAGTTCATTATGATTGCCTGAGAAAGCATCAATCTCTATCCAATTTGTATATAGTATCAGCATTGACCCTATTTCAATGCGACTGGAGCAAGCTGATCCCTGATTTTACACAACCAGATTACAAATTTAAAATAATCATTAAAACCCAGAACATTTAGGTCAGTTGAGAGCAGAGGAAACAGATTCACAAGAAAGACTCCCGCCTCCCTTTGTGCCTTAGGACATGGCTGCTGCCTGTGCAAATCATTAGACTGAGTCTAATCCGACTAAGCGTCCTCATCTCCTTTTGACATCCAGACCTGAATCACTGGAAGTATACTGGCTGTTTTTGTTGGAATTCTTCGAGAGTAGCATACATTCCCCCCAGTGCCAGCTCAGCTCTGTTGGCTGATTTGTATGGGCAGCACATGGAGACCTGGCCCAAACCTTGCCAAACCTGTAAGCAACATCAGAATGACACAGCCATTATATTCAGGAGGCCTGGTCCTGCAAAGCATTGAGATCATTTGACTTTTATTAACTTAAGTCTGGATATTAATGGGAGTTGAGGGCGCTTAGTATTTTGCAAAATGGGGAGGAGGAGGAGGAAGAATACAAGAAACAGGGTCATGGCTTCCTCAACTGTAAGGTAGCAAAGTGAAGGGGTGTAACCCTTCACCACACACTGTCAAGGTATCCCAGACACTTACCTTCATGGCATACGCTTTTTATTTAGAAATGTTTTAAAATCTTTTGACAGTCAGGAAATTGTTCTGGGTTTGTTTGGTTTTTTGTTTGTTTGTTTTACAACTGTCCAAGACAGGATACCCTAATCCTAACTACTTTTTCCACAGCCTTCTCACTTTTACCTGACAAGGTACAGGCTGGGCCACAATATATATTATGAAGTTTGTTGACAGATTTTGTTTAAACTAGCTCCCTGTAGCTCAAGAGACTCATCAGACCAGAAGCAACCCACTAGTGTTAACACAAGTCAAAAATCTCTGCTTTATCTGTATTTAGACTGAATTAATTTGAAGCTACCCATCCTCCAATATCAGATTATTAGTAGGACAGCACAAAAGTAAACAATGGTATAACATAAGTGAATCACTACTGCAGCTGACTAAAATCAGTTTAACAAGGACATCTCTGATAGTACTTTCCAATCAAATTCATAAAGGAAGCAAGCAAAGAACAAGGGACCATTAAATGTGGATTCCTGTGGACCTACTGATATTAAGGTACAATTTTGTGCTCCAAATGGCAGTAAGACTAGGAATAATAAAAGCTCACGTCCTTTAGGAGTATCCATAGTTTATTTACAAAACAAAAAACCTCCAAATGAAAACCAGCATTTTCATTTAATCAATATTCAATCAAAGATACTTTTGAACTTAAGGAAAACTGTACCCAATGTGAGATCCAGATTGGAACTATTCAAATAGATTGCTGTGTAGGTGAAAGTACTACGGACCCTGGACTTCAGAAAAGCAGACTTTGATTCCCTCAGGGAATAGATGGGCAGGAAACCCTGGGAGGCTAATCTGAGGAGGAAAAGGAGCCCAGAAGAGCTGGCTGTATTTTAAAGAAGCCTTATTGAGGGTGCAGGAACAAACCATCCCAAAGGGCAGAAAGAACAGCAAATATGGCAGGCGACAAGCTTGGCTTAACAGAGAAATCTTCGGTGGGCTTAAACACAAAAAGGAAGCTTACAAGAAGTGGAAATTTGGACAGATGATTAGGGAGGAGTATAAAGATATTGCTCGAACCTGCAGGGGTGTAATCAGGAAGGCCAAGGCACAATTGGAGTTGCAGCTAGGAAGGCATGTGAAGGGTAACAAGAAGGGTTTCTACAGGTATGCTAGAAACAAGAAGGTGGTCAGGGAAAGAGTGGGACCCTTACTGAATGGGGGAGGCAACCTAGTGACAGATGATATAGAAAAAGCTGACATACTCAAATGCTTCCCCCCCCTAAGTCTTCACAGACAAGATCAGCTCCCAGTATGCACAGTATGGGGGGGGAGGGGAAGAGGGGAGGTGAGCAGTCTTCAGTGGTGAAAGAACAGGTTAAGGACTATTTAGAAAAGCTGGACATGCACAAGTACATGGATCCGGATCTAATGTATCCGAGGGTGCAGACAGAGTTGGCTGATGTGATTGCAGAGCCATTGGACATGAGCTCTGAAAACTCGTGGCAATCGGGGGAGGTCCCAGACGATTGGAAAAAGGCAAATATAGTGTCCATCTTTAAAAAAGGGAAGAAGGAGAATCCAGGGAACTACAGATTGGTCAGCCTCACCTCAGTCTCCGGAAAAATCATGGAGCATGTCCTCAAGGGATCCATTCTAAAGCACTTGGAGGAGAAGAGGATAATCACGAACAGTCAACATGGATTCACCCAGGACAAGTCATGCCTGACCAACCTGATTGCCTTCTATGATGAGAACTGGCTCTGTGGATATAGGGAAAGTGGTGGACATGATATATATAGTGACTTTAGCAAAGCTTTTGATACGGTCTCCCACAGTATTCTTGCCAGCAATTTAAGGTAGTATGAATTGGATGAATGGACTATAAGGTGGATAGAAAGCTGGCTAGATTGTCGGGCTCAACGGGTAATGACCAATGGCTCAATGTCTAGTTGGCAGCCGGTATCAAGCAGAGTGTCCCTGGAGCCGGTTTTTGTTCAACTTCTTCATTAATGATCTGAATGATGGGATGGATTGCACCCTCAGCAAGTTTGCAGATGACACTAAGCTGGGGGGAGAGGTAGATATGCTGGAGGGTAGGGATAGGGTCCAGAGAGACCTAAACAAATTGGAGCATTGGGCCAAAAGAAATCTGATGCGGTTCAACAAGGACAAGTGCAGAGTTCTGCACTTAGGACGGAAGAATCCCATGCACTGCTACAGGCTGGGGACCTACTGGCTAATCAGCAGTTCTGCCAAAAAGGACCTGGGGATTACAGTGGATGAGAAGCTGGATATGAGTCAACAGTGTGCCAGCAGATTGAGGGAAGTGATTATTCCCCTCTATTCGGCACTGGTGAGGCACATCTGGAGTATTGTATTGAAAGGATGTGGACAAATTGGAGAGGGTCCAGTGGAGGGCAACAAAAATGATTAGGGGCTGGGGAACATGTCTTACAAGGGGAGGCTGAGGGAACTGAGCTTATTTAGTCTGCAGAAGAGAAGAGTGAGGGGGGATTTGATAGCAGCCTTCAACTACCTAAAGGGGTGTTCCAAAGAGGATGGAGCTAGACTGTTTTCAGTGGTGGCAGATGACAGAACAAGGAGCAATGGGGGAGGTCTAGGTTGGATATCAGGAAAAAATATTTCACTAGGAGGGTGGTGAAGCACTGGAATAGGTTACCTAAGGAGGTGGTGGTATCTCCATCCTTAGAGGTTTTTAAGGCCCGGCTTGACAAAGCCCTGGCTGGGATGATTTAGTTGGGGTTGGACCTGCTTTGACCAGGGGGTTGGACTAGATGACCTCCTGAGGTCTCTTCCAACCCTAAGCTTCTATGATTCTACTCTTGTAAACATTTTTGGAAAAATCACTAAGTAAAGATGACTCACATATAGGTCAGGCATTTATAAAAAACCACACACCACAACACACACAAAAGCAGTAATGGCTGAGAAGGCCGCTTTAGCAACGAGTAACAGATGAAGCTTTCAAAAGGAAAAGATGAAGACTTAAAAGGAGACATTTCTTATATTATAGTAAATATATGCCAAGAGCACTGTTGACCAAAAAATATAACAAAACAAATACTGGGAACTAAAACCAAACTGAAATGTACTTTTCTTAACATAGAAACTAACCATGAAACGAGTGGGAGTTTAAATATTAAAATACTATTTAAAATAAGAACCATAAAGCTAAAACAAAGCATTTTAAAAAGCCATAAGAAAATGATACTAGTTACCAGACCTGAATATTTACACAATACATCTAAAAACAGATGAGTTACTCATCAAATAACTCAGCAAGTTGGGATGGCAAGTTATTATACCCCAGACATATTTTCATTCTCTGTATATTGCAAACCAGAATTGTAATAAGAGCTACAATGGAATCAACTACATCAGTGGTTCTCAAACTGTGGGTCGGGACACCAAAGTGAGTCGTGACCCACTTTCAATGGGGTCACCAGGGCTGGCTTAGATTGGTGGGACCTGGGGCTGAAGCCCAAGCCCCACTGCCCAAGGGCAAAGCCAAAGCCCGAGGGCTTCAGTCCTAGGTGGCAGGGCTCAGTTTGCAGGCCCCCTCCCTGGGGCTGAAGCCCTTGAGCTTCAGCTTTGAGCCCCCCTCTTTACCTGGGGCAGTGGGGCTTGGGAGGGCTCAGGCTCCTGTCCCCCCTCCTGGGGTCCTGTAATAATTTTTGTTGTCAGAAGGGGATCGCGGTGCAATGATGTTTGAAAACCCCTGAACTACATTATAAACAGTAACATCTCTAACATTTTTGACACTTCTCAAATAAGAGGCCTATGTGCTTTTCTTTTTTGATAATTTATTATGGAATACATCTGTTTATTTAAATATAGTATATAGCTACAGAAGCAATTAAATTACTGATTAAAATCATATCAGTTTAGAATATTGTTGATACAAACAAGAAACATGCTTTCTACTATAAAAAACACACATGAGCATCACTAATCATAAAAGGACCATATGGGATAACAGGTTTAAAAATAAAAGAAACAAGAAATTCTTCAAAAGTAGCGATAAATGATGTATGCTTTTCATATAGGAAGCACAGCTTGATAGTCTCCTAATTTAGAATTTGTATTCACTTATAATGAACATGACTTTTTTTTAATACGATAACCCTGAAGACCTTTCAAACTGTATTCATTTATTATCTTTTAAATTAAGAGCCAGTTTCTGCATAGTTACCCATGCAAGTAGTCTTATTGGGTAAAACCCTGGCCCAAATGAACTCAGTTTTGCCATTACATTCAATAGAACCATGTTTCACTCATTGACTCTTATGGACTTGTCAGGGTAGTAAAGCAAGCAGAGTTTGGCCTTCAGTTTTGGAATCCAGGGCTGATGACCTATAAGATTCACTTTAACTGTGTATTCTGAAGTGTCCTACCATTATGCATTGTAATGATAATGAAATACTTTTAAAATAACTGTGCATTCATCAAAACATTGTGTTTTACTTTATAGAAAACCCTATCAAAGCATGTTCACACTAAATAATGGTTTTCAAGCTGTGGAATCTGAAAGATAATATACTTGGAGTTAGGTCAAATGAGATAAAAAGACAGTCAGCAGCAGATTTAATGCAACTCCAGGTCATCAGATAAATATACAGATGTACATATTGTCAGAAAGTTTTCATTTGCTTTTCCAGATAAAACAACTGTATGTGCGAGGTCAAAGTCAGGAGAGGCAAAAAAACGTTCTACGGATCTGAAATAAATAACTATGGCCAACATTTGTTCATTGGTTTTAATCGAAATTTACCACATTACCTGAAGAAAAGCATGCTGAAACAAAGTAGAGTGTTTCCTGTCCATTTAGACAACTTCAGTGAAGGACTTGGAAATACTGTACCAGGATAGATGATCATTTTAAATGGACAGTAAAAATAAACTAAAGTACTGGAGAGGTCATGGCAATACTGTGGGGGACCTGGTAACAATAGCGTTCTGTGAGATCACCAAGTTCTTGTGCTACTTACCCAAGGATTTGCTTCCCACAAAAAACAACAAGCGAAAAATCTTTCATAGACCTGTAAGCCAGTGCAGGGCCCTGTTCAGAATCTGGAGCAACAGGGCAATCAAGGTTTTGCTCTTTTCTATGGTCAAAAATTAGTAGGCATGAACTTGAAGTGGCATGGTGGGAATGAATTGCCAGATTGTGCTTAGAATTTCAGGAATCATGCACTTTGTTCAGCAAGCCAAGGTACATATCTAAGTGCTAGCTTCTAGAGTAGCTGCATTTTTGGCTAATGTATTTCTGTGCTGCCTGTGGTGGGCAGAGAAAGGACAAGGGAGTTCCATCAATAGCACCACAAAGTTGGGAAAGGCCTAGCTGCATTCAAACCCATCTGTTACTTTTTGGATATTTTAATGGCAAACACACTCCTCTGCCGGTCCTCATTTATTGCTGTACAGACACTTCTAGCACAACAGGTCAAATTGTCAACTAGCCTATACCAAATATGTGCTAGTAAATTGTACCTGTATACTACAGCTCGCATCCAAGTGTACTTCCACAGTACCACAGGGCCAAGCTCTGCTATTATCTCTCTGCAGATGTCCTGACCATTCAGAAGTTCTCCAGCTCCTCATGGTCTTCCTAGGCTGGTGCTCCTCTTGCACCAGGTCATAACCAGAAAGCAAGTAAGGAAGGCACTCATCTCAAATTACTCATCCTGAATTTCCCTAGATCAATGTTCTTAGTAGCGTTCTATCCATTTTGCCCATTCATTGCAATCTAGAGATATTTAGTTTCCTTGTAACTTCTGCTATAGCCTCTTCTGGGGATCAGCAACCACTCAGCCTCCTACATCATCCCTTCTCAGATAAAACAAACAAAGAGGTGGCACTGCTTCCTCGGGGGTGTAGACCATGTTGAAGTTCACAATAGAAGCAATAATGAATAGGCCTGGGAAACTCTGCTGCGATGCCTACAAAAACTGGACAGTATTTAAACACCTGGTGCACTGTACTACTGCTTTTCGTGCTGATCAGTATTGTCTCCTTGTTACTTTGTGCTTCATCACTTGTTTGCTACACTTACTTGTTGGTCTCTTGTCTTATACATAGGCAGTAGGGCAGGAACCTTGATATTTCCTTGATGTTTGTACAGAGCCTAGTACAGTCGGGCCCTGACCTATAACTGGGTTCCTAAATGCTACTGCAATACAAATAATTAATAATGATATCATCCTGGGATACTCGTACCTAACTCTTTAGAACACCTTTCATCTTCCAGAACATTTCACTACATGGGGGCTAACAATTTAAAAGTTATCTAAAAGTGCTTGCTCCCAACTGCAGAGGTAGGCATTATGGCCATTTTAGGATCTCAGATAAAATGGTACAACTACACAAATTATATGGCTATGCCAAAATGTTATTTTCCCCTACGACTCTCCACTCCCCTCTTCACCCTCTCCCAAAAAGTGTGTTGTTGTGAGGATGCACTGAACTATTGCAAGGACAAATGTTACAAACCATTTCATGCAATCAGTATCACTGCTGTATTTCACTGGCCTAGATGAATATAACTTTAGATATAGCCAAAGGATTTGGAATAGAAGTGTCAGCTGAACCATAGCTTTAGAATCTCAGCAGCAGTGCTTTACTACTTCTTTTACAGCACGTTAAATACACAGCTGAACAAATGTATTTGTCAGGTGTCAAAGCAGAGCAGAGAGCTGGACATGACAAGGCTGCAATCACCAAAAAGGCCAGGCCTAGTAGTCAACTGACCGGTGGCAATTTGGAGTCCTTAATACAAGGAATTAGCAAGCAGAAGCAGGAAACAGGAGGTTTGCAAAGGAGTGACTATGTGACCCTTGAGGTGCTCACTTGCCATGTGCTTGCTTGATTACAGTTGCTCTGTTGGGGGGTGGGCCGTGGGCCAAGCCAAGCAGCCTTTCAGGCTTGGCAGAGAGCATACTAAGGAGGCTCTAGCCTGCTATCTATTAAGAACATAAGAACGGCCGTACCGGGTCAGACCAAAGGTCCATGTAGCCCTGTATCCTGTCTGCCGACAGTGGCCAATGCCAGGTGCCCCAGAGGGAGTGGACCTAACAGGCAATGATCAAGTGATCTCTCTCCTGCCATCCATCTCCATCCTCTGACAAACAGAGGCTAGGGACACCATTCCTTACCCATCCTGGCTAATAGCCATTAATGGACTTAACCACCATGAATTTATCCAGTTCTCTTTTAAACGCTGTTATAATCCTAGCCTTCACAACCTCCTCAGGTAAGGAGTTCCACAAGTTGACTGCTCTGCGTGAAGAACTTCTTTGTATTTGTTTTAAACCTGCTGCCTATTAATTTCATTTGGTGACCCCTAGTTCTTGTATTATGGGAATAAGTAAATAACTTTTCCTTATTCACTTTCTCCACATCACTCATGATTTTATATACCTCTATCATATCCCCCCTTAGTCTCCTCTTTTCCAAGCTGAAGAGTCCTAGCCTCTAATCTCTCCTCATATGGGACCCGTTCCAAACCCCTAATCATTTTAGTTGCCCTTTTCTGAACCTTTTCTAGTGCCAGTATATCTTTTTTGAGATGAGAAGACCACATCTGTACGCAGTATTCGAGATGTGGGCATATCATCAATTTATATAAGGGCAATAATATATTCTCTATCCCCTTTTTAATGATTCTTAACATCCTGTTTGCTTTTTTGACCGCCTCTGCACACTGCGTGGACATCTTCAGAGAACTATCCACGATGACTCCAAGATCTTTTTCCTGACTTGTTGTAGCTAAATTAGCCTCCATCATATTGTATGTATAGTTGGGGTTATTTTTTCCAATGTGCATTACTTTACATTTATCCACATGAAATTTCATTTGCCATTTTGTTGCCCAATCACTAAGTTTTGTGAGATCTTTTTGAAGTTCTTCACAGTCTGCTTTGGTCTTAACTATCTTGAGCAGTTTAGTATCATCTGCAAACTTTGCCACCTCACTGTTTACCCCTTTCTCCAGATCATTTATGAATACGTTGAATATGATTGGTCCGAGGACTGACCCTTGGGGAACACCACTAGTTACCCCTCTCCATTCTGAGAATTTACTATTAACTCCTACCCTTGTTCCCGGTCTTTTAACCAGTTCTCAATCCTTTTTATCCCATGACAGCTTAATTTACGTAAGAGCCTTTGGTGAGGGACCTTGTCAAAGGCTTTCTGGAAATCTAAGTACACTATGTTCATTGGATCCCCTTTGTCCACATGTTTGTTGACCCCTCCAAAGAACTCTAATAGATTAGTAAGACACGATTTCCCTTTACAGAAACCATATTGACTATTGCTCAACAGTTTATGTTTTTCTATGTGTCTGACAATTTTATTCTTAACTATTGTTTTGACTAATTTGCCTGGTACTGAAGTTAGACTTACCAGTCTGTAATTGCCGGGATCACCTCTAAAGCCCTTTTTAAATATTGGTGTTACATTAGCTAACTTCCAGTCATTGGGTACAGAAGCCGATTTAAAGGACAGGTTACAAACCTTAGTTAATAGTTCCGCAACTTCACATTTGAGTTCTTTCAGAACTCTTGGGTGAATGCCATCTGGCCCCGGTGACTTGTTAATGTTACGTTTATCTATTAAGTTTATCAATTAATTCCAAAACCTCCTCTATTGATCCCTAGACAAGGGGGCAGGGCTAACTCAGGGAGAACAGGGATTTAAAAACCCAGCTAGGAACTAACGAACAGGGGAGTTTAGCGAAGGTGTGTGAGAGACAGATACACCTAACTAGTATACTCTAAACCCAGACCAATATCCAAAGGGGAAAAAAACAAACCAAAACAAAAAAACCTCCTACAAGAGTCAAAATAATGCAGGCAGAAATCCAGAAGCAGAGAAAATGGGTGCTATCCCATTTACTGCATTGAATGCAGCAAATATGGTTACCTCCTTGTGGGCAGGTGGTATAAGTATGCATATGGCGCAAGCAATTCATGGCCTTCAGAGAGAGAATACAGGCTCTTGAGTCCAGAGTGTCTGAACTGGAGGAGCTAAGGGACACAGATGTACATAGTGGAGACTTTCAGGGATGCAATAAGGGAGGATGAAAGTCTCAGGAAAGGAGAACATCAAGCTGGAATGGAGAGACAATCCCATAGCTTCCAGATGATATTCACTCACACTGAGGTTACCCCTCCTGAGGGGGCAACCCTAGTTCCTAGGAAGAGCCAGGTAATAGTAATGGGGATTTGGTTATTAGAAATCTATAGCTGGGTCTGTGATGATTGGGAGAACTTGTAAATTGCCTGCTGGGTGCAAAGCTTGCAGATCTCATGAGGCATCTAAGGGCATAGCTACACTTACAGATGTAGACCACCGGGAATTAAACTGGCCCTCAGAGACCGCAGCAGGGAAAGCGCTGCCGTGTGCTCACACTGTCAGCTGCAAGCGCAGTGGCATGGCCACATTTGCGGCATTTACAATGGCATTGGGAGCGGTGCATTATGGGCAGCTATCTCACAAAGCACCTCTTCCCATTCTGGCGCTGTGGCTTGTGGGAACGGGGCTGGGGGGAGGAAAGGGCCATCCTGGGTCCTGTCCCAATACCCCGTGATGCATTGCTTCGCATCCCAGCAATCCCCGTGCTTCCGTCCACATTTGGCGCCATCTTTCAACTTTTTTGTACTGAACACTCTGTCTTCCCTTTCGGTCTGAGGGAATGGCTCCTGAACTTGTGAGGAATATGCTGATGGGTCTCTCCAGCACATAATGAATTGCAGTCGAGTTCCTCCTTAAGCTACAAAGTGACAGTGAGAAGTCTGACAATGATGTCGACTTGCATAACGCATATGACAAGAGATTGCTTGTGGCATTCACAGACATGCTCACCACAATGGAACGCCGCTTTTGGGCTCGGGAAACAAGCACGGAGTGGTGAGATCACATCGTCATGCAAGTCTGGGATGACGAGCAGTGGCTGCAGAACTTTTGGATGAGGAAAGCCACTTTCATAGGACTGTGTGCTGAGCTTGCCCCCACCCTGTGGTGCAACGACACGATATTGAGAGCTGCCCTGCTGATTGAGAAGTGCATGGCTACTGCAATCTGGAAGCTGGCAACTCCAGACAGCTACCGATCGGTCGCTAACCAGTTTGGAGTGGGAAAGTCAACCGTTGGAATCGTGTTGATGCAAGTTTGCAGGGCCATTAATTGCAGCCTGCTCAGAAGAATCGTGACTCTGGGCAATGTGCGTGACATTGTGGCTGGCTTTGCACAAATGGGTTTCCCTAACTGCGGATGGGATGCATATTCCAATTCTGGCACCAGACGACCTAGCCACCGAGTACGTAAATCGGAAGGAGTATTTCTCAATGGTTCTCCAGGTGCTTGAGGATCACTGTGGGCATTTCATGGACATTAACAGAGGCTGGTCCAGAAAGGTGCATGATGCACGCATCTTTCGGAACACAGGCCTGTTCAGGAAGCTGCAAGCCAGGACTTTCTTCCCAGACAAGAAGATCACCGTAGGGGAAGTCAAAATGCCCATTGTGATCCTTGGAGACCCCGCTTACACTTTAATGCCATGCCTCATGAAATCCTACACAGGGAGCCTTGCAGCAAGGAGTGGTTCAACAACAGGCAGAGTCGGTGCAGAATGACTGCTGAGTGTGCTTTTGCCCGTTTAAAGGGCTGCTGGCGCTGTCTGTATGAGAAGTTGGACCTGGCCGATGACAACATCCCCACGGTTATAGCCAGGGGCTGGGCCCTCCATAACATTTGTGAAGAGAAGGGTGAAGGCTTCACTCAGGGATGGAGCACAGAGGTTCAACACCTGGAGGCTGAATTTGAACAGCCAGAGACCAGGGCTATTAGAGGGGCCCAACGTGGGGCAGTAAGGATTAGGGATGCCTTGAGGGAGCAATTCAATGCTGAAAGCCACCAGTAATGTTTGGTGCCCTGCACAGGAGTGAAGTGCAGTGGTTCCAATGCTACTAGGCATCTGAGTTTGCTATGTATGATGCACTGACTTGCAGTGCCTGTTGCTTTCCTAGGCTACAGTATCTTTTACTTAATGCAATAAAGAATGTTTTCAAAGTCAAAAAATTCATTTGCTGAAAAGAAACAACTGCTGGGGAAACAGAAAGGGCATGACACATCTGTACTGTGTGGGAGGAGGGAAGGGCACGGGGTGGGGAATGGGACAATCAAAGATTTGCATATGTCCTGTTATGTTCAGCCTTCCTATCTGGAGTGCCGTGCAATGAGTCTGCACTTCAGGCTGGCTAAAATGCATGGTGATGGGGGTGGAGTGCAGTAGGTAAGGGTCATAGTTTGCAGGGCTGGGTGGTGAAGCTACAGGTGTTGGAGGCAGCTGGTGGTGATAAGAAATTGGATGTTGGGGGGAGTAGGTTGGCAGTGACATGGGGGGCACAAGGGAAAGAGTTTTGGAGCAAGGGCTGCGGGGGGGGGGAAGGCGCGGGCGGAGGCCGGATCTGCTCTGCCTGCAGTGCTGTGAGCACTTGCATTGAGTCCAGTAGGCACTCCATAATGCTTAGGAGCCTCTCCGTGCTGTGGTGCTGATGATCCCCATTCTGCCGGTGGACCCTCCTTTCAGTCTCTTGCCACTCCTGTACTTTTTGATTTTCAGTAAGATTTCCTTGCTTTTTTGTGGACGCTTCCTGATTCTTTGCAGTCTTTTCGCCATTGATAACATGGACGGCTGGGATCTCAAGGTTGCATCTGTGAAGCCGAAATGCAACACTTAACAGAGGCAGCATTGTTCACACTAGACAGAGCAAGGATTCTGCCGAACTTAAAGACAAGTACAGTCTACACAACAGCAGAAAGTGCCTGTCCCAAAGCGAGCGCACAATTCACAGGAGCTCCAAAATGGTGAGTAAGCACAGGGGCAAGGGGGACTGATTGTTTCAGGGCCATACTGTCCTCTGGGTTTCTGTGCCTTGGGGAGAGCCAACAGCTGCAGGGGGCCCCTATACAGAACACTGTCCCCACATTTTCCACAGGATGAGTTAGTCCTGGAAGATATCTCGCTGCTGAGGGTGACCTGGGAAGCAAGGGAGGGTCTTCTACTACACTGCGGCTTACACCCTGGCCCATATACCGCTTACCTGTGTGCAGCAATGGTCCCCCCCACCCCTCATGGCACAGTGGCGCAGATGTGTTAGCCTTACTGGGGCAAGGAGCACAGTAGCTCTGCCAAGGAATCTGCAAAAGCGGATTGCCCAGCTTCTGCATGAGACCTTCGATGAGATCACTGAGGCTGATTACCGCGATGTGAGAGCACATCAACACCCTATTCTGCATCTAGGCATGCATGCAGCCCTAACCCTTCTTTCTGCAACCCTCCTCGCCCCAAGAGCCCGCACCAAACAACTACCTTTCCAAAATAGAAGCCACTTACCGGGTACCTCCTCTGCTGTTTGTTGTTCCCCCAAGCACCATCCGCTGCGACTGGCTACCTTCCTCCTGGCTTGAAAACAGCTCCTGGCTGCATGCATCTAGGGATACCGGGCCGTCGTCTGGCTCTGGGCCCCACTCCTCCTCAGCACCCTCGCTCTCGCTTTCCTCCTCCTGCCTTGTTGAACGCTGGGCTGCTACAGTCTCTGAAGTGTCCATGGCGCTCTTCGGAGTGGAGGTGGGGTCACCCCCAAGTATCGCTTCCAGCTCTTTGTAGAAATGGGAAGTCGTGGGGGCAGCACCGGTGTGGTTGTTTGCCTCCTGCACTTTGTGGTAGGCTTTATGCGCAGCTCCTTCACTTTAACCATGCACTGCAGTGCATCCCGGTCATGGCCCCTTTCTATCATGTCCCTTGATATCTGCCCATAGGTATTGTAATTCCGACGGCTGGAGTACAGCTGGGACTGGACAGCTTCCTCCCCCCAAACACTGATGAGGTCCATCACCTCGCCATTGCTCCATACTGGGGATCGCCTGGCACGTGGAGGCATGGTCACCTGGAAAGATGCGCTGAGAGCACTACGTGCCTTGCTGAGCAAAGAGGAAGGGGAATTTCAAAATTCCCAGAGAATTTAAGGAGTCTGACGGTTGGTCACCTGAGGGCAGGGCAGTAGAGTTCAAAGTGATGACCAGAGTGGCTAGAACAGGTATTGTGGAACACTTCTGGAGGCCGATCGGAGCGTATTAATAGACCAGGGCATCCACACTGGCACCGCGGCGCTCCAGACGGGGCGCAGCAAGCTTTATGCTTCTAGTGGAGATGGATTACCATGGGCGCTCCAGCCGCGGAGTCCAGGTTCTCTACGTGCCTTGCCAGTGTGGACACCTCAGGTGTTAGGGCACCCAGAGCTGATTTAATGCGCTCTAACTTGCAAGTGTAGCAAGGCCTAAAACAGACTTATGTGCAGTGCTGGGAAGGAACTGGTAGTACATGAAGGTACCAGTGACAGAGAAAGGTAGGAGAGAGGCTGCTACATAAGAGATTAAAGTCCAGGACCTCCATGATCGCATTCTCTGAACTGCTTCCAGTTCTACATGCAGAGCCAGGAAGACAGGCAGAACTGCAGGGTCTCAATGTGTGGCTGAAACAATGCTGTAAGTAGGAGGGTTTTAGGTTTATTAGGAACTGAGAAACCTTTTTGGAAGGGAGGAGCCTATACAGAAAGGATGGGATCCACCTAAACCAAAATGGAACCATACTGCAGAGAACTTTTTAAACTAAGGGCTGAGGGAAAGTGAACAGGTGTGGAAGAGCACATGGTTCAGGTGGATACATCCATAGGGATGAATTTATTAAAGGAGGAAATCTATATCCTAATAAAGGGATAGGAAAGTAGTTGGTAAAGTACAGGTAGGAGCTAGTGAGAAACAGTCAAACATAAAAGAATCACATTTAAAAAGAACACATGAAGGCAAGCAACTAAATATTGACAAAAATGTACAAGTGCTTATTATAAACAGGCTAGAAATCTAAATACTAATATTCGTTAACTAGCATTAAGTGAGGATATTGCTATAATAGGCATCATGAGGATGATCAATGGGACATGGTAATACTAGGGTACAAAATATATAGGAATGATAGATAGGTTGCACTGCTGTGGGAGTGGCACTACATTTGAAAGAAAGCCTAGAGTCAAATAAGGTACACATTTTAAATAAAGCAAACTGTACTATAGAATCTCTATAGGGATAGAAATTCCACACTTCAACAATAAGAGTCTAGCAGTAGAAATATACTACCAACCACCTGACCAGGATAGCAATGGTGACTGTGAAATGCTCAGAGGGATTAAAAGGTAGAAAACACAATAGTAATGGGGGATTTCAACTATCCTAATATTTACTGGATCTGTGTCACTTCAGGAAGGGGTGCAGATATAACATTTTTAAACACATTAAATGACTGCTTCATGGAGCAGCTTGTCCTGGAACTCATACGAAGAGAGGTTATTCCTGATTTAGTCCTAAGTGGAATACAGGATCTAGTCCAAGAGATGAGCATAGTTAAAACACTCGGTTATACCAACCACAATTAAACTTAACATCCATGTGGGGGGGGGGGGGGGAAATACCAAAGAAGCCCACCACATTGATAAAGTAATGCACATTGGAAAAAATAATCCTAACCATAGATACAAAAAGATGGGGTCTAAATTAGCTGTTACCATTCAAGAAAAAGATCTTAGAATAGCGTAGCTGAAGTCGAAGTATCTTGGATCGAATTACCTGGGGTCCAGACGGCATGGGATCGATGGCCGGGGCTCCCCCGTCGACTGCGCTACCGCCGCTCGCTCTGGTGGAGTTCCGGAGTCGACGGTGAGCGCGTTCGGGGATCGATATATCGCGTCTTAACGAGACGTGATATATCGATCCCGGATAAATCGATTGCTACCCACCGATAGGTCCCGGGGCCGGTTTTGTTTAATATCTTTATTAATGATCTGGAGGATGGTGTGGACTGCACTCTCAGCAAGTTTGCAGATGACACTAAACTAGGAGGCATGGTAGATACACTAGAGGGTAGGGATCGGATACAGAGGGACCTAGACAAATTAGAGGATTGGGCCGAAAAAAATCTGATGAGGTTCAACAAGGACAAGTGCAGAGTCCTGCACTTAGGACGGAAGAATCCCATGCACTGCTACAGACTAGGGACCGAATGGCTAGGTAGCAGTTCTGCAGAAAAGGACCTAGGGGTCACAGTGGACGAGAAACTGGATATGAGTCAACAGTGTGCTCTTGTTGCCAAGAAGGCTAACGGCATTTTGGGCTGTATAAGTAGGGGCATTGCCAGCAGATCGAGGAACGTGATCGTTCCCCTTTATTCGACATTGGTGAGGCCTCATCTGGAATACTGTGTCCAGTTTTGGGCCCCACACTACAAGAAGGATGTGGAAAAATTGGAAAGAGTCCAGCGGAGGGCAACAAAAATGATTAGGGGTCTGGAGCACATGACTTATGAGGAGAGGCTGAGGGAACTGGGATTGTTTAGTCTCCAGAAGAGAAGAATGAGGGGGGATTTGATAGCAGCCTTCAACTACCTGAAGGGGGGTTCCAAAGAGGATGGAGCTCGGCTGTTCTCAGTGGTGGCAGATGACAGAACAAGGAGCAATGGTCTCAAGTTGCAGTGGGGGAGGTCCAGGCTGGATATCAGGAAAAACTATTTCACTAGGAGGGTGGTGAAACACTGGAATGCGTTACCTAGGGAGGTGGTGGAGTCTCCTTCCTTGGAGGTTTTTAAGGCCTGGCTTGACAAAGCCCTGGCTGGGATGATTTAGCTGGGAATTGGTCCTGCTTTGAGCAGGGGGTTGGACTAGATGACTCTTGAGGTCCCTTCCAACTCTGATATTCTATGATTCTATGATACGGCAGGTAGTGAAGACGTACCCTTTGTGGTCCAGAACAGAGTGGAATTCTCTTCAAAGCCCTCAGTGATGCTCCTTAATTGGTCAGAGGAATCGGTTTTAAACCATGTGAGGAACCTTTTCCACCACAACTTCTATACCACAGTAATCCTGCGCAGTGCTTACATTTGTCATGAAAGAGGTGCTGGGTCTCAAGCAATCTTTTTACATTCATAAGTTATGCAGCAAGCCCAGAGATGGAGGGAGGGGTGGTGGTGATGAACTGCCAAGCCTAGAGATGCTGGGGCTCAGCTCTGGCAAAGCCCTGGTACAAATTAGGCAACGATCCTGAGAATAAGCAGGTAGGAAAATCAAACCCAACTATGTCCTGTATTACAACAAACTACCACTTGGCTTTTCTTAAAATGAGGGCTATTCATAAATAATACCTGTGTTGCTATTAGCAGCATAAAACAAAGCTTTTCTTCACCCAGCTCAAGAAAGTCAATAAGTATGCTTTTATACCAAACATAACCTTATGAACCTTTGAAATCTCCATTGATAAACCAGGTAAAGGACTTTATATTTGCATATGTTATAGATAAATGAGTTTAGCTCCTACTAGCCAGATGGTTCAAATCCTAATCCAGGCCTACTAATTACAGCATACTAGTATTCGATTGTGAACAAATACTGCACACACTAAATGACATTGTTTTTATCAAGAAAAACATTGGGAAATCCGTATGCATCCTAAAAACAAAGGGGGGGAGGAAACCTATCCTACTCTACACAGCTCTACCACACCTGATGTAGTTTATTCAAGACAAGGGGCTTAAAAATCAAACGAAGCCTAGTTAATTAACAAGATCCTCAGTGAGAGAGAGAAAGAAAACCTACTCACCAGCCATCCTCTCAAGCCAGAAGGGTAGGCTGTTGTTGGTGTGTTGGGTAAGGACGCTGGCAGCAGCAACAACTCCAGCCCGTCTCCCTGGCTCCCAACAGGCCTGGGCTGAGTGGACAAATCCCCAGTTGGTAATCAGCCTCCTTCCTGCGGCTGGAGACCCAGGAAGGGAATTACAAAGTCATGCTCCCTTCAGCCCCCGCAGCAGCACGGTCATTAGCAGGGGACAAAGCCTGACCATCCGGAGGCTCTAGCGTGCATGCGAGACACACGCCCTGGCCGATTGCATTTGCAATGGGCCACTCCCCCCTGCGAGCTTGGGGTCGCGTCTGTCGTCGCCGCCGCCTCCCAGCCCCGCACTGGGCCCCCTCCCGCTGCCCCGCGCGCGGACAAAGCCCAGGGTGCAGCAAGCAGCCCGCGCCCAGCCCAGCGCAGATGCTTTTATGAGGGGCGGGGGCCCGCGCGCTGCCCCCCGCGCGAGTCCTCCAGCTGCCCTTGCGCAGCCATTTGCTGGGCAGCGGGGCTGCCTCCGCCCCCAGCGCCGCTCGGCTGCACTCAGGTAACCTGTGGCGCGCCAGCCCCGGGGCTAGCTGGACTGCGCCCGCTCCAGCGGTGCTCCCTCCTCCTGCTAGCACACCTTGGCTGCTCGCCTCCTGCCCTGCGTGCTGGTGCTCCAGGGACCCCCCCCCCACACACACACACACGCTGCTGGGGGGGAGGGCATTCTGTGGCCATGTAGCCTGGCTCCAGAGCATTTGGCTTGTGTGTTTCACTGAGATCTTTACAATCTCAGCCCCACTCTGTCTCCCAGTGCCTTGGGCCGAAGGGTTACGGGGCGGGGGGAGGAAAAGCCATAACCCCCCCCCCCCCCATCTCGACATTGTTGTTTGGAGGAGGGGGCGTTTTTGTTTGTAGAGATAAGCAGGCAAGAAAGAACACAAAACAGACGTTTCCAGAGCTGGATGCCTTAAATTAGGTTCCTGAAGCCATGTTCGGGGACTTAAATAAAAGCGCTTTGGGGCAGGGACCAGCTCTCTGTTCTGTGTTTATACAGCACCTAGCGCAATAGGGCTTGGTCCACGCTGCTCGATGTAAATAATAATTTCCGGATTTGTCAAGCTCACATAAGCTCCCTTTGAGGGGTGATGCTGTTGCTTAGCACCTTATCAGAGCAAAGCTGGTGGTGAGTGACCTGGAGCAAGTATAGCCAGAGACCTTTGCTGTGGCTATTCTGGACTGTGGGGTGATTTGGGAAGGATTGTAGGCAACATAATCATCATCCCTGAGGCTGCTATAGCTTATTTGGGGCCACACTGGCTGAGAATTCAGGCAGTACAAAGGTTAAACAAAAGCTACCTTTGCTAGTACATTCCTCAGCTTGCTCTTCGGGGAAGGTACTTCACATCATCTGCCCGTGAGTCTGCACATATGGGCTGACACATGCACCTGCATGCTCAAAAAAGAAAAGCCAGGAAAAGGTACACAACATGCACCCCTTAGAAGAGTCTTGTTTTTTTTAAATTATTATTTTTATTATTTTGCATCTTAGGATAAGGTGATAGAGTTTTGGTTTTAAAAAAATCCCACCATTAAAGAGCATGGTGGCTCACATGGAATCTAATCCAATTTGTGGTAACCAAGAAGACAGAGATTCACCACTGCATTACTCCTGTTTTACTCCTGTGTAATTCTGGTTTTGGAGTTCTCTGAAGCTATTATATCGCCTACAGCCAAATGCAAGCTAATACTGTATTTGGCCACAGTAACATTTTGAATGTACGTAGCATGTTTTAGCCAAGGATCTCAAAGTGCTTAACAAGCATTCAATTATGCCCCACAATATCTCTGCAAGGAAGTTTTGATCATCCCCATTGCACATATAAGGAAAAGTGAAGCAAAGAAGCTTACCCAAAATCACACAGTAAGTCAGTGGCAGAGGCAGGAGTGCTAGGCTGTATTCTTGGCTCTGAGTCCTGTGATCTAACCACGTGACTGTCTTTTTTTCCTACTCTCATAAATTAAAGGCTGCCAAAACCCAAAAACAAACAAAACATCACCAACCAATAGCAAACAATAGCAATAGCAGCCAAACCAAACCAAACCCAAAACAAAAACAAAAAAAACCCCACCATCCATTATGTGTATGCAATTAGACCACTGAGAATTTTTTTTAAACATTGTTTTTCTTGCTTAGCCAACTCAAGTGGCTGAGTCAATTATGCTTAAACTTGCAAAAATAAAATCCACCTTTTGGTTGAGAAAATAAACATGAGAAGTTTCCACTCAATAGGGAAGTGTTTATCTTGTTGTTTTTTTAAACTGAATGAACAAATGAAAAGTAGGGTGTAACAGTGGTTCACCCCTAACACTGTTTAGTCCTTGTGTGCCTTAAGGATATACAGAGGCACTACTCCTTAAGAAAGACTGCAGCCCTCTTTCTCCCCAATATCCTTAAAGATGAAGTGTCATGAATAGTTCCCTGCCTCCTTTAACATGACAGATCTATTTTGTTCAGAAGCATCAGCCATCATTGTTTCCTAGAATATAACAACCAACACCAATTCATCTTAGATAAAACAAAAGAAGTATTTATTGAAAGTTTACACTGGATAGAACAGAAATAAACATCTTTTAATATTAAACAACTGAGAAAGATACAACAATTTCCTTCTAGATGCGCTGAGTTATATATTATTTGGATGCTCACCTGTTGCACCACCTGTTTCAGAAATCTCTTAATACTTCAACAGGTCAAATCTGTGTCTATGCTCTAACATAGCTTTAACCATCAACATGGTGGTCTGACACCTTTCAAAGAATATCTTGTCTCCTTAAAATCAAGTTAAAGAGAATTTACCTCACCTGTGATGTAAAGGTAAAAGAGTTATAAAGAGGTTATCTGCTTTGTGTGTTGTCAAAACATCTTCATATTTGAAGTGAATTAAGAGAATGCACAAAATTACAGGCTCAAAACAACTACTGACATGACTAAAATGTCCTTCCCTTAATAATTCCTTTCCTCATTTACTGAAAGGATTGCAATGGATATAAACTATCTTTTAGAGTTCTTTTGGAGAGGGACGGGGGAGAGAGAGAGAGAGAGAGAGAGAGAGAGTGTGTGTGTGTGTGTGTGTGTGTGTGTGTGTGTTAGGGTGACCAGATAGCAAGTGTAAAGAATCAGGACACTTTGGGGGAGCGGGGGCAGAGGGGTATAGTTGCATATATAAGACAAAGCCCCTAATATCAGGACATCTGGTCACCTGTGTGTATGTGTGTTTTTGTGGAAAGAGCTCTCTCTTTTCAAATGACCTCTTCTGTTCATCACCTTTAGAAACAAAATTTCATGTTCATTTCTTCATTAATTGTTCCTTTCTCTTACTAAACAAGCACAGATTGCACATCTTCAGGCTTACCCCCATTAATGTGTAACTGAAAGCACAACATACTGTATATACTTGTTCGTAAGCTGAATATTTTTGGTAAAAAAGTGAGGCATTAAAGAGCAGGGGTCGGCATATAAACGAGTCTACACCAATTTGATGATTTTAAACTCTATGGAATCATTGAATATCTAATACATAGTCGTTTTGTTTACCTGGAGTGTCTGCAGGCATGGAGAGCTGAGGGGCTTCATGCCTGCAGATGCTCCAAGTAAACAAAACGTCCCGCCAGTGGCTTACCCTGACCGGGAGCCAAAGTTTGCCGACCCATTTATTGATGTCAATACTGAAGCCTTTTAAAGTTGCAAAGGCTTTGTTTAGTGGACTAGATTGGCTTTAAAGGAATACTAAAAGAGCAGTGCTGCAGATCTGCATGACATTTGACCCATGCATTTCACAAAATGCTACACCTTACAAACCAATCAGAAAAATACAATGAATGATAGTACTATAGCACTGGTGTCAGTCCGCTACTATATAATTTGATCTCTTCATGCATTTCTACCATTGGACCTCATAAGTCTCGAGCCAATATGAAAATATAACGTGCAGAATCAATGGAATCTCTAATAAAATTGAAATTGGCATGTCTGTGGGGATAACAGTCTATCTACAAGGCTGCTTTGAAATAAACAAAGAACAATAATAATTTGACAGTGATAAAGCATGTGACATTCCTATATAAAGTCCTACAAAATCTATAACTACAATAATAATAATCTATTTTCATACTAGTATTTAAAATGAACAACGGTGAAATCAAAAGAAAAAGGTCTGCTTATCATGCAGCGTTCAAACTTAAAGTTGTTAAATATGCAGAACCAAACAATAATTGCGCCACTGCTCGTGAATTCTGTATCAATGAGAAGCAAGTAAGAGAATGGTGAAAAAATAAAACAACACTAAAAGACATGCCAAGAAGTAAGAAAAAATGTCCAACAAAGTGCGCTTCATTTCCTGAGCTAGAGAAAGATCTCAATAATTGGGTTGTTGAATGTCGACAAAATGGGTACATTGTCACTAGATCTGGAATTCGTCTGCATGCTCTGCAAATGTCAAAAGATGACAAATACAAGTCAGTAAAGACATCAATGTTTGTTGCATCAGCGGGTTGGTGCACTCGCTTCATGAACCGTCATGGTCTCTGTCTTCGTCAGCGAACAAAGATAGTGCAAAAGCTGCCAAGATCTGGAAGAAAAAATTGAATCTTTCCAAAGATTTATTATAAAATATCAAAAGGAATATGCATTTGAACTGTCACAAATAGGAAATATGGACAAAACACCAATGACATTCGATCTCCCGAGCAACAGAATGGTAACCGGTGTTGGTGAAAAAAGAGTTTTAATTAAAACCACTGACCATGAAAAAATCCATTTTACGGTGGTTTTATCATGTTTGGCAAATGGATCAAAGCTCCCTCCTGTTGTTATTTTTAAAAGAAAAACCTTGCCTAAAAACATGAAATTTCCTGCTGGTGTCATCGTATGTGCACACGAAAAGGGATGGATGGATGAAAGTGGGACTATTGAATGGCTGAGAAAAGTGTGGAATGAGAGACCCAGGAGCACTTTTCAAGAAACCTGCTATGTTCATTTGGGACATGTTCAGGACACACAAGATGGATGAGGTGAAAAATGTGGCCAAAAATATGAAAACTACTTTGGCTGCAATACCTGGAGGCTTAACTTCAGTTCTACAACCGCTTGATGTCTGCCAGAACAAACCCTTTAAAGACAGGCTACGCAAAATGTGGTCTGAATGGATGTGCTCCGGCATGGCGAAGTTGACAAAAGGCGGGAATCTTAGGAAGCCTGAAATCAATCTGGTCGCCCAGTGGATCAAGTATGCTTGGCTGTCCATTCGCTCGGAAATGATAGAAAAATCGTTTAGGAAATGCTGTATCAGCAATGCACTCAACGAGTCAGAAGATGATGCCATATTTGATGATGATGGCACAACAGAGGCTGATGATGAGAAGGAATATGAGTCTGAAGACGACACTGCCGACATCTATGATGACAGTGCAGATGCAACTGTGACTGAAGCCGAGTTTAATGAACTGTTTGGTGAATCAGAGACTGATTCAGACTTTGAAGGATTTTAAGCCTTTCTAAAGTCTCATATTGTTCTAAGTTACTTGTTTTAAATATCCATTTACTGATTTTAAATACTGACTGTCATTTTGAAGGTGAATACATATTTGTTCAGTTATTATTATAACAACAACAGCTTTTTCGTTAGATTACATTAAAATAATTCTAGCAAAACTTTTGAGTGTTTCTTGTGATGCCAGCTTTTGAAATATAGCGGGGATTGGCAAACTTTGGCTCCTAGCCCATTAGGGGAAGCCACTAGCGGGTCGGGACGTTTTGTTTACTTGGAGCATCTGCAGGCACAAAGCCCCTCAGCTCCCAGTGTCCGTGGTTTGCCGTTCCCAGCCAATGGGAGCTGCAGGAAGTGGCACATCCCGCAGCTCCCATTGGCTGGGAATGGCAAACTCTGGACACTGGGAGCTGGCGCTTCCCGCAGCTCCCATTGGCTGGGAACGGCAAACCGCAGACACTGGGAGCTGAGGGGTTCCATGCCTGCAGACGCTCCAAGTAAACAAAACTTCTAGGCCCGCTAGTGGCTTACCCTAACAGGCCAGGAGCCAAAGTTTGCCAACCCCTGAAATATAGGGTCAGCTTATGAAAGGGTCATACAGTTTTTGCTATTTTTACCTAACCACCTTGGGGGATCGGCTTATAAACGAACAGGCTAATGAATGAGTATATATGGTAGTTCATTTGTAAAATAAAGGTGAAAATGCTGAGTTTAAAGATGAATAGAGACTACATGATTAAAATCATAAGAACAACAAACATATCAAAAAGATAAAATTTAACAGATTGGTTATATGTGACTCAAGATGGGGCTTAGAATTCAAAGCATCATGTTTCCCACCCACAAGCATTCTCCTTGCATACTACATCTGTAATCAAATTGATTCCTTCCTCCACCAGAAAATTCTGACTGTTTTTGTAAAAAAGGCCAGTAATGTGGTGATTATCATGACTGATTTAAAGAACTACCGCAATTTAGTTTCTATTACAGGGTCTTCAAATTTCCTGAAAACCAGTACCTATGGGGCTGATTCAGCCCATTAAAGACAATGCGAGGGCACCCATTGACTCTAATGGATTCTGGAACTAGCCCTTTCTATATTAAGAAATTTCATAGAAAAGAAGCAGGGTTCAAGCAAGATTTGCAGAACTTAAGTGGAGCTAAACACATTTCCTTAAAAATC
Organism: Chrysemys picta bellii; assembly: GCF_011386835.1. Lineage (NCBI taxonomy): Eukaryota > Metazoa > Chordata > Testudines > Emydidae > Chrysemys > Chrysemys picta. Next base: position 230,035,465 of record NC_088791.1, read on the forward strand.
AATGTGTGCCCCTCATATATGGTTTGGGGCTTCCTTTCTATCAGTGATTTTGCAGTACACAGTACATCTCCCTTGTCATTTTTTGAAAAATGAAGGATGAAAATGCTTTTTTCAACTATAGATTTTTCTATTCAGCAGAATTCAGATGTAAAGTATAAAATAAAGGAAAGTAAAATCTTTAAACTTTTTCCAAAACTTCAAGTATTTGCCTCAAACTTTATAAAAAATACAAATATACAAGAGAACATCAATACAACACATAGGCGGAAGTTCCTTTTTTCTCATCACCTAAAGTATTAAAAAAAATAGGCATAGAAAAAACACTGAATAGTCTGTGAACCCAATGCTCAGACACAAACCTTTAACCTTAGAAAAATATTATAGCACATAATTGAGGAATTATCACAGAGTTAGCATCTGAATCAAAATATACATTCATATGTATAATATGCATCAGATTGTACTATGTTACCCATTCATATATTACTTAAGTACATCTTAACAATAAGTAGTCCGGTGTTGTGCAGAAAATATTCATTATCACTGGGCAATTCCTCTCTTGCCAGCTTACACAGTTGTCCCACCTAAAATGGAAAATTGTAAAGAAAATTTTAATATTCTGGTATGGATGCTTATTCAGATCTATACATCTCTATCCTTTACTACAGCTCCTCCCTGCCCCTACGGAAGAACAGATAACCTTTGTCCTCTCTCACTGCTCCTGCTGTGGGCTCTATAGGATCCGATGGCAGAGGCTGCTCAGGGGATGCACTGATGCTATAATCCTACCCCTTTTTTGGGTCTGCCATGCCCTCCTATATAGCCCCCCCCCCCCCCCTTTGCTGCAGGGAAAGTTGCAGCTGCCTTGTACCACTGCAACTTCCACTCCCACCCACCATCACACTCTCTGACACTGAGGACCTAGGAATTTTATCATTTCAATGGTTTATTTCAAATTTGTGGAAAGAGTAGGCATGCTAACTGTTAACAAATATCCCTTGCAAACCTAGAAAACAATGCTAAAATTGGGATTTTCAAAAACAAAATCTGCTCTCACGGAAGTCAATAGTAAAACTCCCATTGACTTCAATGGAAGCCAAGTTAGGCCAGCTGTAAGCACCTTTGAAAATCCCACCTAAATATTTAATTCATTATTACATTTGCAGTTCTTATCGGGCAGCATCTGACTGACTGACCATCACATCCATGAATTTTCAACTTTAATTTCAATTTCATTAAGTTTGTGTCTGGGAATAAAAATATTTTAAATATAAATTCATATTCAGGACCCTGCATTCTTCAGGGCAGAGATAGTGTCTTCCACTCTGGGAAGCACATAGCATATTGGTTGTGCAATTGCAATACAAAAACTAAAGATGAACAATGAAGCTGCAATTACTACTCAAAACATTATAGGTCTTGCAACTATTTGAGTGGAGTAAATTGAATTCTTTAAACCAGGTGCACTATATTTTATTATCCAAACTCAGAGACTGAAACAGATATATATAGGTCACTTATTCCCTCCATGCCCATCCACCTACATACACTACACACATTTTCAGCTAATGTTTTCTGTGGTACAAAAACAACAGCACCAAAGTATATAACGTACAAAAAGAATGTACAAGATGGTTTTAATTTATATTACAAGAAATAAGAAAGTGCTGTTTCAATCAGGATCTGCCACAGTTCCAAAAAGAGAACAAAAAAGCTAGTGTAATTCTTACCATTAGCTTTAAAACAGAGTTGCTTCTTCTTGTAAGCTGTGTAACCAGCTACTGATCCAACAACTAACAGCACAAGCACAGAAATCACAGGTGACGTAACTCCAGCAATTACTCCAGAATCTATTGGACGAAAAAACGTATTTTCTTCAGAAGCAACAAAAAAGCATCCTTATTATAGAGTACATAAAGTGGACACTGACCCATAATAGCAAATCATTGCAAACACAGTTTGACACGAGAAAGGGTTCATACAACTTTTAAATTTCATTTGCAGCATGAAATAAAACATTTTTAAAAATATATATAAGGACCAGAAACCACAATATTACTACAGACAAGAAAATAGTGACTTATCTACACATATGTTTTATATGGGTTTTAAAACTCTTTTGGTTCAGCTAAGACTGTCCTAAATATACTATAAGATAATATGTATATAAGTGTTTACTGACCAGTGTTTCCACCATGATTGACATTACTCTCCTTTTCTCCTGGAAAAGAGGAAATAACTTCATTGTTGGAAGAAACCTTTTGGAGAAAAGTCACAGCTAACATACAGCAAAACAACAACAAATCCCATCCAGAGGCAGCCTGCAAAATGATATTTGGTTAGAACTGGGGAGTGGGAGTAAGGAAATGCGGGTTCTAATCCTGATTTAAACCTTAACTTTTTGGAGGCACATTGTGTCACTCCTCTGTCTTAATTTCCTCAGAATGATAATACTGATCACCCCCCACCCAATAAAATGGGGCTGAAACTGCTTATCCACCTTCATAAAAAATGTTGTAAATTTCAAATAAAAGACAGCTGCCAGCATGGGGTATGAGACAGCGGAGTAGCCAGAGCACTGCGACACTTTGGCTAGTCTCCACTGACAGACAACCACCCGGGGAGCCATTGGCTAACTCACTATAGGTCCAATGCTTCCACCTTGACACCCTCTGAACAGCCCCTTAATCTGTAAGTAGTCCCACTGAATTCAACCGGACTATGGGCCCAATCCTGCAAGGTGCAGAAGACCCTTTCCAACCCAGCAAAGCACTTAAGCACAAGGTGGATAAAAATCAATGATTTTAAAAAAAAATTTAAAAATCGGATTTTTTTTATTTAAATGGGATTTTTGATAAAATGTTTTTTGAGGAAAAAAACCTATCTAAAGATAGTTTTAATTAAGATACATTATAGCTCAAAGGTATCTCATCATGGAATAGGGATTATAAATTCTAATTCTATAGTATGAGACAATATATTCATGTAATGTTTAAGAAAAGTTTTGTAAATGAGTTCCACTAGTTCATGTTTTAAAGAATCCTTATTGAGGTTGCAGGAACAAACCATCCCGATGTGTAGAAAGAATAGTAAATATGGCAGGCGACCAGCTTGGCTAAACAGTGAAATCCTTGCTGATCTAAAACGCAAAAAAGAGGCTTATAAGAAGTGGAAGATTGGACAAATGACCAGGGAGGAGTATAAAAATATTGCTCAGGCGTGCAGGAGTGAAATCAGGAAGGCCAAATCACACTTGGAGTTGCAGTTAGCAAGAGATATTAAGAGTAACAAGAAGGGTTTCTTCAGGTATGTTAGCAACAAGAAGAAAATCAAGGAAAGTGTGGGCCCCTTACTGAATGAGGGAGGCAACCTAGTGACCGAGGATGTGGAAAAAGCTAATGTACTCAATGATTTTTTTGCCTCTGTCTTCACGCACAAGGTCAGCTCCCAGATTGCTGCACTGGGCAGTACAGCATGGGGAGAAGGTGACCAGCCCTCTTTGGAGAAAGAAGTGGTTCGGGACTATTTAGAAAAACTGGACGTGCACAAGTCCATGGGGCCGGATGCGCTGCATCCGAGGGTGCTAAAGGAGTTGGCGGGTGAGATTGCAGAGCCATTAGCCATTATTTTTGAAAACTCATGGCGATCGGGGGAGGTCCCAGATGACTGGAAAAAGGCTAATGTAGTGCCCATCTTTAAAAAAGGGAAGAAGGAGGATCCGGGGAACTACAGGCCAGTCAGCCTCACCTCAGTCCCTGGAAAAATCATGGAGCAGGTCCTCAAGGAATCAATTATGAAACATTTAGAGGAAAGGAAAGTGATCAGGAACAGTCAGCATGGATTCACGAAGGGGAAGTCGTGCCTGACTAACCTAATTGCCTTCTATGATGAGATAACTGGCTCTGTGGATGAGGGGAAAGCAGTGGATGTGTTATTTCTTGACTTTAGCAAAGCTTTTGATACTGTCTCCCACAGTATTCTTGCCACCAAGTTAAAGAAGTATGGGCTGGATGAATGGACTGTAAGGTGGATAGAAAGCTGGCTAGATCGTCGGGCTCAACGGGTAGTGATCAATGGCTCCATGTCTAGTTGGCAGCCGGTTTCAAGTGGAGTGCCCCAAGGGTCGGTCCTGGGGCCGGTTTTGTTTAATATCTTTATTAATGATCTGGAGGATGGTGTGGACTGCACTCTCAGCAAGTTTGCAGATGACACTAAACTAGGAGGCGTGAGGGACCTAGACAAATTAGAGGATTGGGCAGAAAAAAACCTGATGAGGTTCAACAAGGACAAGTGCAGAGTCCTGCACTTAGGACGGAAGAATCCCATGCACTGCTACAGACTGGGACCGAATGGCTAGGTAGCAGTTCTGCTGAAAAGGACCTAGGGGTCACAGTGGACGAGAAGCTGGATATGAGTCAACAGTGTGCTCTTGTTGCCAAGAAGGCTAACGGCATTTTGGGCTGTATAAGTAGGGGCATTGCCAGCAGATCGAGGAACGTGATCGTTCCCCTTTATTCGACATTGGTGAGGCCTCATCTGGAATACTGTGTCCAGTTTTGGGCCCCACACTACAAGAAGGATGTGGAAAAATTGGAAAGAGTCCAGCGGAGGGCAACAAAAATGATTAGGGGTCTGGAGCATATGACTTATGAGGAGAGGCTGAGAGAACTGGGATTGTTTAGTCTCCAGAAGAGAAGAATGAGGGGGGATTTGATAGCAGCCTTCAACTACCTGAAGGGGGGTTCCAAAGAGGATGGAGCTCGGCTGTTCTCAGTGGTGGCAGATGACAGAACAAGGAGCAATGGTCTCAAGTTGCGGTGGGGGAAGTCCAGGTTGGATATCAGGAAAAACTATTTCACTAGGAGGGTGGTGAAACACTGGAATGCGTTACCTAGGGAGGTGGTGGAGTCTCCTTCCTTGGAGGTTTTTAAGGCCCAGCTTGACAAAGCCCTGGCTGGGATGATTTAGCTGGGAATTGGTCCTGCTTTGAGCAGGGGGTTGGACCTCTTGAGGTCCCTTCCAACTCTGATATTCTATGATTCTATGATTCTATGGATTAGGGACCCAATTTTATGGGGTTCCACAGGCTTCTGTATAGATTATTTAGGTTAATCTTTCTATCTACCCAATGGAAGTCAGTGCTCAGTCTAGAAGATACCATCAGAAATGCTTAGTTTTGCAGTTCTCAAACTGTGGATTTGTGTCTCCAGAGGTAACATGCTTGTTAACAGCAAAAATGTTTTAAAATAAATAAATAATATATAGCAGTGAGAAATAATAGACCTCAACTCTATTGTCCCTCTGCAAATTTGTGTACACAGAGTCAATCCCTTACCTCTCTCTAAAAGTGCAAAGTCTCAAAAAGTTCAATGAATAGAAGATTGTTGGGGGTGGAATAGAGCTGGACAAGGAGAAGAAGTCTGGAGATAAATGTGAGAAGCGAGGGACATACACTTGTTTTGTTAAAATATTATATGTTTGCGGTTGAAGAAAAAAATCCAGAATACTTAACATTGTTGTTTTAGTTAAATAAAACAATTTAAATGTCTATCTTGTGATGTTCTCCTCTTAATACAACATGGCAAGAAAATCCTCCAAATATTAATGATTAACCTGTGGAATTGGAGATACTTCACCTCCCAATGACTTCATAAATATTTGCTTCAGTTACCTTCGGTAAATTAAATAACCAATCATTCATTTTCTGATATAGCTGTAAAACTAATCTGAAAAGTTTTCAAAATAAATCATCTGTTTAAAAATGTATAGTGTTTACCTTCTAAAAATGTAACCTACATCTATCTCTGAGTTGTGAAGAATATGTATTAGGATTATAACAACCAACAAGAATGCACTTTTATGTAGAAAACCATGATTAAATCGAGTCTTCCTGACTAGTGATTTAATTCAAATCCATCCTGCTTAAGCATGTTCTTAAAGTGATTTATCTCTTCAGGATTGACCACTCGACATCTTTTAGCACTATTTGTGGAGCAAGAGATTGCTCAATATGTGTAAGAGTAGGAGAATCTGGCCCTATACCAGCTACATACAAGTCTAAAGCAAAAACAGGCAGCTGTGGGATATGACTATATGAGAGAGGTTGTGAAATATTCAACAGAATTGGCATACTGTACCTGCAGGCCTTGGGGGTAGAGGTTTCCCATCATTGAGATCTAAGTCACTGAAGCGGTCTGTAAAATTAGATTGTTATTCATTATTCAAACTTATCTGAAATTTCAGCTTTTCCCCCTCCCTTCCACTACCATGACCTGTTTATTCTTGGTGTCCTAGGAGAGGATCATTCCCCCAGGATCCTTAAGTGGAGGCAGACCTTTTGGGCATAGAGCCCACTTTGTGTCTTTCACCTCAAGGTCAACCATTAGAATCTATTTGAAGGCTAGAATTCCAGTCATGTCAATAGAAAATTTTTGGTTCCTATCCATTCCCAGGATAGGTACAGCTAAATTTGTCAACAGGAGTGGAAGGGAAAACAAGATGATTATCAACATGATTTTAGGTCCAATATCTTGTAAATTGTTCAGGCTAGTTCTACTTTGTTAAACAGACACTGAGACCCAGTAACCTTTTTCAAAAAGTGGACCTGGAACGTTGAACAAACAAACAAGCAAACAAGCACATAGCAAACCAAAAGTTCCCTAC